>NC_092281.1:19954718-20074718 GCF_036320965.1 Panulirus ornatus | reverse complement strand
TCTGGACACTACAAAGGCAGTTCTGCTGTCGACGGTGGATACGACGAAAGAAAGTCCTGAGTACAGTCGAGAATTATGGAGGATGAAAATGAATAAAGGCTGAGGGAATGTCGTCTACTCACGAGGCATATTCAACGTAGAGGTTCGACTTATAGGAGATGCAAGTGGCTCTCAAGCAGTTGGGTTCCAGCCACTGGCCACCGTCTGGGAAGGGCCGATTTTCCTTTGGTATCCAACACATGTCTGGGTACTCTGTAGGGAGATAAGAGAGAAAGATAGAGCTTGGTTAATGGTCAGCATCACTCCTGGCTCGCCAGGAAGGCGCAGCTGAGTCACACAATCAGCTTGCGCCTCTCATTATCAAAGCCATAACAATGATCGCAGGTGTCAGCATACATACACCTTATCTATCCGACTTAACAAATGTATCATTGTAGTTATTATACTCGTACATTCTAGTCTACGTACTTTCATAGTACGATCTTAAAGCTAACAAATGCTTTTCTTTTTAAAGTAAGACACATTCGCCCCTATCGCATCATCCTGCTTCCTCTACCACCACTGTCGCATCATCCTGCCTCCTCATTCGCCCCTATCGCATCATCCTGCCTCCTCATTCGCCCCTATCGCATCATCCTGCCTCCTCATTCGCCCCTATCGCATCATCCTGCTTCCTCTACCACCACTGTCGCACTATCCTGCTTACACCACCACTACTGTCGCACCATCCTGCTTCCTCCACCACCAGTGTCGCACCATCCTGCCTCCTCTATAGCCACTGTCGCACTATCCTGCTTACACCACCACTACTGTCGCACCATCCTGCTTCCTCCACCACCAGTGTCGCACCATCCTGCCTCCTCTATAGCCACTGTCGCACTATCCTGCTTACACCACCACTACTGTCGCACCATCCTGCCTCCTCTATAGCCACTGTCGCACTATCCTGCTTACACCACCACTACTGTCGCACCATCCTGCTTCCTCCACCACCAGTGTCGCACCATCCTGCCTCCTCTATAGCCACTGTCGCACTATCCTGCTTACACCACCACTACTGTCGCACCATCCTGCTTCCTCCACCACCAGTGTCGCACCATCCTGCCTCCTCTACCACCACTGTCGCATCATCCTGCTTCCTCTACCACCACTGTTGCATCATCCTGCTTCCTCTACCACCACTGTTGCATCATCCTGCTTCCTCTACCACCACTGTCGCATCATCCTGCTTCCTCTACCACCACTGTTGCATCATCCTGCTTCCTCTACCACCACTGTCGCATCATCCTGCTTCCTCTACCACCACTGTCGCATCATCCTGCCTCCTCATTCGCCCCTATCGCATCATCCTGCCTCTTCCACCACAAGTCGCATCATCCTGCCTCCTCATTCGCCCCTATCGCATCATCCTGCCTCCTCTATAGCCACTGTCGCACTATCCTGCTTACACCACCACTACTGTCGCACCATCCTGCTTCCTCCACCACCAGTGTCGCACCATCCTGCTTCCTCCACCACCAGTGTCGCACCATCCTGCCTCCTCTATAGCCACTGTCGCACTATCCTGCTTACACCACCACTACTGTCGCACCATCCTGCCTCCTCTACCACCACTGTCGCATCATCCTGCCTCTTCCACCACAAGTCGCATCATCCTGCCTCTTCCACCACAAGTCGCATCATCCTGCCTCCTCATTCGCCCCTATCGCATCATCCTGCCTCCTCATTCGCCCCTATCGCATCATCCTGCCTCCTCATTCGCCCCTATCGCATCATCCTGCTTCCTCTACCACCACTGTCGCATCATCCTGCTTCCTCTACCACCACTGTCGCATCATCCTGCTTCCTCTACCACCACTGTCGCATCATCCTGCCTCCTCATTCGCCCCTATCGCATCATCCTGCCTCTTCCACCACAAGTCGCATCATCCTGCTTCCTCTACCACCACTGTCGCATCATCCTGCTTCCTCTACCACCACTGTCGCATCATCCTGCTTCCTCTACCACCACTGTCGCATCATCCTGCTTCCTCTACCACCACTGTCGCATCATCCTGCCTCTTCCACCACAAGTCGCATCATCCTGCCTCTTCCACCACAAGTCGCATCATCCTGCTTCCTCTACCACCACTGTCGCATCATCCTGCTTCCTCTACCACCACTGTCGCATCATCCTGCCTCTTCCACCACAAGTCGCATCATCCTGCTTCCTCTACCACCACTGTCGCATCATCCTGCCTCCTCATTCGCCCCTATCGCATCATCCTGCCTCCTCATTCGCCCCTATCGCATCATCCTGCCTCCTCATTCGCCCCTATCGCATCATCCTGCCTCCTCATTCGCCCCTATCGCATCATCCTGCCTCCTCATTCGCCCCTATCGCATCATCCTGCCTCCTCATTCGCCCCTATCGCATCATCCTGCCTCCTCATTCGCCCCTATCGCATCATCCTGCCTCCTCATTCGCCCCTATCGCATCATCCTGCCTCCTCATTCGCCCCTATCGCATCATCCTGCCTCTTCCACCACAAGTCGCATCATCCTGCTTCCTCTACCACCACTGTCGCATCATCCTGCCTCTTCCACCACAAGTCGCATCATCCTGCTTCCTCTACCACCACTGTCGCATCATCCTGCTTCCTCTACCACCACTGTCGCATCATCCTGCTTCCTCTACCACCACTGTCGCATCATCCTGCCTCCTCATTCGCCCCTATCGCATCATCCTGCTTCCTCTACCACCACTGTCGCATCATCCTGCCTCTTCCACCACAAGTCGCATCATCCTGCTTCCTCTACCACCACTGTCGCATCATCCTGCCTCTTCCACCACAAGTCGCATCATCCTGCTTCCTCTACCACCACTGTCGCATCATCCTGCCTCTTCCACCACAAGTCGCATCATCCTGCCTCTTCCACCACAAGTCGCATCATCCTGCCTCCTCATTCGCCCCTATCGCATCATCCTGCCTCTTCCACCACAAGTCGCATCATCCTGCTTCCTCTACCACCACTGTCGCATCATCCTGCCTCTTCCACCACAAGTCGCATCATCCTGCTTCCTCTACCACCACTGTCGCATCATCCTGCTTCCTCTACCACCACTGTCGCATCATCCTGCTTCCTCTACCACCACTGTCGCATCATCCTGCTTCCTCTACCACCACTGTCGCATCATCCTGCCTCCTCATTCGCCCCTATCGCATCATCCTGCTTCCTCTACCACCACTGTCGCATCATCCTGCTTCCTCTACCACCACTGTCGCATCATCCTGCTTCCTCTACCACCACTGTCGCATCATCCTGCTTCCTCTACCACCACTGTCGCATCATCCTGCTTCCTCTACCACCACTGTCGCATCATCCTGCCTCCTCATTCGCCCCTATCGCATCATCCTGCCTCTTCCACCACAAGTCGCATCATCCTGCCTCTTCCACCACAAGTCGCATCATCCTGCTTCCTCTACCACCACTGTCGCATCATCCTGCCTCCTCATTCGCCCCTATCGCATCATCCTGCCTCTTCCACCACAAGTCGCATCATCCTGCCTCTTCCACCACAAGTCGCATCATCCTGCCTCTTCCACCACAAGTCGCATCATCCTGCTTCCTCTACCACCACTGTCGCATCATCCTGCCTCTTCCACCACAAGTCGCATCATCCTGCCTCTTCCACCACAAGTCGCATCATCCTGCCTCTTCCACCACAAGTCGCATCATCCTGCTTCCTCTACCACCACTGTCGCATCATCCTGCCTCTTCCACCACAAGTCGCATCATCCTGCCTCTTCCACCACAAGTCGCATCATCCTGCCTCCTCCATAGCCACTGTCGCACCATCCTGCCTCCTCTATTGCCACTACTGTCGCACCATCCTGCCTCCTCTACCACCACTGTCGCATCATCCTGCTTCCTCTACCACCACTGTTGCATCATCCTGCTTCCTCTACCACCACTGTCGCTCCCTCCTGCCTCCTATATCGCCACTGTCGCACCATTCTACCTCCTCCACCACCATTGTCGCACCATCCAGCCTCCTTCACCAACGCTGTCGTACGATCCTACCTCCTTCACCACCATTGTTGCACCATCTTGCCTCTTCTACCACCACTGTCGCACTATCCTGCTTACACCACCACTACTGTCGCACCATCCTGCTTCCTCCACCACCAGTGTCGCACCATCCTGCCTCTACCACCATCATCTTACCACTACTGTAGTACCATTTCTTTTTTCTTTTTTTCTTACCTATTCTGCTACACAGTTATGGTTTCTCTCCGTTTACCACTCAGCCTTCACCATCATCACTCTGCTTGCACTCTAAACCATCACCATCCACCACTCCATCATCAGCCCTACCTAAACTCCCTTCCCCTAAATCCCACAGGTAGGGGATCTAATCTTATAAAGCCCAATAAGAGAGAGAGAGAGAGAGAGAGAGAGAGAGAGAGAGAGAGAGAGAGAGAGAGAGAGAGAGAGAGAGAGAGAGAGAGAGAGAGAGAGTGGATGACGATCAAATCCTTTACGAGTCTACTATAGTTCCCCTCGTCATTGCCTGTATTGACCTCAACAATGACTAATCTCCAGTCAGTCGTGAGCCGCTCCATTCATGTGTTATCGCCTTATTCCTTGGCTCGCTGAGCACTTTCTGTAAACTGGTTTAACATAATAATTGCAGAGATTAGTGGTTCACCATTTTTGTGGGTCGAGGATTGTGACGTCACCCTTGGCGCGGAAATGTGGCAACAGCTGACACGCCACTCTGACCCTCACAAACACTCGACCTAAGGTTAATCCTTCGTCTGTCGTAAGGGAACAGAGTAAAGGTTACCCAGGAAAACAAATCTGCACTTGCATTTGTTCGTCTTCCCTTCATTATCAATGTTTCATTTTATCTTATATCCAGCTACATGGGTGGTAAGACAGTAGTGCATTTGGTACTGCCCGACTAGGAGTACGGAGCGCAGCTCAGGAGGTGTCAGTCAGCTCCAGATGACAGAGGCAGCAGCAGCAGCACCTCGCAGTTTCCTACCGGTAGCCCCAAACGTGGCTGGAGGCAGAGAACAGTGTCATGACACTACTGTGTGTGTGTGGGTCACGTCCTTGACCCACGGGGACACATCCTCACCCTTGGCACCAGTTCTCTACCTCACCACCCACGCCCGTCCCACATATTCCCATTAGAAAAAACAAAAATTCTCTCAACAATGACCCTCTCTCAAGAAAAAATGATATTAGTTCTTATCAGACTTAAAGAATGCATATGAGTAAAAAGAAGAGATAGACACATAGATATAAGTATTAATCATACTAGACACTTTTATGGGGGTTCCTTGACCTCCAAAGCTAAGTTCAAGTCAGATGCAGGGATATGATGGACCCCTTTGGAGTAGGAGAAGTTCCTGGACGAAACTGCACTTCTCCTTTTCGTCAACTGATGATACAACTTCGCCTAAGGTGAATTTCCACACGCACTTGTATAATCACAGCAGAGACAAGCAGCCTGACGACTGAGACGAGATGCAGTCAATCCACCACAAAGCTTAACAGGTAAACACCTGCACCACCAAAACAGGGAACGGGTAAACAGTTGCAACATTGCAACAGTGGGTAGGTGTGCAACAGAGATATTACAGCAGCAAGCGTCAGAGATGCATTGAGATCAGTCACGCAACCAGGTGTGGTAGAGGTGGTCGGTGGGAGGATTGGTATACCTCCCGCCACACCACCAGGTGTGGTAGGGGTGGTCAGTGTGACTGGTTGGCGATTTCCGCCACAGAACCAAGTGTAACCTCACTACCCCTGGCGCGAGGAGTCTACTCAGGAGCAAAACAAAAGCTACACACTTGCTGGCAACGGTAAAATTGGGCTTTATTTTACTACTGACTAGTGAGAGGGTGGAGAAGGGAGGATGGGAGCTTCAAGGACGAAAGACAAGTGAAGGGTCGGCGCAGGAAGAATAATCGTGTACCAAGTGACTGGAAGACAGGTAGGTAGAGAGTCGATGGGGGACAAGGTGGTTGGCTGGTGGCACAGAGGACGTGGTGGGTATGTGGTGGAAGGAGATCAAGCGAGTGATAAGCACGCGGAGGATAGGACGATATCAAGTCCATGAAGGGAAAGGGGAGGTGACTAAGGGATAGTGGATAGGTGGGGGATGTACGATCTCCTAAGGACACTAGGGTGGCTAGAAAATGGACAGAAGCGTGGTTGGAGAATAGAGGATAGGTTGGGCGATAGCTAAACGAAGGACAGATGGGTGACGGATAAACAGAGAATAGGTGCACCCCTGGAAAATAGAGGATGTTGAAACAGAGGACACTTGGGTAGCTAGTCACCAGAAGCCACATGAACGAATGGAAGGCTTGTGAACGGAGAACAGACGGGAGGATTGTGGGTGAGGGACAGTGGGACAGATACTGCCATACACACTCACTCTTACAGCTGTCATGGCACATTATCTAGCGGGGATGAGATTCACTTTCGTTCCTGTTCTGCAAGAAATAATGTTGTGTATCTTGGTCATGGAGCAACGCTGGTCTTTACACACCCCATTTAATGTCGGAGATGTGTTTGCACGTCACATTCTCATCATTCTTCCTTGTCATAAAAGTCTTTAGTGTTTTCCTCTTTACAAAAACCCTCTTCACCTTCCTTGAGTCACCCTTGCGACACCCTGCTCCTACGCGCTCTAGAAATATTGTAGCTTGTCCTCCCGCGCATTTCATAAATCTTATCTTTGAGGATTTTTTCCTCTACTTTCTTTTTTCCTTACACGTGTCCATCTTCTTTGGCACACGGAAGCCCTTGTGCTCCAGTCTCGCACTGCAAAACGTCGGTGATCTTATCATAAGGAACCAGCGGCTTCTGGCAAATACCCTTCTTACCAAGGCTGTCATTTTCCCCTCTCAGTCATTTCCCAGTCCTCTGTTTCCTGTGGCGCACTCCTTGCAGTGGTCTCTGCCGTTCGGGTAACAAGGTTATGGTAAAGGAAGTTGATAAAGAGGTTGATATATTTATTTCCTATGATCGTAAGTCTTGCTCCCAAGAACTGGACCTACTAGAAGCAGCAGGGGCAGTTAACAGCGAAGTCTTGGGTGTGGGTGTTGGGAACTTGGAAATATAATGGTAGAGATGGAGGATTATGAGCATCAATTGATTCATTACCTTATACGCATGATACTGAGCAAACAAATATATGTGTTCTATCATGGTCACCAGCCAGGGAGGGAGCCATTCCTGGCGCTGTTCCTGCTGGCTGGGTCATGGTGTTCTCAGCTAACGCACGCGCACTGTCTCCGTCAAGTGTCGCTCCAACTTGTAAGACGAGCAGGTTTCAGGTTAGTGAACCCCAGGAGTCAGCGGTAAACCTCCTCACCTTTCAGTAGGACAATGTCTGCTAACTGGCTAAGACATCATATTTTCTTTATATATCTTCTCTTAGTACAGGGAGAACTATAAGGCTAACAACAGCAGACTGCCAAGTCCTTCCGATGCTTATGTTGTGGTAGTTGAAATTTTGAAGAGTTACAGAGCTGCTTGGTGTGCCAGAGGTCGAAAAGATGATGCGAGAAATACCTCTATACTTCTTCAACTACGAAAGTGCAAATATAGGATCAGCAGACTGTACTATCGTCAACCTTACTTAACTTGATGCTTTGCACTACACCTATTAGTTAGTCATTCCATATATAGACAATTTTATGAAAGTAAAACTGCTTCAGTCGAAACGAAACACTTCTTGACCATAGGTTGGCATACATTGTTACTGGAGAACACACATACACACACACACATACACTGAACTGTTCTTATATTGCTGCTTCGATCATGATTCTCGAGGCCTCTGATAATTCAAGAACACCTGTATCGAATCTAACACGTAAGTTTCACTTTGCTACGCTGAGTGACTTAAGGTCATCCAGAGGGATTTCATAAGATTTCTTCCCGACTCTCGGAATCACCTTACTTCCCCTTCGCTTTTCTCTATCTTTTTTTTTTTTTCATTATTTCCTCAAGTGGGGCAATCAATTTTCAAGGTGGGGACCGACGCACCAGTGAACTGCAAAGAGTGAGGATTCGTTTCTTCGAATAATCTGTCTATGAAGGCTTAAAAAAAAAAAAATCATTGCTTCTCCACGCTGCTCACTTTGTTATAGGTCATTAGAGATTGTTACATCTGTTTCCTAATTACGTGATGAAGCTCAGCAGAAAGCGTACATACAGTCTGTATCATAATTGCTGAAGTTTATAACTTTGCCTTTATCGATATCAGAACTCAAACATTTGAACCCATTAGCCCCATCTACCTGTTTGTTCGAGTCAGCCCGCAGTTATAAATGCATAGCTTTTGTTTATTTACTTCAAACAGGTCTGCGAACTTTGATATATTGCAACATAGCCAATTACCGTGCCATTACTAGGTATTAAAGACAGATATATCCCCGTGGCACACCACTTGCTACGTGTAGCCATTCTGAGCTTCGCTGTAACTCAGTAATGTTTACGTATTTCTAGCCAGCGACGAGGAAAAAAAAAAGGTCTATATTTCTATGAGCTAACTTTTGCCAGTAAATATTCATAAAAGGATTTTTTTTTCTATCATATGTTTCTTGAAAACTTAAATGCGTGAAGTTAACCACTTTCCTTTAAGTATAATGATATTCACATATAAGGTACCAAACTTAAACGTCAGACATGAACAACTACGCCGAAAAAAAAAAAAGGTTTAAAACCCGTAGTTATTGTAAATGATAAACCTTTCAGTTATTTACAATCTTATCTCGAATGAAATTTCCCCCAAAAAAATTCTGGATACTCCGTCGGCGTCATAGTGATAACCGCTCAGTTTTAAAGAACTTTTTTTTTTCCCCTTATTGGAAGCTACTTTTTTCAGAAGAGCAGTCAAGGATGGGGTTCCCGTTCTCGTTGCGAAGGAGTTACTCAACAATTTGTATCGAGGTAAACATTCACAGCTGGAGGTGTGGTACTGATGACCGATGTCTTCTGACGGGGTCGTGAAGGTTGTCGTCTGCATAGTGAGTGACTGTTACATCTTTAATTGATCTAAACGAATCCTATCATAGAAACGTTTGATTTGTGAAGAGAGGGAGAAATACTGCTCTGATGTTGGTTTTACACACAACAACAACAACAACAACAACAATAACAACAACAAAGAGGGGGGGGGCGAAGTCGATGTCACTAACAGTCATTATCTTCTCAGCGCAGGATCAAAGTTCAGTGTGGTCAGCATACCGATTGGTCTGGCTGGTGATTTGCGCTTTAGCCCTACCAACTGCCGGAGTCACTTTGAGGCCCTCGCCTTCAAGGTACAACCCATCAATCGAATAACCTTGAGCACTTCCCTCAGGTGTTCAGGAGAATCGTAAGACCATACATATTCTCACTACACTATACACACACACACACACACACAAAGATACCCACAGTGTTGAAGAAAACGATACTGCTAGAGAGGTAGTATCACATGAGGTTTTCATCCAGCCATGCTCAGCCCCTTGAAAGCAGCAGCGAGGGTTGGCATTTCGTAAAACAACCACTTAAATAACAGACAAAACGACCGCAACGAAACCCTCGACGAAGGACGATTATGAGGTAAGATTTAAGCTTAGTCAGGTTGCGGGCTTCCATTAACCAGCGTTGCCACACACACACACACACACACACACACACACACACACACACACACACACACACACACACAGGCGGCCTTCTCACTCCCGTGTTGGCGCCACCGAGTCGCACGCTCAAAACACTCACTGTGAATCCGACCTTTACGTTAACATTGAAAGTTCGATGCCCATTCGATCCTCTCTCTCTCTCTCTCTCTCTCTCTCTCTCTCTCTCTCTCTCTCTCTCTCTCTCTCTCTCTCTCTCTCCCCGCCTGACCTTCTCATGCCAGCCAACTTTTCCTGGTACGTCGTTGCTCTAACCCGGTCAGGTGTGTGTGTGTGTGTGTGTGTGTGTGTGTGTGTGTGTGTGTGTGTGGAGGGAGGCACCCCCCCTCCATACCACCACGAGTGAGTGTGCCACCACCACCACATGAGCTATCAAGCGCTCTTAAGAGCCCATCACTTGTGCCACCGTGCCTGCACCACTAAGTTTGTGCCACAGAACTTAAACTACCTTTGGAGTCCTTTGCTCCGTGTGTGTGTGTGTGTGTGTGTGTGTGTGTGTGTGTGCGCGCGCGCGCGAGCGACACCACATTCTCCACAACTGCCTCGTAATACCACAGTCATGACGCCACGCTCGGATTACAGGTGCCCATGACACCAAATCAATACCACCACTTGCACGTGCCCCACCGCCACAGCTCCTCGACCACCTTCACACTGCCAGCGGCCTCGTCCATCACAACGGCACTAATCAACACAGTTGTGGAGACACTGAACACTCGCCAATTAGCGATGCCAAGCGACCTCTTACCACGCCAAAGTCAAACAAAAGAACGACATGATGGTATAGAGTAACACAGCTCACCAGGAGCATACTTCCTCAGTGAACTCTGCAGAGAGAAACAAGCTGAAATCTATGCAATAATCAAACAGCTAATTAATGACAGGATCGACGGGAAAAAGCCAACGGGGGACTCAGGCAATCAACGGTTTACGGTCAAGGGGAGATAACGGGAGTTAATATCACGGGTCTTAAATGTTTTAAATCCATAGAAATTCTACCTGTTGGACGTGGAAGGAAAAAATTATAAGAGTAATCTAATGACAAAGAGGCTGAGAGGCAGAAACTATTTCGAAGGCAATTGTCCAGTGCTACAACTACCGATTTGACTGTAACATTGGTTTGTTAACTCGTCACCTATTATAACACACACACACACACACACACACACACACACACGTTCCATTCATGTGTTTCGTTTAGTTCAATATTTTACCATATGAATTTTCCCGAACGATCTTAAGTTCAATGCAAGATTGTCTTACCGTGAAAAATATAATTCTAACCTTAACTGACACGAGTGAGTGAGGTCACTGGCCAGCTTATCACATGAGCGAGGTAGCGTCAGGAACAGATGACAAGAAGAAAATGGTCACTTCTTTTTCTAAACAATACATGAGGGGGCGAATTGCGACCACCCGCTCCCGCCCCTCTTAGTCACCTTCTACAACAAGGAGGAAACTCATGGGCAGCATTCTCCCCTCCCTCCATGTCCCCCCCAAGGGATAACCTTTCCAAAATTATGGGGGGAAAAAATTGACACATTAAAGTTTTAATGACCCACAAGTTGCAACTAAAAAGTCCTCACATTTAGAAATCGTGTGTCTCCCCGCATCTGTTCTGCCACTGTAATGTGACTGCATTCCTGCCCACAGCGGGTAGCCTTGAGTATAATAACGTCACCCGGCATGACACCATTTTCATTTTGGCTGCATGTGGTGAAAGACGTGGCGGTGCTGCTGGTTGTGGTGAGATGTGAGGCTGTCTACAAGCCTCCCACCCACCTATCTTGTAGTGAACCTTCATTCCCTGGATGGATGGGAGTCATAGCGCTACGTACGCTACGGGAAGACTACTACTTGTCCTGCTGTTAGTTAGTGTCTTCACATCTACGATAGCGACCCTTGCTTCTGCTATGGCTTGTGGAAAGAATTCCAACTAAATACTACTACTACTACCATTACTACTACTACTACTACTACTACTAAAACTACTACTACTACTACCACCACCACTAATACTACTACTACTACCACCACCACCACCATCACTACTACTGCTACTACCACCATCATTATTACTACCACTACTACTACTACTACTACTACTACTAGTACTACTACAACTACCACCACCACTATTACTACCACTACTACTACTACCACTACTACTACTACTACTACTACTACAACTACTACTACTGCTTCCTCCCAAACGTTACGGCTAAAGGGCCCGCCTCTACTGCTGCCTCTCCTGGTAGATGTAGTACTACAGCAACTTTGCTATTGTTTCCATCAGATGCCACAACGAAGGCATCTAATTCCGTCATTACCAATGCTATTGCTGTCACTTATAACCTATCACAGTTGACCAATGCTTCTGTAATGAGTTCTTTTTTTGTATCATAGATACAATGGGGTTCCGCAGGTGAGTCCACGCCGATGTCATCCAGTTCTTATTACGCCTCAATCACGGCGCCACGAGCTGTGGTCTTGACCCTGAAGTATGAGGCAGAATTTCTTCATATGAACCTCAGGAGGTCAGGTCAAAGACCAGGTTATTATAACCAGGTGTTGCACTATTGCACTCCAGTTTTTACTTTTCCAAAAGAGGGTACAGAGAAGGGGGTCAAGTGAGGATTTTTCCCTCTTGAGGCTCAGTCCTTTGATTTTGACGCTACGATGCTACCTCGCAGACGAGGGAAATGGCGAATATGTAGAGAGAGAGAGAGAGAGAGAGAGAGAGAGAGAGAGTCATGTATTCCTACTTCACATACACTTCTTATACCACTGGTCATCAGCATGCCAGGTCCCCTGCGGCAGGCCATCTCTTGCATAACTGACAGGACTTATCAGCGTATGCCTCCTCGCCCACCGCAGGAGGTATGCAAGGATGAGGGTAGACTAAAGGTAAACTGCAGAATATGGTGGTCAGTCCCACTATCATGGGTTAAAGCATTTAAGCCCGCGCCCACCGTCCAAGGTAAACAACATGGGTGTCAAACTGACCACCTTCGTGGGTCGCCACACACCATCATCTGCCACGACCACCACTGTCCACTTGCTCTTCTCGACCTCCTGAGAATATCATGTCACATAATTCTGAGACTTTCTATTTCACGTCGACTTCCCATCATGGCAGCCACGGTATGGTGTGCATGTGGGAGGCAGTGCAGTGTACAGTGAGCACTGTACCACGTCCAGAGGCCGTGGACATATAAGGCGGCGCGCGTCACCTTGCTACCACCTTATTTGGTACGGATGAAGTCATGACACTCGCTTAAGCTTTCTCAAGAATGTCTACCTTGGCAGCTCAGCCAGAGGAGTTACGTTCTAACGTAGCTCTGTGCTGCACAACTTACATTTTTCTTTCCGTAGAAAGCTATATGTTAGATCAAGAATCTTTTTGGTTAATCATTTAAAGAGGGAGAAGAAATGCATGTCGAGATTCAAACTTCAGAAATACCTAAGTGTCCGTAAATATAAAGGCAAGCTTATTTAGGTAAGTGACTGGATCTTCTACATATACCTTTATCATAATTATTTCTTCGTTCTCATTTAGGCAAGTGATTGGATCTTTTACATAAAACTGTATAATACTCATCCCTTTGTATCATTCAGGTAAGGAATTGAATCTTCTACATGCAATTTCATCATACTTATTTCTTCGTATTATTCAGGTAAGTGACTGAATCCTTTACATGTAATTCCATATTACTTATATCTCTGTACGATTTTTGAATGACACAAAAGAGCGGCATCTTTGCAGCTCTGTAAAATTATCAGGCTATGATGATGAGTGCAAGACTTCCCTCACTGGAATTAACTTTCTGACATGTTATGAGGGGGGAAGTGAGCCACACAGCAGCCGGGGCTTCGTCAAATCATTCAGTAAATACCATAGACTTTCAGCACTGAGGACTCTCCCGTCCCAAGTGACTCATAATAATACCCAGTTGTGCTGGCCATGGTTGTCAAGAAGGGGTCGATCAACACACCACGGTAGCTTTCACTGAAAACATGCAAGCTATACACTGACGTGTGTGTGTGTGTGTGTGTGTGTGTGTGTGTGTGTGTGTGTGTGTGTGGAGTGGTCGGTCGGAAAAACAGGTACGATCCACTGTGTGTGTGTATGACCCAAAAAACGAGCAACCAGTCACCTGATGAGGAACTTTTGCCCATGGGTCTGCAGTCGACCTGCCACTAACAGCCCATACACAGTTCATTGTTCCAGCAGCTCTAACTAAAGTCCAGTATTTCGATAAGAGAAAATAGTATGCAGATTACATTCATGAATTTTCAATGCTGGTTCGCGTTGCTTAAGTATTCTTTTGAAGTTCAGTAAAAAGTGGTGGCATACGATCCCATCCTAGAGGTAGTTAATCTCTCAACAATGGTTTTAAAGAGAAAGAGGAAAGAAATTAGTGTAATTTACCTCAAGTATACTTAATCACACACCAAAGTAAAATAGAGAATATTTTTGGAAAGATTACTTATGTTTAAGATTGTAACAGAATTTTTTTTTTTTTTTTTTTTTGCTTTGTCGCTGTCTCCCGCGTTTGCGAGGTAGCGCAAGGAAACAGACGAAAGAAATGGCCCAACCCACCCCCATACACATGTATATACATACGTCCACACACGCAAATATACATACCTACACAGCTTTCCATGGTTTACCCCAGACGCTTCACATGCCTTGATTCAATCCACTGACAGCACATCAACCCCGTTATACCACATCGCTCCAATTCACTCTATTCCTTGCCCTCCTTTCACCCTCCTGCATGTTCAGGCCCCGATCACACAAAATCTTTTTCACTCCATCTTTCCACCTCCAATTTGGTCTCCCTCTTCTCCTCGTTCCCCCCACCTCCGACACATATATCCTCTTGGTCAATCTTTCCTCACTCATTCTCTCCATGTGACCAAACCATTTCAAAACACCCTCTTCTGCTCTCTCAACCACGCTCTTTTTATTTACACACATCTCTCTTACCCTTACGTTACTTACTCGATCAAACCACCTCACACCACACATTGTCCTCAAACATCTCATTTCCAGCACATCCATCCTCCTGCGCACAACTCTATCCATAGTCCACGCCTCGCAACCATACAACATTGTTGGAACCACTATTCCTTCAAACATACCCATTTTTGCTTTCCGAGATAATGTTCTCGACTTCCACACATTCTTCAAGGCTCCCAGAATTTTCGCCCCCTCCCCCACCCTATGATCCACTTCCGCTTCCATGTTTCCATCCGCTGCCAGATCCACTCCCAGATATCTAAAACACTTCACTTCCTCCAGTTTTTCTCCATTCAAACTCACCTCCCAATTGACTTGACCCTATTAGGTGTTACCGTGCTCCGCCTGCATCTGGTTACACTGCCAGTAAAAAGCCACCTTGTGAGAGACTGTATCATTATCGAGGACCATTTCACGGAATATAAATCCCGTATCTCCCTTCTGCGCGTAGTCCTAAAATAAGGTCCTGACATAACAAGTTAACAACTCCAAAGTGCTGGTTACAGCACCATCTCATTACCTCCCACAGAACGGTAACGTTAAATGCCTACCTCGTACTTTAAAAGAAGAAAAAATCACTTAAAGCCATCTTAATTGATTTACGCACTGAAAATAACGTATAAGAAAAGTATACAGTAAGTTTGTAATCAGCGCATCAAAGAATTTGTGGTCACTCTTCATTCACACAAGAGTTTAATTCTCCTCATGGCACCGTGCCTGAAACTGCGCATGACATCACGAACGAGGGGCAATGCATCATTAACGTCTTTCACTGTATCAATATAACTTTTTCTCGACCCGTGATATGTATTATCCAAACTTATAAATTAGTCCTCACGACACCTCTGCATCACACACTTCGTAATACACGAGAATTTTGTGATTATAAAGAAAAATTATAACGATGTCTTTGAAGATTCAGGACCCACTAAGACTTATCATTATGTTCGTTCAACGTGAGACTATCAAGATTTATTGTTGGACAAAGTGGCATGCGTGTTGCCTCACAAGTCTGTCCAGCCCACACGTTCATCACCGCGCTTCTGCGAGGCTTATTTCACCAGCAGAAAGGTTGTGTGTCTGTGACGGTGCTCTGCCCCGTGGAGGCTGAGGTCCATGGCGGTGCTATGGCCTATGGGGGCCTGAGGTCCGTGGTGGTGCTCTGGCTAGAGAGTCTGTTGTCTGTGACGGTGCTCTGGCCTGTGGGAGGGTGAGGTCCCTGGTGGTGCTATGGCCTCTGGGATCTGGGGTCCGTGATAGTGGTTTGGCCAGAGAGACTGTTGTCTGTTGCGGTGCTCTGGTCTGTGACGCACAGTTAGCGACGGAGGTGAGCTTGACAACGTCCACACGTAACGTAGATAGTTTTTGCACATACAAGACGCATTATATAAAGCATACAAATCACTACATAACGCGCACATAAACAAAACTCCCATACAAACAGATTTACTATCAAACACAATACTTAATCTTACACCGTAAGTAGACAAACACGCAAGTTATCCACACATAAACAGAATAAACAGGTGACTATATGCGGAATATATCTTCGCGTTGGTCACCAAACGACATTAGGTTATAAAGCTGATATATATATATATATATATATATATATATATATATATATATATATATATATATATATATATATATATATATATATATATATAAGAATGTTGTGATCGTAAACGACTCGGCGCTCGTCCCTTCAATGAACATCCTAACGATCAATTATTAAACCTCGGAGTAAGACACTCTTCCATCACAGCTCGACTTAGGGAAACACTACGTTAAAGTGACAATATTGGATATGTTTACTCAGACATGGGCACTATATGAGAAGAAATATATGATATATCGTAATTATCAGGTAGGCTTACCTGGCTTCACTATGGCTGGACCAATAGCCAAAGCGGCGAGGGAGGTGGCGACGAGGGCAAAGAGGACGGCGGCCTGGGCCACTCTGTCGGCCATGCTGACCAGCGACGGACTTTCAACACTCAAAAACGACACTCAACTTTCTAGCGACGCTTCACACCCCACACTGTTGCCTGCCCTCACGGCAACTTTCAGGACAATCCCTGGACGCTTTAAGTTAAAAAGATCAAGCGGTTGTGCCTCTTTAAACTGTGAGAGCTTAGAAAAAAAAAGTGTTGAAGTTAAAGAGGCTCTTAACGTGTGGAAGACGAACGTAGCCGTACGATGTCTGTGGAGCGTCTGCCTACTCGCCGAGAGCAGTGGCTGGCCTTTATATGCCGCTGGAACTAGTTTGCCCAGTGACGTCACTCCCGCTGGTTTCAATGTCAAGATCATCCAGCCACCAGCGCCAGGCTCTCTTGGGAATGTTGCACATTCTTTACATTCACAACTTAAGAAGGGTAGAAAAAAAAGATTACTGCACCTCGATTTCTAATGCATCTAAATAAGCCGAGGTATCAACGTGATGATTATAATTAAGATTAAAAGATGTGATACTGAATCGTGCATTGTGTGTGCGTGTGTGTGTATATATATATATATATATATATATATATATATATATATATATATATATATATATATATACTTATTTATTTATTCATTCCTAAGGATACGGGGGGAGGGGGGGAGGGAATACTGCCCACGCATTTCCTGCGTGTCGTAGAAGGCGACTGAGAGGGGGCTGGAGTGGGTGACTAGAAATACTTTCTAAAACAACCCTGCACCACGGTCCACACAAGCCCCAGATACTCACTCTCAGCACACGCCTGTGACCAATCCCACAGACCGGTTCACACAGACGTTTCAACGACTTAAAAACCAAAATGATAAGCTTGATATCGGTCACCCTAAACATACGAATCCCTATCGGCACAAGGATGCTCCTCCTCGGCCACCAACACCAATGGCGCGCCGGAAACAACTGGCGACCCCTATCACCAAAAAGCCGTAGGAAAGCCGGACATCAACGACAACCAGCAACACACGCAAAGAATGGACGGAAGGAAGTACGTACAGCCTATGTATAAACAACCTCACTTGCCATGATACCTTGTACAATGTAGACATCATCTTGCCTCAGGTTGTGCTTGGAGAAGCGAAGTCCGCTTGACATACCTGGGTATATAATCTACAGACCTGGGTATATAATCTACAGTATATCTGAAATAGTTCTCCGTGTCAGGACACGGAGTCCACTGGCTTCCTTGTTTGCACATGAAGACCACTTGCCTCCGTGTCTGGAGACAGAGATGGTCTCGCAACATACATTAAGTCATCCATCCCCCATTTGTTTAGTCAGGACGCAGAGAGTCGACACATAACTCATGCTGCATCTTCCCCCCCTCAGATGGAAGGAGACATTATGCGCTTCTGCAGAGCATGTGCCACGTCCCTACAACCTGCAGCTGACCAACTTCCAAGCCCTGTAGCTAAGAGCATTATGTACTTTGGAGAAATCAGTGCCATGCAACCTAAGCCGGGTCCCCCTAGCGATCCTCAGCCATTGGTTACCGACTCCACAACTTTGTGGGGTCCTATTCGCTGGACGTCTGCACCTCACCTGGCCTTACTCAGTAGCAAGGCGGGACATTGGACCATTCTATTGGACAATTTGATCTTAGAATTCCCTGTATCATTTTACTTTTGTTAAAAACTATTTCCTCTATATCTCATTACACTGTCCTTCCAAACCATATATCATTATCAACCTGTTTCCTCACAACTTGAGGTATATCATCTTGCGTCGCTCTATGTCATCCACTCAAACATGTTTTATCTATTTGGCTTTACATCTCTCTAGTAACCCCTCTTTCTCCTATAAAAATTTCTTTCGGGCTAGTTACTCCTGCAAGGTATTTTTTATTACCATTTTTCCTGATATCGTGTGCCGGAGGGAGTGGAGGGCAGAAAGAGAGCCTTTGGTTTTCTATTCTTTTCTTCTGCTGCTTATGAGGGGGGAGTCTTTTTTCTTTTTTTTTCTTCCTTAGCGTAAAGGCCAGACCACCTCGCTTAGACCTTGGATCTGTGTGGTCCGTGTCTCTTTGAAACTCCAGCTCTCTCTCTCTCTCTCTCTCTCTCTCTCTCTCTCTCTCTCTCTCTCTCTCTCTGGCCTTTAAAAGAAACATAAGCAACTTGCTCTAGACCTGGGCTTTACGGCTTGTTGGAAACATCCAAGATCCTACATTCCATCGTCCCATACCTATATATTTCCCTCCTCCCCCGCTCACGACGGCACAACGGACCTACAAAGAACATCCAATACACATCTTATCCTCCCAGTTTGGAACTCACTCCAGCAGCGATTTGACTCTTGTGTAAGTAAGGTCCGGGCACCCACGAGTATAGGGCCTTCCCATCGTTGCCTTGCTAATGCTTTAAAGTTGTTCATTGGACTGAGCATTCTGACAAGGATGCAGCTAACCTCTCCAAGATGTCGTCCCAGAGAACTACCCCACGCGTTTTAGTATACATATATATATATATATGTATGCGTGTGTGTGTGTGTGTGTGTGTGTGTGGTTGCGTTCCTATAGTGTGAGTTACGTGCTACGTGTGTGAGTGCGCGTGCGCCTAAGTGGATTTGTAAGTGTATGCGTGTGTGCGTCCGAGTGTGTGTTTTGTTGTACGCTTTTGTGTGAGTTGTGGGTGTGTGTGTGTGTGTGTATTTATGTATGTGTGTGTGTGTGTGTGTGTGCTCCTATGTTGTACATACATCTGTATTTCTGCCAGCCTATATATGCATGTTTAAGTACGTGTGATTAAGTTTGCAAGTGTGTATTCATGTATATGTGTATGTTCTTGTGCGTGTGTGTTGATAATTACTTATCTAAAATTACGTACTCGAATGGCACAGGGAGGGAGTCCTATCCTCGCGGGGCCACATCTCTTCACCTTTCTCCACTGTAATATAACTTTAACCTTCTGTATGGTATGCTCTCGATAAAGTTAATGCAAAGACCATACACGCTCTTAAATTGAGACTAGACAAATTCTTCACTTGTATCTGTTATCAAAACTGAAATTAAGAAAAAGATGATCTTGTTTATCACTAATAATGTCTTTCTTTTCTGGAATCTAGTTGCTGAGACGTAGCCAAACTGATAGGAAACTTTTTCCAGTCCAAGTTCTCCTGTAAGATTTCCACAGACGTATTTTTCCCCTGTATTGCATAGCAAGCAATTTGTTTCTCACCATTCTTCTATGCCTGCAGTTGAGCCGGAGGGAGAGGTGGGTTGGGAAGTGCCATCTGCCTTATCCGACTCTAGACCATTAGGTCTCCTATTGTCTGTCATTTCTCATCCACTCCCGTGTACTCCATATTCAGAATGTCATCTCTCAATGTATGTGGGTCGGTGTGTGCGTATATACGTACACGTTTGTCTACAATTACCTGATTTGCCATAGTGGCCGAGAGGTTTACACTCTTGGGGTCCCATCTTGTGTTTGTATGTGTGTGTGTGTGTGTGTCATCTGCCACATTTATCCCGTTATCTCGCCGCATATAGAGATCCAAGCCCCATCGACAGCAACAGCCCTCCTCGGGTCAAATAGTAAAAAGTAAAACTCAGCTATTTCTTCACCCCCGTTGGCCGCCACGGCTTTGAATAGCATTTACGTAAGCGCATGACGTGCACGGGAGCATCCTGCCGTGACTGCATGTCGTCATAATGGTGGGTAAGGGGGGTGTAAGGGTTAGGGAGGGAGGGTAGGGGAGGGAGCACATCATCCTGGCGTGAGTACATGACGCCATGGTGAGGGGATGAGAGGGGGGGTGGGGGGTGGGGGGGGGGGGGCATCCTACCGTGAGAGAAGCAGTTCAGTTTGGTGGCGACTATGACGTCATCCTAGGCTGCCTCACCGCCATCCAAGACGCCCATGCAACAATCTCCATCACTGATGATATATATATATATATATATATATATATATATATATATATATATATATATATATATATATATATATCTCGACATATCAACACCCGACGAGTTTAGGACGCAAGATGATATACCAAGAAAGGATAGCAGGTGCTTGTATCACTCCTAAGGACTTGCAGGTCAATACATGGAACCTCCATGTCTATATAGGGGGCCTGCGTGACACGGTAATGGCTAGGGCCACCACCTGGTTGCCAGCCAGCCACGTTCAAAGATCACACCACAAGAACATCATCTCGGTGGTATAATCCTAAAGAAGCATCAATAGGCTTGAGTCAACGGGGCGTTCCCACGTCAGTCTCAATATGGATGTGAAACTGTGAGCCTGACTGACTCATAAGCGAACCGTGAGTGGGCGGCAGATAAGAGCTGCGCAGACGACAAAAAAAAGATATACATGAGTAATGGCATCCACCATGACAGTGAGTCGACCATATGTTCAAAGAGTTCACAGAAAAGTACCGTGACATCCCTCAAAAACGAGTTCTGATTTCATATGGAGAGGGGTTTAGGTAACTCATAAGAATATCCTTTCTCTCTCTCTCTCTCTCTCTCTCTCTCTCTCTCTCTCTCTCTCTCTCTCTCTCTCTCTCTCTCTCTCTCTCTCTCTCTCTCTCTCTCCCCCAAATCAAATGGAAGAGATTCGCTGGTGCTGTGAATGTAAACATCGTGCACACCGAGTGACATGAATCTCTCTCTCTCTCTCTCTCTCTCTCTCTCTCTCTCTCTCTCTCTCTCTCTCTCTTTGGTCGGTGTCATGCAGGGTCATGATGAGCGCGTCGCAGTCGGTGTACGAACCTCTCGCTACAGTATGATGTCAACCCAACCCTCGACGGATCTGCTCTCTCATGTAGTACATCAGAGGTGGGTGTGCACACCAGGCGTCACCCTGATTCACAGCGCAACTCCCCCATTGGTCACATTAGCTGACCTGATGACCTCTTGCTATAATAGGTGTTGCCCTACTCGTCACTATAGTTCCTTTCGACACCAAAGTGTCCCTCATGGTATCATGTGTCCACAACATCTACTGAAGGTATTTCTTAACCACACTAGGCACCCTTCTGCAGCACCCAATCCAGCTCCTGCCCCACCGAACTGCAGCACACATTGCGCAGTTATGGGAGAATACATTCGCCACCTCATTATTCATCTTCGATTATCATAATATTTTGCACTTTCGAGCATGATATCAATGTGGTAGAAATTGCTTTTTACCACACAGGTGCGTCGGACGGATTGCGGTGCTTAGCAAGGTGTGCAGTCTGATATTCCCGAAGTGGTAGTCAGCATTCGAGATCTGCTTTGGGCACCCAGCTCACAGCTAATCCCAGTTATTCATCCTCGCAAATGGGGTTGGTTCGATAAACAGATTCAAGGCGAGTGCTGGGGAAGTTAAACTACCAGCAGGTGATGTCGCTGGTACCTACACACACAGTATGTTGGTTACCGGTGAAGCTGAAGACAAGGTAAATGCAAGTTACACCATAACTCAGAACCGCGATTGTCATATGGACTTCTCTGCACACTGCTGTGTATGTAGTCGCTTGATAAGTAGTGGTGGAAATGCTGCTTTCTATGTGTACGGTGATAAGAGAGGTGGTGAGGCGTGTGTGGTGAGTGTGATGAGGGGGTTAAGGTGGTGAGGCGTGCGTGAGTGGTGGGTGTGGTGTTGAGGGGTGGGAAGGCGGTGAGGCGTTTGTGGTGGCTGTGGTGTTGAGGGGTGGGAAGGCGGTGAGGCTTTTGTGGTTGGGCGCGGTGGTCGTGCCGGGAGCCTGACGCCACCTCTATATGGCAGGAATGTGCCGCCGTACGCCACCTCACACACCCTTCGTCAGGGTGTACATTATCAAGCAGGTGACTCAGAACATTTGACTCTTCTCAGGGGGGGAAAAAAAGGAGAGAAAACACATAAAACTTTATGTAGCTTGCCTGTCATTCCCATCCCTATTGGCAGCCAGTCTGAAAAAAAGCCCACGACATTTGAAAAGCGAGACTTAAGCTAGGGAAATCACTGCGATGCCGAACTTAGTAGACAGAATGATACACGACAATCGATAGAGAGGTGATGACCGTTTCTTGTCGATCTCTCACACCCTTCGCTCAAGACTTCTGTGTTCACTCTCATCGACCATTACGTGCACCATTTGGCTGCATCTCCACCAAGACATCTGCGGTCATCGTGGCTCCACTGTAAAAACCCACTGCACGGTACGGTGAGGCTGGCGAGTTAACAGTCGATATGATAGTGATGTCCGAGGGTCTTGGGCCTTGTGTGGTAGAGCAACGTTTCTTTACTGTTACACATGGATAAGGCAATCAACACTGGAATGTTTAGATGAGTTGACTGTAGTGGAGTGAGGTTGAACCACACCGGAGTAAGTTACGAGATTTTTTTTTTTGAGTAAAACTTTGAAGACTTATATTCAGTTGTGTATTTTGACTGATATCATACTTGTCTAGCTCTTAGGTGTCCTCGCTTTGGTGTAATGCACAGTGGATCCGTCATGAATACGTTTACTTTAGGGCCACCTCTCCGTTTATGACTTGCCTTACAGTATCAGATGTTCCTTTGACGACGTCAGCAGCGCAAAGCGATCCTCTTTCGTTTCTGCTGACCGATCCTGAAATGATGTAGATCCTCTAATAAGCATTTCATCTTATTGATATCTGCCTCGATGAGTAGTTACGGATACTTGATTCCAGTTACGAACATCAGGAAATGGCTTTTAACATTCGATCCCTCTAAACCCTACCTTGAAACTCTGCTATGTTGTTTATATTTCAAGAAGTATAAGAGGAAGTGAACAGACGTTCTCCCAGTATTCCTTTTGGACTTCCCTGTTTTCCCAAGGTACTAAAATTCATCATATGAAAGATTCAATTCCAATTCTAAATACTTTATTCCTTGACAGAGGAACGGGATCCTATTGCTGTCACTAGGTACCCCTTTCGTATGAAAGTTTATATAACTTTTTCCAAGAGTCTCTGATAGCAGCAAACTTGCAAACAGTCCGGAAACAACGAACAGTATTGGCAAATGTGAACAGACGCAACGACGCACATGCGCAGGTTTTCGAACAGACAAGTTTGCTCGTGGATGTAGATTATCATTTACGTTTTTTGTATGTGTGGCTCTGATCTCCAAGGTTAGTAACTAGGCCAGGCACGTGCCTGAAAGTTGCCATTGAATGACTATCACCCTTGGGTGACTTCTGTGTTTCTGTTTTTGTTATTTTTTCCCCCGTCAAGATTTCTCATTCCTGTTTTAGCCATCGTGTGCATGCGCAGCACTTATCCCGGGAGTGCCATGCAGCCAGAAATGAAACTTTGTGCCTACAGTGTTAAATCTCAAGTGCTGACTGAAACTGTGCCTTAAGAAGCCACAGAATAATAGGGAAGATATAAGAAAAAACTTGTTGCCATTAACAACCTCGACACCCTGCATCATCCCCTCCCACTGCACATGTCTTGAAGTCATTTCCAGTAATATTTGTTCCTATAGAACTCTAGTTACCATACATCAAATCCAAATATAACAATGAGACAGTCAAGCCTGGATCGTGGAGAGTTCTGGACACCGTAGGCGGCTGATCTAACTTCTCTCGTGAGATACGACCGTTACCTTAGACTTTCTACTGGGTCAGCTGCCTCTCCTGAGATGCCTCTCCTGTTGCACTAGACCAGCCGATCTCTCGAAATACTCTTGCTGCACCGGGCATTGTGCTGGACAGATTGCCTATCTCGAGATACTCCTGTTACCTTGAAGGCTGGGTGATTGAACACCCCTTTTTCTTACGACACTTCTGTTGTCTCGGCTGTTATACCTTTGCTCGAGCAGTTATGTTTTTTTTTTTCCTCTGGCGATGTAGTGGACAAATACTTCTCCAGAGATGCCCATGTTGTTGCTAAGTGACTTCGATGTCTTTCAGATGTTGAAGGAGTTGGTTGCATGTCTCTTCCTTATGTCCTTGTGATTGTGGCACCAAGAATGTCAACGTGTCCCTTTCTTGAACTGTGTAAGGAAGAGATTACGGGATTTTCGCATCAAGAATCTTATGAGAGAACGCCATGTACATCGATAAGTTCTGTGATCTTGTAGTTTACGTACACCGTGGGAGATGGATCCTATCCTTGTAGGTAACTTCGGTGAGGCGCCTCCAGACCCACTGAACTCTCAAGTGCGTAAGTGTTGTTTTATTCGTCCATGAGAACAGACTCCCGAATCCCTGCTATCACACTTCGGTCCAGCTTTAGTTTAAGCTTTAAGCTGTGCGATTCTCTTGGCTGTGAGACTAAGAATGCCAAAACAGCAGCAGTTTTAGAAGCTATGACGGCAATTATGTTAATCATGTGAGCAACGTTGGCCCTTGTTGGATGAGAGCCATCAGACCTAGATGTCAGGTGAGGCAGGTCCTCACAAAGTTATGCCTCTCGGGGTGAAACTCCACTTCATAAATGGCAAGAAGGGTTATAGGAATTTAGTCTGAGGTAGGAAGCAGTTGTCTTATGAGAGACTGTTCTCCTTGATGAACCCTAGGAGTTGCTCCGTTCTAATGTGAGAGAACAAGCTCATCCAACGCGAACAACGTCATCGATGTATTGTGACAAACACCTTTATAAAATGGGCTGAATTAGTGCATTACTTAGATCACTTACAGTTAAATGATCCTCCCGCTGAGTGATATGATTTTTCTGCCGGTATGCTGGTCCTCAGGTACTGGTGCTGCATCCTTTCAGACGTGGGAAGGGCTGCAGCTACATTAAGGCTGGAAAAGTGGCTGATGACTTTGGTGATGTTGGGAAGCTGATAAAAGACTGTGATGATACAACGATCATGCATTGTGTCTGCCATTCAACACACAAACAGCAACTGTCGAGGCGTCATGAGACAGAACATACCAGAGAAAGTCTTAGCTGGCATGAATTCGATACAAACTTCCTTCAACACTGGTTAGTAATCAGAATACACACATAGAAAGTCAATTAGAACCCTTGCGAATCGACGTTGTGAATTCCAACATGAGAATTTGAAATAAAGACTTATTGAGTGTCTTATACTCCAACAGTAGAGGTGCTTAGAAGCGTTATTCTTTAGTCATATCATACAAAATTTTCACTTCTCTGTCACGTGAGCTGGGAGGTTGTGTCCTTGCTCCAGTTAATACTGTAGGAAATGGTGGCTCGTCCACAATGTAGGCCAGCCTTCTATTGGCCAATGCCATGGAATTTTGTTAATGATAATTCATTCTTGAAATATATAATGAGGTCCTGGTGCTGGCGATCTAAACACTGAAGAAACAGTAATTCTCTTTCGTACAATAGGTCTCTTCCAGTGAAGTCAGAAATCCAAACCTTATGGAAACTCAAAGGATGATGTTGCCTAGGTTATTCATGCATGAGGTGAGGGAAGACGTTGAAGACATGGGCTTCCATTATTTACACTGGCTTGACGGTTCACAGCTTATTGTTGAACTTATCCATTCCTTCGAAATTGTAGGTATAGTTTCTACAACAGCAGGAGGACTAAAGTTGGTCTCAAAGAGCTGTATCAGCGTCTGAATATGAAATTCTGGCAATAAAGGTTGATAGGAGGAAATAATTCAGATGTTAATTAGGGATACAGGGAGATCATACGTGGCTTTCTGTCCAGCCAGAGTCTACCTCTAGTTGTTCAACTGAAACTTGTCACCTCTGTGAGCTGAGGAACCAATCTAGCATTTAGCCCACAAGGTTTCTGGCAGCACTAGTTTGGTTACTCCTGTTGGGATCATAGAAATTCAGTTCCCTCTCCGAGCTCCGCTTGGAGACAGACATTTCAGGTCTGGAATCAGAGGGTAGGTATACATTTCTAGAGGCGCCGTCTGATACTGTGACGGAACTACGATCATATCATCTCATATGAAAGCTGGACCTTCGGGACACAGGTGTGAGACGTTTCCCCCAATCGTGTCAGAGTGGCAAGCAATGTGTGGACAGCGTAGCCAACCCAGTGGATGACCAGGGCGTTGCAGTGAGGCAGCGGCTCTCTCCTTACACTACAAAGAGACTGTCATGCAAGTTCTGCTACCACGCTGACTTCCTCTAAGGTGTCACTTTACAACGGGACAGGTTGTAGCAAGATTCAGGTTTTTCCCCAAGACTATACAGTAGTGTCCTTGAAGTTGACCCTTGTCTCAGACACACACACACACACACACACACACACACACACACACACACACACACACACACACACACACACACGTCTTACGTAAGCTTTGAGCCGTGTTAAGCCAAGACACTATCGTCGGAGGCACGTCTTTATTTGTGCAGGCTTGGGTTGGGTCGTTTGCCATACGTTATTCATGGATTATTCCAGCCTGTAGGCAAGGTCACGGTGGCGCATACATCCGCATAACATCGTGTGTACACACGGCTCTGGGGCTTCCCGAGCAGGTGAGCCAGCCAGAATCTTAAGCAACTCACTTGCGGGTCTTCAGGTAAGGTCGAGGAGACACCTCGCGTGAATGAAGACGGCAGCAAAGGAGTTACGTTGATGATCGTGGTAGATGATTGTGTTGAGGGAACGTGGGTTTTACCCTCCCTGCCAACTGCACCTCACAGAGTGTCACTCTCTCTCTCTCTCTCTCTCTCTCTCTCTCTCTCTCTCTCTCTCTCTCTCTCTCTCTCTCTCTCTCTCTCTCTCTCTCTCTCTCTCTCTCTCTCTCTCTCTCTCTCTCTCTCTCCACACACACACACACACACACACACACACACACACACACACACACACACACACACACACACATACACACACACACAAACACACAGGAAACTCTACAGTACGGGGAGACGATGGCGATAGTAATATATCACCGATGGGAAATGCAAAATTCTAATAATGAAACAATGTTATATCTCACCCGTCATTCTTGACCATTTTCTTTTTCTTCCTTTGCTTTATATTTCTACCCATCATATCCTCTCCGTCTTCGTGGACCCACTGGCATCAATCACCCACTCTGCCTACACTCGCATCTACTCCGTGTCCCTGACCAATTCCCCGTCTTCCCCATACTTGACCAACAACTCCCCCGGGCCACATCTTCTCCTCCCAGTACACCACACACCACCGCAGTTGTGGTCGAACGCTGGCAGCCAAACAATTGGTCTCCACCAAAGATGGTAGCAGCATTCACACGTCCTTATAAACGTGCGTGTTGCTGGATTCAATGGCTATCGCCTCCTAGATTCTATTCAAGAAATAATTCATATCACGTCTGTTAAGAATTTACGGAACAAAGTGTTTACACGTGGCATGCGTGTGTGTGTGTGTGTGTGTGTGTGTGTGTGTGTGTGTGTTCCTAGAGAAAGAGGGAGGTAGTGCGGTGGGTGTGTGGGCCTGATAGCCTTGGCCCCCTCGCGGGCATGGCAAGGTTGTGCTGGCACAGTCACTGGCGCCGCGGCTTCCCTGCCCCCAACAACCCAGCCAGGAACCTTGGGTCGGGGTGAGGGAAGCTGCCGCTGTACTGGGATTACCACAGACGGTGTACTGACGGCCTCCCTAGACCTAACACCACCGTCATCCCGAGTACGTCTCACGCATTATCATTATCCGTCTATCATCATTTCTATTATAATCATTGATATCTTTATTATCTTTATCATCATTATCAATATTATCTTTATTATCATTATGATGAGGTCTAGCCTCCGGACCTATTTCAAGGGGGCTCCTGCCTATCCCACCTAAAGTGCTTTGGCTTCCCTCTCCACGCCTCTGTGAGTCACAGTTTCCAGCCGGGCCATTGCGACAACACGAATTACAACATCGGCCAGCGGCCAGCGTCGATGAAGCGAGCCATTGGCCAGGTGACCCAGCAGTGTGAACGCCTACCCAGCGACAGTGTACTCAGAACCACCAACCTCACAAGATATCCTGGTCACACACACACACACAGACACACACACACACACACACACACACACACACACACACACACACACACACACACACACACACACATTCGCCCAATCCATCAAACCAAAGACGTTAAAGGTTTGGTACGTTAAACTCTAGTTTCAGACTTAACTGCAGTCAGTAATTACCTCAGTGCAGCAATCCTCCTTACTCCACTCCCTCAGGCCTGCTAATCTAGGCTTTGTATGTTATAAAGGCTACCCTGGGAGAAGGCTGGTGCCCTGAGCAAACTTCACCTAACCCCGGCGGCTTTAATGTAAACACATACGGCCAGCCACCACAAGTTTTCATGTTTACAGCAGGAAGGCGTGAAGCGTTGTCGGCCTGGCTGGAGTGTTTTCCTGAGGAGGGAGGGTAAAAAGATTTATGGCAGAGGCTCTTCCTTCAAGCGTTGCAGGGAGCCAAGGGGTGGCGGGCCATTTACTTGCTGCAACACTTTCCTGTGCATCATCTCAGATGGGTTGGTTCACAAGCACAATTGTGAGGCCCGAAAATACCCGGGCTTTAGGGTACGGCTTATGGTATGGAGCGGCGACCTCTAACCCCCACGAGAGGTAGGCAATGTTCATACCCACAGAGTACGCACCAACAGACGACCAGAGGGCTTCCATCAGAGCCACGTCTTGCAGCACCCTCCCTCACATACAGACACCAGCCCGTCGCCTCGTAGCATATAAGTAAAGTGATCCGAAAAAAAAAGATAACCCGAGGTCCTTCGAGCCTCGTAGGAGCCTGACGTAACCTCCACTTGTTCGGGAACGTTTGCCTCCCTATCACAGTTAGAGGCAGGAGATCCCTTGCTTAATCAGCCAATAAATCTTTGAAGTAATTCCCCAGTAATGAACTACCCAATTCGCATCCCTCACCAGCTTAGAGACATTCGTCGACCTGGCCACAAATCTAACACCCCCAAACCCCCGCGCCCGGCATCAGAGCTTTGGTATGAAATAAGACAAAAGACGGCAACACTGCCTTTGCACTGAAGACACTTCAGCACCCACATATGTTGCCACGCAAGCCTTGCGGGAAAGACGACCACAGCTCGAAAACAACGACGGCAGCGACCTCCTTTTCGGAAGTCTCTTCCGATTAGCCATTACCTGATAGTGATTCAGAGGCCGAATGGGTTTGTCCATTCCATGTGGCTCAGCAGGGAGTTTTACCGGTTTAAGACCTCCACTTCTTTATGGAACTGGATAACACCCACATTATGTCCCGGTCGCTAACCACCTCCTGGCTGATCTCGCCGAATTAGTCAATCAACACCTCGCCGGTAACATTCCTCAACTCATTAAGGCCCGTTTTCTTTGCCGCTTCCTGATGTGTACTGAAGAAGAAGAAGAAGAAGAAGAAGAAAGATGGAGGCATTAGACCCAATGTCGTCGGCATCCGCACAAGTCTCGAACTCACTTCCACCACCCTCCTCTCACCCCCATATTATTTCCTCTTTCCCGAAAACCTCAACAAATCTTCACCTTCGCCTCCACCAATTCCTCTCAGTACGTTCACATTCAAGATTCTCTCTTCCGCACACCTATCAAATTGCTGTAGGATGTAATTGAGTCATGCCCGCTTATCATTTTACCCATTCATCCACGCATACTTACTGAATACCCCATGCCCGCCCAGTAATTCTCTCGGCTACCACATTATTCACTTATGAATTCACGTCACTCATCGCTGATACCTGATATCTGGCATCAGAGCTACTGATACGCTCTCTCTCTCTCTCTCTCTCTCTCTCTCTCTCTCTCTCTCTCTCTCTCTCTCTCTCTCTCTCTCTCTCTCTCTCTCTCTCTCTCTCTCTCTCTCTCTGCTGTTCCGAAAACACTCGATTCTCTTCATCATTGATCTCGTGGTCAAGTGCATTGCCACTAATAATCATCTATCCACCGTCATTTTTACTCACATCAGTCCTCCTTACACTATTTCCAACAACCCCTCGCCTTTACCTTTACGACATTCCCAAACCATTATTCCTCCTTACCGCTCAGCTTTGTTTTACTCAGAGCTAGAACATCCACGTTCCTTTCCTTAAACATACTACCTATCTCTCCTTCCTTCACTATGGTTACATCCAAACACACTCAGACACCCCTGTCTGAGGTTAAGATCATCACTCCTCGCTTGCCTCCTTCTTCTGTGCCAACTTCTAAAAATTGAAATAAATATATATATATATATATATATATATATATATATATATATATATATATATATATATATATATATATATATATATATATATATAAAGAAACTAATTAGGTACAGAGATTCAAGGACAAAATTGCTGAGGATGATGTAAGGATATGTAATGAAATGAATAACAAAGTCAATATTGTTTTCACAGCGGAAGACACTAGAACTCCAACACCAGTGAGACAGACTGGGGAGGAGGTTTTAGAAAACATTAAGATATCTGTAAGACATTAACAGAATAATTTAAAGGTCTTTACCCATACAAGTCTCATGCTCCCGATGCATTATCACCATATGTGTTCAAGATGTGTTCAGATACGGTAAATGAACCTCTTGATTTACCGTTCAAGATGCCGGTGGAGAGAGAGAAGCAGAATGCCGTGGAAATGGAAAAGAGGAGAACGTTATGCTTATCTAGTAGAATGGAGAACGGGAAGAGGTGCTGGAACTACAGATTGGTCTCAGTGACAAGTATAGTCTTTAAATGATCTTGAAAAAGATGATGAGAAAGTAAATGGATGACTTTCTACGAAGAAGAAAATTGACCTGCGCTTAATTTCCAGTCCTCCTTGGTCTTTCCAATCATCTAGCCAAGGTCATCACTCACACCTTGACGTACATTGGTCATCAATAGTTAAGTGCCATGCCAATTACGCCTCCATCACAAACCATCATCATTCGTATCCTAATGCTGATAGCCGATGGGTTAATACGCCTGCATGATTCATTCTAGAAGTTACCGACGACATCTCATGACCTCATGACGTACAAACCGGATAGAAGGCGATGTGTTTAGAATGTGTCATAAACGAGAAGATAAAACCAGCACACGAAACTATCTTGAAGGACGTGAGATTAAACACAATGAAATGTTGCAACTCCGAGGACAGAATGATTTTAATTATAAGCTATAACGCTACAAGGTTAGGAGGCTTTTGATGAAGAAATTACTTAGCCCAAAATGTAAACCCCCCATAATTAAAACCCATAATTAGAACTTCCAGTGCAATTCGTCAATTCACGTGACCCAGTGAGGGAGCTGCACTTCCTTCCGTTCATTACAGGGAAAGGACAACCGGGACGTCCATCCCCGGACGACTTCCCACGCCCTTAAGACACAGAGCCTTCAAGATTCACATGCATATGTGGAGCGGTTAGCGTGCCTGACCGTGACGCCTTCCACGGGCCACTCAGTGTCGACAGCCTGTGTGTATAGGTTCGAATTCTAATGGCAGCAGTTATGGTCCGTAGTCAACCCAGCTATTCATATATATATATATATATATATATATATATATATATATATATATATATATATATATATATATATATATATATATATATATATATATATATATACACCCTAGCCTCGATTATGGTACTCATTTTTCCGTGCTTCTCAGCTACCACGAACCCAAAAAGTTATGGAAAACGCCTATACGTTGCATCTATATATCAATAAGCTTCACAGAGGATCCACTCCGCTTTCAAACCTACAAAACAAAGGTTCACAAAGGACGTCAGAGTTTCTCAACAGCCATCAATTCCACTGCGGAAGACACCCCGAGTCACGCACGATATTCGCAAGCTACCACACAACACCAGCTGCTGCTATCCAATCAACACACAGCACAGAGATGCCCCTCGACGTCATTCAAGACCACAAGACTAGGAAGTACAAGGCCATTTAACGAGTCACACCCGTCATTTCAACACGTTGGGGGACCAACCTTTCCAATGTACTACTTATCAACTCATTTACCACTGACATTCAGCTTCATTAAGATATGCTTTATGGATACTGGGGGAAGGTGGGTGTGAGGCATTCTTGGATCACAGAGCAGCGGACACGATCCGTATCATTCTGAAAGCAGTAAGTTCATGATTACGAGTATCGTGGAAGAAAACACGTTGGATTTATCACTGAGTTACGGACATTAAAAGGATTATATGAGGGGTGGAAAGCACTTCTCCCATAAGGCGACTGCAAGGGCCCGAGCAGAGGGCTAAAAACCCTCCTCTCCTGTATTGTCACTATTTTCTTACGCTTTCCACGATAATCACTTAGAATATGATCGTATCTTCTGCCATAAACAGCCTCAGAGGTACCTCTTGGTCTATTGCCATTTGAAATCCTTTTCTTAATCCTATATACTTGCACTAGCAGATTCGGGCACTCCGGGCACATGCCTTTTCGCATCTGTAGAGGGCAACTACGCCCTCCTCCTCCTCCACCAGCATGTCTTCCCAGAATCCATATACTATTCACCATCTACATTGCGGACCCCATTGGACACAGGACGCATCGGCAGGACTTAATAGAGATTTGCCGAAAATGCGAAATTAGGAAACGTAGTCCAGTCAAAGGAAGGCTGAGGAGACAAGACAAATGGATTTCAGTGTAGACAAATACAAAGGAATGTGCTTTGGCGCCAGATGTATAAAACCTGTACAAATCGCTTGGTATACCATTTCTAGAGGCAAAATTAGAAAAAGATCTCGGAGTAGTTATAAGTAATGACCTCGAATATGTAGAGAAAAATGGCAAGCTGTACACAGCAAAGCCAACAGCAAGCTTGGATTCAAATGACAAAGAATCCACACACTCGTCCCTTATAATGCCTTGCTCAGGTATGACCTGGAATATGATGTTCAATTCCGGTCACCAAACATGATCGAAGACTAGGAAAAAAAAGGAGTTGAGCAAATTCAAAGAAGAGCAATAAAACTAATCCCATACGAGGAGAGCTCAAAGTCTTACAACAGAAGTTTTCAAAATAGTGATTTCGACAAGACAAAATAGCAAGATTTCTTGAACTTGGTGGTCAGAAGTAACAGCACGAAGATGAAAGGAAGGAGCTGTAATTCGCGTCTTTCGTAAAGTCTTTTTTTTCAGCTTCAGGGTTCACACTTTCTTATAGAACTTCCACATCAGTATATTTTTCCCATGTACTACAATGGCGATTCTTATCTTTTTCCCTGCCGGCAGTGAGCCAGATCAGGGAGCTATCTGATTTACTATCCTGTTTCTACAACAATCTAGGCAAAATGTTACAGATAACTTCGTCATGCATCATCATTACGTCTCCTGTTATCTCTCCTTACCGTGTCCTCACCCAGTTGCACCTCCTTCCAATCCTTATATACACACACTACCCACCCTGCACTTACCCTCCCCAAGCTACGTCCTTCATCTTCTTCCATGCTCTGAATCCCTTCACCTGCCCCTCCCAAGCTACATTCCCCACCTACCCTTCCACAGCTACACCCTGCATGTACCCTTCCCTAGTCACACCCTTCACCTATCCTTATTTAGATACATCCTCTATCTAGCCTTCCCTAGCTACACCATCCACTTACCCTTCCCTTGCCACAACCCTTACCTTCCCTTCTTCCATCCCGTCTAACCTTCCTAATTATTCCCTCCACCTACCCTCTACCGATCTACACGCTTCACCTGACCACCACCCTTTCCTCCACAAGCTCCACTCTTCACTCAGCAGCCTCTTCTGAACCCTCTACCCATCTTCCCCCAGGATAATCCTTACGGTTTCCATCCATTAGTATGACCAACTATAACCATCCTCTCTTGTTATCATGTAAAACTTCCACTCCTTGTTACACTTTTCCCTGATTCTCCACTCTCCAGCTATACCAACCTACCATCCAACCTCTGCACTCCTACCTGAACTGCACCCTCCATCCACGCTACTCTTCCCACTCACCTTCCTACAGCTACACCGATCATTTCATACACACCGTACACTCTCCTGCTCTCCAACTACACCCTCCAAACCTCCTCTCAGTTACACCCTCCACCACCTTGCTGCAGTGCTGGGCACCGTGGCGTTCTTAGGCATGTGCTGTACCACACTCACTGACGCTACCCAGGGCACCGCAGGGTGGTATCACCCTCAGTGGTGTTGCCCTTGACCACTGGAAGTTGAGCCAAACACAACACAGCACCGACTCGCGCCAGCGTATCAACCTTCCATTTGGCGACAGCATGAGTGTATACGCTCATTGAGACCACGACGGTTTCTAACGACCAATAATCATTTAGTTGTGATCTATCTGTCAGAGTAAACAGTGACTGTTTTTGTGGTAGCTGATGAGGAATGAGTGGTACTATAATCACTGTAATACATTCTCTAAGAACTTAGGGATGATTGCGTTTGACTGACAAGGACCCCACCGCGAGTCTTGTTCTGCGCTCGCCTGAACTTCTCACTTGATAACTGTAAAGCTATACTTTGGCAACTTGATTCGGGTGTTGACGGGCAGGGGAGGAGGGACGGCTTGCAGGTGGAGGTGGTGGCGGCGGTGCCTGGCTTACCTTGGTATGCTGGGACTTCCCTCGCCCCACGTCTGCACCCCTTCAGGTTCCGTTCCCTACCTGGCCTGTGCCGCAGGCCTGCTCCTTGCAGTCATGATTCGTCACCATGGCATGAGAGGAATAGGCTCTTCTTAAGGTTACCCAGGAGGTGGAAAAGTCCGAAAGTTTCTGATGATAAATCCGTCATACCCTCAGGGCGAGAGACTGGGCCCCCACGCCACCTTTCTCTACCAATTACCAGGTAAGTAGCGGGCGTGTGGTGACGGTGGCTCCTGGTCTGTGATGGACTGCCTTGCCTCTCTCGCTCATCCCCTGCTTCAGCACTGGCCTAACTCCCTCGTTACTTTTTCTTGGAATGAGTCGGCACCTGCCCATACCGCCCACTCTATATTTCAAGATCTTCTCTAGATATCAGAAGGCCTTGGACCAACCAGCCTTGAGGAAATTTCAGTCTGACTCTTAGGCTTAGTAAACAGGTGGAATCCAGACAATATATTCCAGTGCAACGGTTCCTAATCAACCCTCTATCTGTACCTGTGTATTTGTTGGGATTAAACAATGCTAGTGGTCCTTCCTGTTCGTTCTGACACCATCAGACATTCGCAAATCATATGATACTCACACACTAGCTCCGTCCAAGCAGAAAGTCTATCATTATGCATATAAAGTCAATCTGCTGCTCACAGAAGAGAGAAACCTGACCAACAATTTTCTCGAAACTATTTACTTCTCAGGAGTTAGTCACAGGTAGCCAAGGGCCAGGGAATGTGTCCGAACTCATCCCGCACAAGGTCAGCGGAGACGGACGCATGTGAGATCAGCGGTGGTGACCATACACGGCACTGGTGGCTGTACCTGCGGCCACACCAGAGGTACGTAGCGGGTAAAGGCAGAGCTGACGTCATGTCCACAACCCGTCTTACCGTCTTAAGCAAATACCCTGCCGACAAGGCACCTGCCACGCGAACCAAGCCGAACTAAAGACAAATTATGAACTCATATATATATATATATATATATATATATATATATATATATATATATATATATATATATATATATATATATATATATATATCATTTTATCATACTTAATCGCCGTCTCCCGCGTAAGCGAGGTAGCGCAAGGAAACAGACGAAAGAATGGCCCAACCCACCCACATACACATGTATACACATAAACGCCCATACACGCACAAAGACATACATATACCTTTCAACGTATACATACATATATATACACAGACACATACATATACACACATGTACATACTCATACTTGCTGCCTTCATCCATTTTCGTCGCCGCCCCGCCACACATGAAATAGCACCCCACGCACCTTCCCCGCGCGCGCAAGGTAGCGCTAGGAAAAGACAAAAAAGGCCACATTCTTTACACCCAGTCTCTAGGTGTCATGTATTATATATATAAATATATATATATATATATATATATATATATATATATATATATATATATATATATATATATATATATATATATATATATATATATATATATATATATATATATATATATCAACTGATGAGAGGTATTGGCGAAGAACCTGATGATGAAACAAGAATGGCAACATTATATACGGAAATCTCTAACGTACTCAACAGCAGGAGCAGAAGCACTGGATTCGGAAACGAGTCTTTCCTTTCAGAAAAGCAAGACATGGGAAAAAAGAAAGTCATTCCCACGGCAGGGAACCCACAGGAATCCACACCAGGAAGTTCGTATGAGGCAAACCGGACGAGAGAAGAGAGAGAGAGAGAGAGAGAGAGAGAGAGAGAGAGAGAGAGAGAGAGAGAGAGAGAGAGAGAGAGAGAGAGAGAGGAATGAGCCTGGGGAACTAAGAGCCAGACAGGCGGCTTGACAAGCTCCCTTAGGAAGTGGGAAACCCTCCACACTGGCGCCAGCCGAGCCCGTTACTGGCCGGCCAACTCCACTCTCTCTCTCTCTCTCTCTCTCTCTCTCTCTCTCTCTCTCTCTCTCTCTCTCTCTCTCTCTCTCTCTCTCTCTCTCTCTCTCTCTTCTGGAAGTTTACCGCGCGACTTCATTTCCACTCTCCAATAAACTCCCATACTTCTTTTTTTCTCCATCCACCGTTTGTCTCTCGCCCTCAGGAGAGAAAGACCCGGGTCGGTCGACCACTGACCCTCCTATCAACACACGGACCAACCAACCCTACCACCGTTCAGCATACCTGCAAGGCGTCTAGCCTCCCTCCTTACCATGAGAAGCCCGGCGACGCCGCTTGTAGCCACACCACCAGCAGCGTCTCGGAACGCCTCTCCGTCACCTGGGCTAGTCTGCCAACCTGCCACCAGAGTACCACCCCGTCACCTAACGAGCCTGCTACTCCGTCACCTAACGAGCCTGCTACTCCGTCACCTAACGAGCCTACTACCCCGTCACCTGGCGCTCCTCTTCACCTGACGTTCTCCCTCAACCTGGCTAGCCTACCGCGCCGCCACCACTCGACAAGCCAGCCGCTCCCTGATCTCACTCTGTGATAACGCAGCAGACTCCGTCTTCGTTAGTGTCCCGACCCGCTGACAGACAAGTGCTCAGCCACTTGTAAGTACCAGCAGGTGTGATCCTTGACCCCTCTGGTCCCCTCCAGCGCCGAGGTGTCATCAGTGCCTCACGACTTCCTGATCAGAATCGCCTTCAAATCATTCTGCTCCTGCGAGCGATGCCTGTAGGCTTAGGGTATCGTGTTAGTGATGATCAGACAGGAGTAGCCTCTTGTAGATACATATAGATTCGTAGATTATGGGTCGGTGTGGTAGATATCTGGCTGTGGTAAAACAGCAGTAGCGGAGCGGTAGTTAGTCCCCTATCATCCTATACTAACAATTGGTAATAGCTAAGAAAATAAGCGGGTGTTCATTCTCCTGCGCTACGTGACCAGTCACCCACACTCCAACCGACGCTGGCTTCGGGGCCCCCCGGCCTCAAGCAACGCCCTAGTCCATACAGTGAGTTCTTAGGATACACTAACATAACTATGAAAGTTAAGGTATTTGTGTATCATGATTGTCAGGAGTATCACTACAAACTGCGTTAATACTTTTAATCTGCTTTGAATCTTCCAAACTAAACACTTCGGGGAAAACCATTTGTTTACTTACGGATAACTTTATAATTTTTCAATAACGATTTTGCTTAAGATCTGAACATCAAATCAGAACGAAAGCTTTTCAGACCCTGTTCGAGAGAGGGTAGATTTTCTGGAGTCAGGAAATAATTGCAACAATATGTCTTCAGTTCTGCTTATCTTCTTCGAGCACGAACAAGTGTTTATGCGAATGCAAAACTTGAAAATGTTTAACCCACACTAACTAAGAGGGTGTAGAATGCATGAAAAAGTGTCATACAATCGGTGGGAGATATTTAGTCTTAGAACTACCTTGAACACCTTAAGCTTGAGTTCAAGATCTTTACATCTATCAAATATTCCAAAATGACGATATTGAAGTTAACGATCCTGACAGTCGATAGGACTTAAGCTTTCAGCGAAGTATTCGAGGGTCACACACATAGTTTTCCCTCCTCACCCGTTTTTATCTGTGCACTTTGCTGTCCGTGTGTGGAACCGTAATGACCACTGCCTCTTGTACCAGGGCGTTAGGGTCAAGATTAAACATCGTGGCTACATAAGATGACTGCTGAGGTGAAGCCTATTATAATTTCATCCATAAATCGTTTCATTTCTCCCTGATGGTGATCACAACATTCCAGACAATGATGGGGATTTTCTCCCTGATGGTGATGACTATTTCCCAGAAATTTATGGAGATGAAAGAAAATGACTTGAAAACAGGTAACCCGATGTCGTGTCTGTTGTTTTATGAAGTTTATCCCATGTCTTGCAATACAACCCTGAGAACCATGTTGAAGATAATGGTGAACACATCTGTAAAGCCAGAGACAGGACTAGGAGGAGCAAACCTTTTAGAGCTGCGTCTCTGAGGAGGTCACATTTTATGCCTTTGTCCATCATCTTGTCACTGTCTGCTCCAGTCTACAGACCCATTGTGGTCATTACCTCTCTGACACCACAGTGGTGTCCAGGATGTAGCTCCCATCGGCTGTCTCCAAAGACTTTTGAATTTCGGTAATGCCTTTCGGTAACGCCGGATGCCTTACTGTCATTATTTCTTCCATGTATTCCTCGCATTTGTTGCTGGTACATCTCAGAACTTGTGGTGAAAGGAGGAAAGGTAACAGAGGAAGACAGAGTTTGGCAAAAATTCATAGACGTCTCATTAACATGTCAAATTCATTTTGCTTTGAAGATTTCTCGACTTTTTCTCTCGAACAGGAGCCACAAAATCTGATTATTTTTGTATAAAAATGGTTTTTGTACGAAATGGTAAGTCATGCCTAGCGAAAAGGAAGTTAACATATGAATCTTGATTATATACTATTACTGCACAACCGAAGGACCCCTTTCAAGAAGGGATCCTAGGGTTACTTTCCTAAGACCCCTTTTAAAGAGGCTTCCTGAGCGGCTTCAAGCTTACGTTACACTCAGTAGCAGGGACAGGATGGACTTCTGTGAATCGAGAAGTTTCGCTGCCAGACCTCACTCCCTTACGTCATTCGGCGATGATGCAGCGTCGCCAAGGGTCACATTTCACTAGTGGTGGAACTATGTCTAGACGGACTCCGAGAACATTATATATATATATATATATATATATATATATATATATATATATATATATATATATATATATATGTATATATATACATCTTTCATTTCTTTCATACTATTCGCCATTTCCCGCGTTAGCGAGGTAGCGTTAAGAACAGAGGACTGGGCCTTTGAAGGAATATCCTCACCTATATATATATATATATATATATATATATATATATATATATATATATATATATATATATATATATATATATATATATATATATATATATACATATAAACATATACATATATATTATTTTTTATTATTATACTTTGTCGCTGTCTCCCGCGTTTGCGAGGTAGCGCAAGGAAACAGACGAAAGAAATGGCCCAACCCCCCCCCATACACATGTATATACATACGTCCACACACGCAAATATACATACCTACACAGCTTTCCATGGTTTACCCCAGACGCTTCACATGCCTTGATTCAATCCACTGACATGATATTTTTTGCGACAGTAAACATTTGAAAAGTTAACGATGCGAATGTTGTAACGTTCGACACGTAGAAATTTCGTTACTCCCATATAACGAACCTTGTTAATCCTACGCTGACAAGGTTCATTACATTAGCGAGCAGCAAGTAATGCAAGTTCCACGTCAGAGTTTATAAACTCGAACTTCCTCCTATCTGGCTTGGAGACCCACACTTGAAGACAAAGAACTTATGTTATGTCTAAAGGCTCTCCCAGCTTTCCACCGTGATATTATGCTAACGAAATGTTCCACTGATTTAAATCGGCGTCGTCTATAACAGCCACCGAGAAGACATAGCATCACTCGCACCATCACACAATAACTCTTCTAATCCACCGGATCCAACACCCAATTTCACCCTTTGAACGAAAATACAAAATCCAAAAGGATATTCCGGGAGCCAATTTGATCTAAAGTTTGTACCTAGCATTCTAAAGATAAAAGCAATCACAGTATAGCGAGGATAGACTAGAATATATTCATTGTTTATAATTACAGCGATTGGTTACTATAATACGAACACCACTTGTTTTAGTTTTGTTGACCCAATGCTTCTACGGGAGCTGTAATTCAATTACTTTTACTTCTTAGATCAACTTTTCATCGGCTATTGCATATTTCTTGAAATTTGTGGTATCCAGAACTCTTTTTTTCCTTCATGTTGGTATATAAAAAATATTTCATTGAAGGTTACATTTAGCATACAGTCAATCACACTCCACCTTCCATCAACTTAATGAAGATATTCATGAAATGAATACAATAAACATTGGTGGTGCCAGATTTTACAATGTATCGAATTGATTTTTGGCAGGAAATGTTCAACAAACACCAGGCTTACCGTTAAGGCGGGTAAGAAATATACACATCAGTATTTGACAATCAAGACCTGCCACATATGAAGCGAACATAAACGTTTTGTGTGTGTGTGTGTGTATGTGTGTGTATGATGACACAGTTGGTGAAACCTGGCAACGACAACCGAAGTTTCTACCCCTAGTGCGAACCTCGAAGACTACTACGTTCGTGACGGAGAATCACATCAGTGGCGTAACCTGAGCTTTGTGGGAGCAGCTGTTGTACACGGTTACTAATGTCGTGATGCAACAGGTTTGTGTGTGTGTTTTTTTTTTTTTTTAAGAAGCAGTGAAAATAGGAAGTTGTGCTTCGGTCAGCAGGGTTTGGGGTTGGCGAACAGGCATGTGGTCGCGGACAACGGCCCCTCCTCGTCCTCAAGGCCGCACGCCAACTTTTCCCACAGGATGGCAAGGTTTTCTTCTTTAGTATCGTTCTCTCGGGCAGGTCGAGGCAGGCGGGTGTGAGGCCCCGCCACGGTGGCGCCAGTATGCGGTTATGCGCCCAGGAAGACGTGGTTTTCTCCCAGGAAGAACGACATAATACCCCAATACTTCGAAGGCAGGTCCTCTTAAAACGTATACTGGGATATAAAATGAGAGTCTACTCGGGTGTCGCCTCCATCTCTCGCTAAGGATATTGTACAGTGAGGTCCTCAACTATGCCCGGGTTAATAGCGGATTAACCACACTGTACCTTATATTTAGAGCCACCATCTTATAGACAGAAAAATTACCCCTACGATTCGTAAGCCAACCTATAATCTTCACTTTACCCTTTGTTATAAATATCAAGATTGAACCACGTGATTCATTTGAAATATCTTCGAATGTCATCACGAAATAATGCATTTCTCATGGCAACTCGGTGAGAGTCGAATCACGTATATAATCTTAATGCACTTGTTGTCCGCTTTCCCCTGATGTTATTGTTGTACGAGAATGATCGAAAATAAGTTGGTTGGCTGGCGGGTTGTATGAGCTTTAGGCCTAACAACTGCCCGGGTCATTAAGGTCGTCAGCATCAAGCCACATACACCAACAGCAAGATCGCAACGCCCCTCCTTCAGGTGTTGAGGTTAATTCTAAGACTACATTGCACACTGTCACTATGCGTGGGTACCACAGTGAAAAAATATATCCTAGCTAACTGTATAAATCGTGAACAGATTTCACTATAAAGTTTAGAAAATTGAAAGAAATAAGTGAATGAGATTATCTTTAAACTAGTACATATCTTTATTTCGTACATTTTCCTTCTTTTACGGTATTTCTTTTTTGATAGAATTTCCCAGAACACTGTGTTGCAAAACTATGACCCTCTAGAAGATGAAAGTGATGAGTTTTTATATCATATACTCATTCCAGTGCCGACTGCGTACATGGATAGCATGGCACAGGGGAAGAAGTGTGGTCTGTACACATGAGTCCTCGGGTCTTACTTTTAACTTCCTTACATCTAACCTCGTATCGTGATTTTTCAAATACCTTCCACACTGTAAACACCGTCCTATTCGGTAAGGTAGTCCATAGTCTGTCAATTTACGTATCTCTAGCGAATGAGGTTTTGTATGACAATAAAATGATAGCTATGTATATCCTCTGTTGATATGTAATTCGTAAATGATATGTATTCAACCTACAGTCATAAGTGCTTATGCCATTAAGAAACAACGATAGACTGTATGTTCAGTAGATATTGGTGTCGGTAGTAATACAGAACGTGAGATGATGTTAGTCTTCGAATATTAATCATATTTTATTAGTCTTCGAATATCAATCATATTTTGTTAGTCTTTGAATATCAATCATATTTTGTTAGTCTTCGAATATCAATCATATTTTGTTAGTCTTCGAATATTGATCATATTATCATTTAGTAATATTAAGCAGGATCTTTATAACTCCACTAGACATCCCAGATGACAGGGTAACTGGTAAAGATGATAAATGACATTGTTTGACGGTGAATATCTGATAATCTAGAACTTCTCTAATCTCCAAAGAAGTGCGATTGCGACACCTAAATAGCATTAATGATAAACTGGAATATTTTAGGTCTACCTGAAGATCTTCCTATTACTCTGCTTTCAGACCTTTAGAGACATCTTGCAAATGAAACGTAAGGGTTCCAGATGCAGACACCTGGGCTTCAACACACATGATATATATGCAAGAGGAATGAAATTTCCAATTCAAGAACGTCTTTGAAAGTGATGGCAACACAAATTAATGCACCATATGTTTTGAAGATTTATAGAGAAAAGAAAAAGTTGAGTAGATGCAATTCACTGAAAACATCATTTCGTAACATAGATCATCTGAAAGATAAGTGTATTCATAAGACGAAAAGTAGTTTAGTATGTAACTCCACGTTGTGTCTCGCAGCGAGGGGAACACAGCTAACTTATAATGGCTAATGATGACACAAGTTTTGATGTTAGTCATTACGTCCTCTTGGTCGTCCACAAAAGCAGAGGTTCCCATGACACGACCACAATCCACTTGATGCAGACTGGCACTCGCCTAAATGATGTTGAAGATGATGACAATGACGCAGATGGCAAGGAGACCAAGGTCTGCTGTACAGCTCTTTTTGACCATCATTACGAATCACTCTGCTTCAGGGTCGTTGGATGGTCTCTCTCTATATATATGCCTAATCATTTGCTGTTGAAACTCCAAAACAACTTACATCAAAGGATGAACAGATTTAGTAGCACCAACTGTGTGGCAGATTTACCACGTCGGAATATGACGTGAACAGACCCAGTCAAAAAACATTGTGGTTTTCCTCATAGTATGTGGGGAAATGAATGCTTTAATATCTTCCCTACTATTTCAGAAAGCCTCAGAGGTGTCCAAATCACATCAGGCACATTCCTCCTCAGGAAAACTTTCTTGTTTCGGGAAGGAGGTCGCAGTCATACTCGTTCGTGAAACAATAGTCATATATATATAATCAATTAAGCCAACTGGGTCAGCAGACCTCAACTCCTGGACTCGGGCGAGCGAATAAACGTCATACGCTGACCCAAATACCAGTCTTACTCCAGATCTTTACCTTCAGCTAGGGATTCCCTCTTGCTCTAGATATTTACCTTTAGCTTCTTGCCTGCATTAAGTGGATACTGAGACACCGTCTATATGCACTGGTTTACTCAATTCACCTTGATCTTAGCCTGTGTCCATGTGGTGGTTACTTGATGCTAGACTTGGGTCGCGTGAAACACTTTTCTTTTGTGAAGTGGTTTGATTCAGGTTGTCAATGCCAGTCCCATGATGGAACACCATGGTCGCTGTGTTAAACGTCATCTTCACCTGAATGCCTGGTATGGTACCAACACATTCAGGTTCACAACCACATGGCTGCTACTGCTGTTGTAGTGTTAGCAACAACTGTTAAAGATAATGACTATTCTAGAGCTGGAGCTTTCCTATTGACTTGACGCTTACTTTTAGTGGTGGGACCTCTAAGATTTCCGACCTTTTCGTCCCGTTTATTAGATCAGCTTGAAGTATGGTACTGTCTTTTCCAAGTACTGTCTTTGAGGTCATGCCCTCTAAAGTCACATTCCAAAGCTGCTCAGTGGTAATCCAAACGGCAAAGTCTTCAGTATCGTCAATCAATGAATATATCTGAGAATCAACTTAGTTTCTCTTTCTTACATGGATTATCTATACTAAAAGAAATCGAAGACGTAAGAAACAGGTCCTGTCTTTCTTGGTCAGTCTCGTCATCTCTAGAGGAGCCGCTTCATCTTCGTACTGTTCACAAGTCTTCGTCACAGTTCACTTGCAACAATCTTACTCTCTGAAGTACGTCGATGAGCTTCCTAAGCACCATGATAGCACGGCAGAATTTCTTTAAAAAAAAAATCCCTTCACATATGATTTATCCAAGGGTCCAGTAGAGACGCTGGTGATAGATGCGCAGGTGATGTATACTATGTTACTTCCGCTTCGCATTTGTTGGTAGACCCATCAGTATTACGGTGGTCGAAGTACCTCCGGAAAGGTGATTTGCAATACTCACAAAAAAGAAAAACACATGCGTAGCTCTTCCAAGAGCGGCCAGTAGTTAATCTACTTCAGACGTGCTCTGATTAAATGGTGTTGTCCTTGCATTTCTGGTTTGCCTACTTCCACCAAGTGCCTTTTTTCGAGATCCGTTGTCCAGCCGTGGTTTCATATCTGGATCGCAGAGAAAGGTTTCGTCAGGGATCTTCTGTCATCATGCAGAGAACTACTGCAATGTTTTTCAATTTCGGCACACTTCTCTGTCACCTGACCAGCGCTTGTATCTTCTATGGAAGATTTAGAATGAATGCTTTCCCGTCTGCTTATTTCTGATAACGTGAAGATGTCGAGTTTCCATCGTAGTCTTCACCACATCTCTCACAGTACTTACAGTACCAGGAGTCCTTGTTGAGGGTCAGAAGAGTCCGGAAGATCCTGAGTGTTGCAAGAGATGCTTATGTAGCAGGAGGAAGTCCAATCCCTCGTAGTCATGGTACACACACACACACACACACACACACACACACACACACACATACACACTAGAAGTGCCAGCCTTGCCAGGACTCATCAGAACAAGGAACTCATAACAAGACTCATGCTAATACCCGGATGTGTGAAGCCAGCGCCTAAAGACTTCGAAGAGCACAGTAACTCCTAAATTCACGTGTGCTTATTTTCACTCTCTCTCGTATGAAGTATGACGTCTGGACTGAGCACTGTGTTCTGTGCCTTTAACTATGTCTTCTGTGCTGTGTTCAAGATATGACTTCGAGGTATGTGTGTTTGGTATTGTTCTTTAAGCTTGGAACCACAGGCTGATAACCTAGTATTAAAAATACTATGTTGTTTAAGATACAGCTTCTTGTGCACTGAGTTGTGACATTAGTGACCTTTACAGTGTCATGGATTTCTGCAGTTACTAATGACATTTCTCCGCGGCCTTGTGCAAAATTCAGGAACTTGGTAGTACTGTGTATGTGTCTACAAACACGTACGAAGCAGCATAAGTAACCCTGCGTCAGGAAGGTTTACGGTGCGTTGTGTGTGGATGGAGACTGTGTACGTGTCCTCCAATGTCAATATGGAATTCAGTGTTTTGCTCGGTCTCTCCCTCTCTCTCTTTCTCTCTCTCTCTCTATATATATATATTCTTAAACAAAGTGTGATTTCGTCGTTAGATGTATTTCGTATTTCTAACTTATATGTGTGCATTATTGACCATTTAGGTGTTACATGCCGTGCCTCTGTGACAAATCATCTGTTGAAACTCAAACGGCGAAGAAGCTCAGATCATAGTATCCAAGACTCTGTCTTGGTGTTCACTACAACTTCACCTTATCATCTGTACATAGTTGTCTGTCATCGATTTCGTTAGTCGGGCAGCTCTTTAGAGACCAACTGCTCCCCGAGAGAGGTCGCACACAGGGTCTGGGCTAACTAGAGTAACCTTTTGGTTCGTCTGTAATTTACAAGAAAGGTTAGCTACCTTGGTCAAGGCTGACTGGACTGTGCCGGGTTCATTGGTAACATTTACATCGAATCGCTTTGTTTCTCCGCCCGCTAAACATAAGATCCATTTGGATTTTTTTGTTTTTTTGAGGGGAAGGAAATGTCTCCCAGCAATCAGGATGGATTACCGTAAGTTGAGATCATGTTGATGTAGGTGCGAGAGTAATGAGTGTAAATTCACGTCTCACATAAAAGCGGACGATAGCTTTCCTATCAGGATGTATGGCTATTATTTTGTAGGTTTCGATCCCTTTCCAGATATTCACCAACGAAGATTTCAACCCCGGCTTCTGGCATAGATGAGTGGACGTCTCAGACACCTGAAGCTTAGGAGGGCTATTTGCATGAAACTGACTCCGGCCGCTATCAAGCCGTGCAGAGAGGCGAGGGGATTAGCGAAGGGAAATTGCTTCGAGCTGTTTAGAACAAACAGTTCATAACTTCTCAACTTTACTTCAGCTGGGTACCAGCATAAGTACCAGTGTAATTACAATGGAGTTCAAAATATGGGGTTCAGTTCTCCTAATTCCTAAGAGTGGAGGCTTCAACCGCTTACGCCACTTGCATAGGAAGGCTTTGCCAAGGCGCTGGAACAGGAAGCCAGCTAGCTGCTCCCTCACCCATAGCACCTTTGATCATTCGGGAGCCAAGGTCAATGGCAAAGTAACAACATCCTTCCTCCAAGGTCTCAGTGTCTCCGAACCACTTGCATCATAAAAGCTGCTGAAAACAGTTTCAGAACCTCAAATTTCGCCTGAGTTTACCGGGTCCCCTAAAGGCTGCAATTTCGCCCTCAGTTTTCTGAGGCATCCAATCCAAAATATGTCATCCGTCGAGGAAGAGGTATGTATATGGTCCCAGAGCAGATGATGGGGAAACAACTGTATAGATCATACAGACTGATACATTTAACATGATCGTCAAGGATGCAGAGTGTGACCAGCACCAGCGTGTGACTACTGACGATGGCCTGACAGGCTTTGACGACGTCGGGGAAAGCGACGCCAAAGTGTCAGCCATGTTAACAACAGGGAATACTCACTGGAAGTGAGGCGGATGATATGCTCTGGTACATGGCCTAACCTACTGGAGCGATCAGCAAAAGGTAAGCCATGCACTAACCTCGGTCCGTCTCAGGCAAGGACTATGGCTGTCTAGTTAGCAATTGAATGATGTTCTTGTACTGTGCTTAGACGTAGGTGGACTTTTATCCAACTGACGTGCATATCAACTGGCGCCAATCAGCGACAAAGAAAACTGTTGATTATGACCCCGTCAGCATTGGCTGCTGGTGCCAGCTGGTAGTAATGTAGTGAGGACAGTGTGACATTGTTCTGCTGTGAAGTTTTTACCTTAGTCACCCTTAGGATTTGGCGATGGATTCTTCTGCGTCACCCACAGTGGCTTGACAAACAAGAGCAATCTTCACGCACTCTCCATCGCTGGAAAAACACTCTACTTTGAAGCTGAGTTTGTGGTAAGTTGTGGAGTGATTTAGCTTCATAAGCCTGGTGGCCTCTCCAGAGAGACACGCCATAAAAGATGATGAAAGTAAAATCGCAAGGTTCCACACAGGGATGGCTGCAAGCAAGCCTTGGTGTACAAAAACCAATGAACTGGTGGAAAATGGGTTTTTCCCACATTCTTCAAACGTTGCCACATCTGGAAAGTATGGCGGAGGCGGGAAAAACCATCGTTAATCCTCGACCTTCCAGAACCTCATCCTTATCAACTTTTACAGAGGTTGTGCAACAGGATTGCAATGGTCACGTTACCCCCTCCCTTCCCCTCCCCCTCAAACACACACACACACACACACACACACACACACACACACACACACACACACACACAAATCCAGACACACGCCCGCAGGAGCAGGAGGCGCAGGTGGGAAACAGGTCTCGGGTGGGATTACCCATTGGGAAATATTCCCATCTATTTTTTCGGGGAAACATCGAGCACCAGGTGAAGGTTCAGCTTCGCCTGACTGACTTGTAATTTTTTCTCCCACCCAGGCTTGCAGCTTTGCGTTCATTTCATGGGGAACCAAAGTTTTGCCAGAGACGTAAAATTGGCCTCGTGTTTGTGTTATTTTCCGTCCATATGGCTTCTCGCCATCATCTATTTACATTTATATGATTCAAATTTTGCAGATAGACTGTCGAGGGAGGCTAGCCTAATTGTGCAGCTGTGCGGTCGAGGTTGAGGGATGGCAGCGTGTGGTCTGGATGCTGGTTCATTCCAGCGAAGCTGGGTTCGCACAATTTTCAGAAGACCCACATGAAAACGGAATGGCATTGCAATATAGATTGTGCGTCTATATATATATATATATATATATATATATATATATATATATATATATATATATATATATATATATATATATATATATATATATATATATATATATCAGTCTAGGTCTCTGTATCACACACACACACACACACACACACACACACAAGTAGAGATCATGTGATATTTGAGATCATGATCTTGAAAATCGCAGCCACTTTGCTGTCAGTCGAATGGAAAGAGCTTCAAACGGAACACTGGGATAGGCTCAGTAAAAACTGGTGCATGATTATTTGTCTAATATTCCTATTAAAATTTGGAGTTTGTATGTCAGATTGGAAGAGACAGCGTAAGTCAAGACTGCTAACTGTTCCATACTTACTAATTACAGAGACAACCTGACGGATTTTGCCTCCTTGTGTGATTCGTGATTCCGTTCTAAACGTGAGTAGATGAAGACTATCTATATAGCGACTTTAGCAGCCATCTGGACATAGCTGTTGGAGGTACCTGGTAGATCTTTGGTAAACTGACGATAACCCTATGACCCCAGCTGGTCACTGAGTCACAGGCGGCAGGGTAGATCACCCGCCGCCCTGGAGAGGTGATGATGGATGCAGGGATGTTTCTAGCATCATCCCCACGGCAATCGTGGCAGAGGGAGGGAGGGAAGGAGGGAGGGAGGCTACCGTGCACTCATTGCCATCCCATCAGCCTGTCATTGCCCTAGTGGTCTTATGTTCCCACTTGCAGACGTCACACGCCGCCACAGTAATTGCCTGCCTGAGTCTATTACGAATCTGCGACGTGGGTCAGACTGGACTGACCTCTTCTCTTTTTTTATATGAATTAAGACGTCATCAGCATACCGCTGCTCCGGAAGTGACGCCATCACCTTCGTTCCTCCAACCCTCAAACTAGATTCACTACATCACTCTCCTGTCACTCCGCTGCTCTGCTGCTCCTACAGCCGCAGTCTGCTGACATTGTGAGGCGACCAAGGCCAGACTGGGTCTCAGATACCAGGCGTGAGGGAGACTCACATCAGGGCCCGTGACCAAACGAGACCAAACACATGTGCTGACTGTTCGGGGGTTGTAACCCAAGTTGGATTTTTTATATTTTTGAGAAATAATGCGTTGTAGAACTTTATCCTGGCCTATATGAAGTCTAGAAATACTTTCGTTTTTTTTCCTTGATTCTGTATATGTTCTTTTGCTTCATATTCTTCTGAGGCGACCTCTTATTTGCAAAATTATAACGGAGGATAAGCAAGAAAATCATCCGAGCTATGTTAATCCTACGGAAGACGTGGTTCCCTATGCAATGATCAGCAGTGCCAAGATAGAACATGTTCGCTGATGATCTTAAAACGCTCCTGCTGCTTCCTCCCCTCAGGAGGTGAGTATGGTATACAACGCCGAGATGTTACAGTCTCAGCAGTTCTTCATGCCAACTTCGACGCGGATGATGGATCATACAGGCGAACGCTGCCCACACCTCGATAAAGTCTTCATTACAGTTATCACAAGTCTGTCGACGTAGGTGACACGTTAAGTCTGTCGAGGTAGATAGCAGGCCTTACAGAGACGCAGTCAAAGCACTCATTAAGCCCCCACCACCCACCACCCACCACCTGTAGTCACACATGAGTTTATCATTTTTTCCACCAGTGTTCCGGAGGCCCACAGTCCCCCCGCCCCTGGTGGCCACCGTGGCGGACTGTGTGCATGTTGGCATGACTCAGATGGTGAGGCTCGGTGTTCGTGACCTCCGTCTAGGCCCGTGACATCATTCCCTCCGGCACCCGGACACTCAAGTCATTACAGGTGTGACTCACTGCCCAGCCACGGCCCCACCTGGGTGGAGTGTCAGCACTGGTTCCGTGTGTTCCCTCCCCCCCAGTTGGTCTTAAAAAGGAATGGTCGGCAAATCAGGAATGGTCTTTATATCCTAATGTCCCCTTTTTTTGTACCGGGTGTGGTCTTCTTACCACGAGTGTCCGTTATACGAGGTGTGGTTTATTTATTAAGGTGTAGCCTTGATCCTTATTATGGATATGTCTTTATGTTACATGTGGTCCTTGGAGTATGTGGCTTTTTTACATATATATTATTATGATTATGTGTGTTGGTGTGTGTGATTCCAGTTTGTGGTATGAGGAATGTATTAGACACTCGTTTTGCCCCATCGCTTAACCTTGTGTGTGTGTATATATATATATATATATATATATATATATATATATATATATATATATATATATATATATATATATATATATATATATATATATATATATATTATCCCTGGGGATAGGGGAGAAAGAATACTTCCCACGTATTCCCTGCGTGTCGTAGAAGGCGACTAAAAGGGAAGGGAGCGGGGGGCTGGAAATCCTCCCCTCTCGTTTTTTTTTTTTTTTTTTTTTTTTTTTTTTTTTCCAAAAGAAGGAACAGAGAAGAGGGGCCAGGTGAGGATATTCCCTCAAAGGCCCAGTCCTCTGTTCTTAACGCTACCTCGCTATCGCGGGAAATGGCGAATAGTATGAAAAAAAAAAAAAAAAAAAAAAAAATATATATATATATATATATATATATATATATATATATATATATATATATATATATATATATATATATATATACACCATACCTTTACTCCTATATATGTATGCACACACACAAACACACACACACATACACACACACACACACACACACACACACACACACACACACACACACACACACACACCAGCTTAATGCAGGTACCCAAATAAATACGAACAGCCCCGTGGGTTGGGTTTATGTCTTGAGAAGTATATATATATATATATATATATATATATATATATATAGAGAGAGAGAGAGAGAGAGAGAGAGAGAGAGAGAGAGAGAGAGAGAGAGAGAGAGAGAGAGAGAGAGAGAGAGGTAAATAAAGCATATGAATAGACGTTCAGTAATTATGTCAGATACATTGTGTTATACTAATATGGCTCATACCTTTGGCCATTCTCTCCTCTTGCATTCTGCCCACGTGTCCAGACTCACTGCAACACAGTTCACTGCCCTGCCTTCTTAGTCATTCCAAATCTGTCTTATATTTCTTCACTACACTCTCTCTCTCTCTCTCTCTCTCTCTCTCTCTCTCTCTCTCTCTCTCTCTCTCTCTCTCTCTCTCTCTCTCTCTCCATAATAGATACTTATGAGACATCCCTGACGTCATTCATCTTCAGTGCTCGTACTTTACACTGTTCTGCCTCGGCCCATCCACAACTCACTGCCTTCGACAGTGCAGTCAGAATTACACTATCTTTTTAAGTCTTTTGTTTCACACTTCCTCCTTCAGATTCCTGCCTAAAATGACACATCATAACTCTCCTGTTGTCTTTCTTTCCTACGTTGCTTTTTCTCTAATTTCCACCTCCATTGTACCAAATTATTTCCAAATATTCAGACTATCCTGCCTTCTCTGACGCGATCTCTGTGTTCATCTTGCAGCTGAATTCACCCGGTTTCTTAGTTTTTTGTTTCTAATTTCTCTTCATATATCTTCTGTCTTTCTTTCAAGTTTTTCAAGAACGTCATCACAGCTCATAACAACTCACCTCCTATGCTTTTAACTTCCAATACCTCCCGCAATAACCTCCTGTCCACTTTATCATATACCACTGATTCCACGAGTATAACTCATAGAGTTACGGTGTGAACACCTAACTACTAGTTAAACAATATTACTCAAATGAAACATCGTTTGCCGACAGACATTTACTCAGTAGTAAAAGATAATCACCATCAAGATCAGATTTTGATTAATACGAGTGACCGTAGCTTCGTAAAGCATATAAGGGTTTTGAAAGTACTTACGTGCTTTTTTTTTCTTCGGTTCTAATTGCGTGTGTATACTACCAACAACACTAAATGACATTTGAGCATCTGGTATGTTTACAGCTGCTACAGTGGCAACGACTTCGGCTTTAGATTTGGCTTACGCCGTCAAAATCATTAAAGCGTTTATACAAAATTTATTGTCGAGAATATGTATGTGTTATACATAAATCATTAATCCATATGTCTCGGCTGTTGCAAAAGCTTGTTTCTGATGTTGAAAATTTAAATAAAGAGTTGCAAATCGAGGAGGCGAACGTGAAGTGTAAGGGGGCATCGAACGCAAGCTTTCAAGTATCTTGGCTGGAACATATTTTGACGCTCACCAACTTAGCAACGACTGACAAAGGAATGACTGGAAGATTAGTACGTTCGAGACCCTGGTGGCTAGGACAGTGTCAACACCGTTGCTTCCACTTGCCACACAACGTATACTCAAAACAAAACACAGCAAGTTAGTCAGTAGCGACGCGGTTAAGCCTACAGCAGCCTATTGGCCCAGCCCTCACCGGCCTACCGGGATTCAGCTGGACATTGTTATACACTAGGTATGGTGCTTTTTCCTCACTTACCTTTTGCAGCTCACCAGAATTCAAACTGGAGCTGGCCTTTTCTTTTTTTCTAGTAAGGATACGTGAAACTTTGCACTTATCGATGTCAGAATTCCATTGCGAGGCCGAAGCATCAGTTTATCTATATCTGCTTGAGGTTGCAAATGTTCAAGTTCAGTTGTAGGTCAATTTCCCAACTTAGTATCATCTGCAAATTTCGATGTTTCATGATGTAGGCCATTATCAGTATCGCTAACATATTAGAGAAAGAGAACCAGTCCCAAAACTGGTCCCTGTGGCACACCACTTGTTACGTCAAACCGTTCGAGGTCTTTGAACATTAATCACTAATTGTTTACGGCCAGTCCACCACTATCTTAGCCATCTATACCAAGTCAATTAACTTTTTGTAACTAACATCTGATGTGGACAAAAAAAAAAAAATCAAGCGGATTTATCAGACATGAAGGATTCCGTCGAAAACCATATAGAGAATCGTTTATTAAACGGCGGTTCTGTAAATGGTTTACAAACTTATTACCCAGTGATGATATACATCTAGGCTTTGAATTTCCATATGACTACCAACTACAGACGTAAAGCTAACTGGACGACAACATTCAGTAGTGATTCTAAATGAATATATTTGTCTTACATTAGCAAACTCCTGTTCCACTGGAACTTCACCCGTAGCGAGTGATTTGTTTACAATGCATACCTGGATGCCCCCGTAGACACACATAAACAAAGACACACCCATAATGCAGACACTCCATGAGTAATAAGGAACGTGTCATCGCTCGTTGCATCCTATAGGCCTGGCCTTCACAATAGACACCAGTAATCTTCCTCTGAGAGGCTGTGCTGGCACGAAGTAGTCGTTAACCTTGAACGAGGGCGAGCAGGCAAGAGCGGTGGTGGTGGTGGTGGTTGGCGGAATTGCGTCATAATGAGCGCCATTCTGACGTGTCAAGACCGCTCGTGACGTCATCTTCCACTGATGTGAAGCCCCTTTGGGGAGGAGGCGTTCCTGGAAACGGACTCTTGGTCGGTTTCCTGGAAGGCACATCCTGGTGGAGGTATGGGTATGCAAGACAAACATAACATGCACGCCATCTATTCCTAAATATAGACAGATAGACACCGTTGGGAGATGTGTCTTAACTTCAGAAACACGAGAGATGAGGCAAAGGGGGATTGAAGGCGCCTTCGACATATGAAGATCTCGTCTTAAACAGCATACATAGCTCTCGATCCGACTAATCACTTCACAGTTGTCCATTACTACGATAGTGGTACTATTGAGAATTATGATGATCCTAACAGTAGAAGTAATGTTTATGATAATGTTAGAGATTATGATTATGATAAAGAGAATGATAATCATGATGTATTGATCATGGTAGTTGTAGTAACATGATTTCAATGTTATTATGAATGTAGGTAATATATTATGATAGATAATCATTTTCAAAATGAATAGAATGAAAACGATCTTATCGTTGAATGATAGTGATAGAGATTGATCATTATAATCATAATGTGATGATTGCATAAGTGGTTGCCTAATATTGATACTATTATAGATATTGACTCGCATAATGGCAATAGTAAAATGATTATTACTTCAATAAGTATAATAATTATAAGGTAATCATGACAACTGTAATGATAATGATGACCATAACTGGTGAATTGTCATTATTATTATCATCAATATCGTCGTTAGGACGTCAAGAACCTTCAACAGAGATCAAACTAGTCGTTGAAGATCATTCCCATGGTGAGGGACGCGGATCAGCGGAGCCATGTGTGTCGTCTATACACAAACTATGAATGGTATTTGAATCTGTTTAACACATTCGGAGAAGTTGCAATAGTATCAGGGTAAGAAACAACGCCGTGTGCTGTGATGATTATTCTACGTAAACAATATCTTCGCCGATACAACAGCATTTTTGCATATAAAGAAATAACCATAGATTGCAGTCAATTACTTTTTTGTAATTGGTTCCTTATAGACAATCATAAATAAGCTGTTTGATTTCCACATGGGATGTCTCCAAGAACTGGAGGTCGATAGCTTTCAAAAGCATTATTGATGGTCACATTCAACGAAGATTCTGGAAAAAAAGTATTTCATAGAATGTAACGTAATGGTGTCTCATTACTTTCACAGTCTTTGGAAATGACGGAGATCACTAAAGGGACAACCTTATCAATGCATTAACTAACCCGTGAAGCTACTCGCACCTGTACGTCAACTATGTTCTATTTGTTGTGTGCGAAGGAGGTACGTAGGTCAATGGACATACAGAGAAAGAGACGCCAAGTCCTCGTCTACGTGTTGTGTAGAAGGGATGTGTTGTTCTCAGAGTTTGTTCGTCTGTAGATTCCATCTCTTCTTGTGCTACAGATCATGATCGTCAATGATTTTTTTTTCTTTGGTTTGGTGAGCGTGAGTGAGATCTTTTCAGCTGGATGCGGTCGAGCACAGTGACTCACACTGCACCTCGTATTCACTATTTCTTCTAATGTCCCAGATATCCTTAGGTAGCTTATCAGTTCCAGGATGATAGAGCACCATGGCTGTCACTTGCATGTCCCTCACCACTACCTGGCCTCCCTCATACCACATGGGCTCCCTCACCATAACCTGCTCTCTCCCACTACCACATGGCCTACCTCATCACCAACTGCCTCTTTCATAACCACATGGCCTCTCTCAACACCCCATGGCCTCACTCAAACCACATGGCTCCGCCTCACCACCTAATGGCATTATGGCCAGGTGAGGGTACAATTGTAAGCCATGTTCAGCAGTTCATCTGCATCAGAATGACAGTATAAAAGCAGGGTGTGCCGTTGAGCGCAGTCTGACCGAGAAAACCGACCAGGACGTGTTCAGACGAATTGTACACACAGAGAGGATGAGCGGAGAAGGGTTGACAAAGAGGACCTACCTGTCAGAAAGAAGTGGAGGGAGCAAGTGAGGAATGGAGAGAGCGAGAAAAGAAATGGAAGGATGAAGTGAATGTACTCGAAGCCTGAACATTCAGGAGGGCGAGAGATGTTCGTTGGATAGAACAAACTGGAGTAATGTAGTATATGGGGGAGATCTGCTACTGTTATGATGAACGAGAGCGGTTAGGACATAAGATATATATGAAAAATGTAACGCAACACCGTTTATGGGTAATCTATGCTAATGATACAGAGTGTGTGTAATGATCTGATATTACCGTACGGGGAGGGTGTTTTACACTCGTGGGGCCCCATCTCGTGAACATTAGTTGAAGGTGAAAATATAGATGTAATATCATAAAGGTTGGTCTTGGACCTTGATGAAGTTTAAAGAAAGATCAAGAAGGACGTGGAAAAAAAATCACCTTGACAATATTGGGTATATGGAAAACGCAGAAATAAAGAGGAAGTGACATTCAAAAACACTGGGAAGATTAAAAACCTTCATGAAAGATGAGCTTGGATAAGAGAAGAGGACCTTCAAGAGTACAATTCCCTTACATAAACAAATGGATCACAGTGAATAAACACACGAGCAAGAATGTGTTTGCACACTCACACACACACACACGAACCATACAAGAACATATACACTCGACCGCACGTCCACACAAGGAGTTGGGGGGAGAGGGGGAAAAAGAGAAAGAGAGAGAGAGAGAGAGAGAAATGTTAACATGCCAATGCCAAGTTTCACAGTTTTTGTATCAAATATCAGGACCTCACTCCATCACCTCTCTCATGCACCATAAAGAAAAAGAAAAAAAAAAAGATAATCGAACATGACGTTAAATTGAAGACAGCTACACTTCCTGCACGTGTCCAGGTGCAGGAAGTTGCCATTGCCTCTTTCTCGTCGTGCAGTGAGAGACACGTGTCAGAAGAGACCATATGGCTAGAAGGGTCGAGTTCCGGTAGCAGCACCTCTGAGAAGTACCCTCCACACACCCCCACACCTTTTTTACTCTACCAAGCCTCTGAACACAAAAAAAACTGGTGCATTCGCGAAGGGGATCCATTAAAGGTTCGCTCTCCCACCTATATGGTTTTCCTAGGATAAGTTAGATTTAGTTAGTCTACCAACCTATAAACCTAACCTACCCTAACTTACTCTAGCCCAAAAAGTTATGTATGAGACGAGACGAAGCTTCAGGTAATAACGCGCGGGTTGTCGTGGTGGAATAAACGCGTCACTAAGTCGGTCAACCGCGCACGAAAAAAGAAAAAAGAACTATGTTTCCAGGCGACATTTTTACGGATAAATGCGTCTCGTTGTGAGGTGTTGTAGACCGAGAAAAGAATTTCGATTCTAAGTGATGTGCTCACCACATCAACAGCATGACGCTTCCCTCGACATGATTAGGATATGCTTGTGCCGAAGCACAATCATGAGTGACGGAGCTGGAGGACATATCTTCAATGTGCATCAAAAGATAAGTGAATTTATATACCCGTCGATGACTCTAATCTCTCTGTAATGACTATAATTTCGCTGCACGTTAAGCTCAATTATTCAGAAAGGAAAAAAAAAATTTTTAGATCAATGTCGAATGGGAATTGATACGAGCCTATTTACGTGCAACTTTTACACCACCATGCAACAACAACCTCACATGCAACGACATACTTGTGTTCTACAAACAAAATCAGTGGACGACCCGATGATGTACAGGCCCGACTCAGACAGGACTATAGATATCCATGGCGCATGGGAGTTTGCCCCTCGTGTTGACACCAAGTCAAAATTCTAAACTTTGCCGTGATAATCACCTTCACATCCCTGCAGCATTCTATATTTGACTATCGTCCAATACGTCCGGGTCACGGATGGTTTGGGCTCTGTGCATATTCTGCGCTCCCTCCCACAGGATGGATAGGGGATGCACAAAGAAAAAAAAAAGCATCGCCATTATTTACGGCGAAATTCGAAGTGGAATAGCGTCTGCTGTTGTAGATCCGAATACAACAGTCATGAGTAGGATTCCAAACTCCGTAGATCCACATCATTCGCCTCGTACCACCGATGTGGCCATATGTGCGTTGCTCGCGTGGCCTCAAGTGTCTCGAGAGATGCAAGAGGCGTCGTCATCGTCAGAGATGGCCTCGTGAGGCAGCTCCAAATCAATCCTCTCCCTCAGCCACGTGTAAGTGATTTACCTTAACATTTTCTGGACGCTTATGTTTCCACCACAAAAAAAGAAAAAAAAGTCCAGCACGATCAATATCATCACCCGCTCGAGAACCTGACGTATCAAGCTCATCAGATGGTGGCCTCCAGTCTTAGCCTCCTGCCTTGGCCAACTTCGCTTGGCCGTTGTTGTATCGTGCACAGCCATGAGGGAGTCAGCGCAGGTGTTCTAAGACACGGCAGGAAAACAGTCAGACCTCAACGCATGATGGACGAATAAGCAAGGAAGGTAAATGATTTTTTTTTTTTCATATGGAAAAACATGTTTTTTAGGACCACGAACAATCCTTCACGTTGACACTAGACCCGACCTTTATGTTGGCAGTACACATGATCAACGCTGGCTCTAAACCCGACGACCCTTGTGTTGGCAGTACACATGATCCTACCGACACTGCACCCGACCCTTGTGTTGGAACTCCACACCATCTTGTCACTAGCCCTTACCCTGATGTTGGCACTGCACATGATCATGACACTTGGTGGCACTACACACGGTATCGTGATGTCACCAGACTTGACCCTTATGTTGGCACTACACATATACTGGTACTAGACGTAACCCTTATGTTGTCAGTACACGATCATGTCGGCACTAGACCCGACACTTTTGTTAGCATTACACACAAGTATGCTGGTAGAAGACGCGACCTTTATATACAGTTAGCAATGCTCATTTTGAAGCTAGCAATCTTCACGTTGTCACCACAACCGACCTCTTCACGTCATAAAAGAAAACCATCCTCTTGAAATCGTTTTTAAACCTACTGTAATAAGACGTGATAGTACACCATGACCTGCGTTACTTCACAAATGGATTTTGTATTCTATACTTTCCCCGCGCAGGGTCAAGGCTGTGTGTCGAAGGGCTTGGGGGAGCTGCTGCTTGACCACTTCGGCCAGCCCGTGCAGATCTCCACCAGAACCAACAATACGTAATGCCACCTTGTGATGTAGGTCTCGACAACCTGGTTGAAATGACAATGAGGACGTAGACTAACCAACTACATGCCGCTCTAACCCTAAAGGCAAGGCGGGAAAAACAGTCACTAGATGACATAGTTGACCAGGTTGTTTGGATCGGTTACTTTTATTCATATTGGTCGCCCACACCTGCATCACGCAGCCTGTATAGGACCAAACCTGCTTTAAATAGCCTATGTCTAACTATACCCACAGTCAAGAAGAGCCTGTAGCTGACCGTACGTACGATACGTATACTACACAACACAGACAAGATGACATTTGTCACACCTGAACATGACCTGTATATAACCACAAACCTGAAGTATATGACATGTATAAACACAAACGTCACTGCATTACTTGTGTATCACCATACACCTGAACTAAACGATCTGTGTATAACCACACACCTGCACTATATGACGTTTGTATGACCATACACCTGCACTATACATGACCTTCGTATGACCACACACCTTTACTGTATGCAAGCGGTAACTAACAAGGTATATCAACCTGACTAATGGAATCTAAAATCATGACTTATCAAGTCTCTTGAAAAAATCACCAGCGTCAGAGGTAAAAACATAACAGGCTTAAATCCTCTTCTCCAAATACTGGAAAAAAAAGAAAAGTTATCCACGAAAAGTGTTACGTCCTGCTATAGCTTGTTCCGAACCTACTGTAACAAAGCAGTAGCAACTCCCTTAAGAATGATCTAAACCAAATCAAAGCCCATGGCTGCCTCATATCAGCCTTCACAACCAGGATTCCAGTATTGAGTGTGTCGCTAACTATTCAATGTGAAACTATCACAACAATCGTTACGATGATAAACTGCCATCCATCGTACCATTGTTACAGCCTGGAACAAGCAATCTGTTCGTAGAGTAATCTCAGACTTTTAAATAAAGTAGGTATCTCACTGATGAATTTCTCCCAACAGTATAACAAATTGCTGCAGGCTCTACGGAAACAATGAAAAGTTGTCAACAAATCAGTTCTAACGAACCATGAACAAGCACTTCCACCTTCGCAATCGCCTACATGTATCATGGATCTAGACACGGGGCTATCAGCAAAAGCCAATTCCATTTAAAATGTTTTGTTGGTAAACAAGTTTCGTTTGTCCACTTCCGCCAATCCACAATTTTCAATTCTAGCGGAGAATCTTAACATACAAATTGGAGTGAATCCTGGCACACCTGCTAGATAGAGGTTCATCGCCCATAAGGTTAAACTGTTTACATCGTACCTCCGTCCTATGATCCTCGAGAACTTGAAGGGGAAAAAAAAATCTAGAAAACCAAGTCAACTTACCCTAGCAAGATCCCAGTGTGAACTGTTGTTTGGTGGATTGTACGACCATTGAACTATGAGGAAGGTCATTAGGACTGCAAGCAATGCGAACTAAGCTATATAACCCTATGGTGGCTCCGACTTCAACTCCGTTTCAAGTTCAAGCTAGAAGCCTCATGAAGCAGTCTGAAGCAGACTTTGAATACACTGAATCACCTACACGTTGAAATACCTGGTGATTTTCGAGTAGTTTCTCTGTTTCGATCTGGAGATTGGTCATTGAGAAATAGTAATAAGTTTCTTCGAATACTGGTAATCAAGAAGATGCATTACCCAAAGACGAGAGACTTTTCCTGAGGCTAATTCATATCGTGAACTTCTTGCACTCTACTGTGTGGTGAAGGTCGTTCTCAGATTACAGAGTTTACCACAGTTGGATAACCTGGTTATAAGGATGATAGAGTAATGATTGCGAGCATTTCGAACGGAAATTATAGACAAATATACCGGTAGACTTTCTAGTCCTCGTTACTTCCTCTAGTGCCATTTAAGATGGAAGATCTTGAAGAATCCTATTAATTTTCACCTTTGTTTTCCCTGTAGGGAAAAAAAGCCATCTAACTGGTCTTAGAAGAATAGGAAATGTAATCGATGTAATGAAAATTATTTGTTCTACAGAATGTAGACTCTGATACCTTACTACCTGTTCCTTTCCTTAGTGAATGGGTCCTTTAGTGTCATTTCAATCTAAATGTGTTCCAAAATTTCGTCCGGTAGATTGGTCAAAAAAGATATAATGATATGAATTTAGAGAGACCTGCTTTTTCTGCATGATAAGCACTCCTCTGTGTACCAGTAGTAGGAACGGGACTACATGCGTAAGGAAGGTTAAATCTAGAAAAGATGAAAATCTTGCGTAGTAACCTTTGATCTTGTTTCCATCTATATAATTTGGATGAAAAGCACAAAGCCTCTCAGTTCGGTCAAATACATCCTTGTCCTTGGTGTTTCTGGAGGCTGATAATCATGTGCTGGCCATCGGCTGGTTCAAAACGCTCTTTATAAACTAGTGAGATCTATCATTAAGCGCACTGTACACTTGTCGTCCTTACTCTCTCCAACCATCACCTGGATCCTGATTCAACGCGTTAGGATGAAACTATTGTACCATACTCGACACCGTCACTGTCATCATTTAAAGTGTGAATCTGTGACGCACACTAGAGGACGCAAATGTTTGCACACTAACGTAAGGTTTTGTTAATTTCTCACTTTTGCACATTGCTGATCCCAGCAAGTGTGATTACTGTCTCGTTTTACACCCATCATCGCTTACTACATGTTTGCATCCAGGAGAGGCTCTGACCAATTATATGTCTGATCACTAATCCAACTCTGACTATACCAAACAGAGGGTATGAACAAGATATTGTGTCTCAAATCCCCATGACTTGTAGCAGAGATTCCTTTTAATGTTAACTGTCTAGGTACAGCATTTTCTGAGGTATATAATAAGCACCGTAGATACTCACGGCTTGAAGCAATTTCCTTTGTTTCAAGTCTCAGAAACACCTAAGAATGAAGTATAGAATACCTAGGTTTAGTACAAACCTTTCCAGTAACATACCTGCTTATCAGCTCGTAACATTTCTATGTTAATTAGATATGGAGAAGGAAGACAAAACTCTGAGAAATACCTTCATGTCGTATATCCTTTGTTCTTACTACCTTGCATCTGCCCGTGATGACTGTGAGAAGAGAATTGTGTATCATGTAAACGCCTAGACACACCTCCTCTCTGTCCTGAAGTTCACTTGTGTCCGCCTTTGTTGTGGATTGACGAATGGAGATAAGATTCTTTTTTACTCTGAACACCACCCACAGCAAAACACAGACATCTAAAGAGCTTTGGTGGAAGTTATTAGAGATCTTTTGAGGGATATTTCAATATAATCATAAAAAGTATAGAAATGAAATGTGAGACTAGAGGTTTCTTACATTCTATTGCTCCTCCGTTAGTCACACATGCAGTCAAATAGGGACGAAGAAATCTCCTTTTATCTTTATTTTTCATTCGTTTTGGTAGATATTGTAGTTGCATGAATGAAAGATAACTGCCTGCATTGCAAATTTTTTTCTGCCTCAACATAGGCCTAAGATCTATATACTATCATGAAAAACTGATATTTATAAATTTTTTTCATATATTTGACATCCAGAGCATTCTGAACCTCATTCATTGCCTTAGACGGGGTTACGTTAAAGGAAATTTAATACTTACATTTTACAACTGGTACCCTTAAGAATATGTCGTTTTCTGTTATGCATTCGCAGGGTGTTCTTAGTAATGGGTTAACTGTTGCAAATTTGCTGAACTAAACTTTGTCTAAATTAGTCAAAATATACCAGAATCACTAACAAAGTTGCCCGAGTTGTGTTCATATGCGCTTTTGGAAGAAATCTCATTATAAGAGGAAGAGATTCGGAGCCAATCAAAGGAAAGCAGAAATCTTTAAAGCAATCAAACCAGATCATATTTACACTACATTTTTTTTCTCAGGAAATAAGATCATACGATAAAACAACCAAGATTCAAATCATATGGACGTTAATCAACCAAAGGATGATAAAAGTAAAATAGAACAAAAGAACCTGAGGGAGCGTTCTTGTAGGATCTCGGTAACTGCAAAAAAAAACACAGCACAGTGGTGACATGTCTCCCTCGGCAGTGGTGCCACCTCATTGTTTATGTGGTGCTTTAGAGCATTATACTCTTATGCCGAAATCATTTGTATATACGAGAATAATACATACCTTCAATCTCGTCCTACACGATCTTCCTCCACCCCTTCGTATACAGCAATATGAACATCTTTCATATGCAGACGACCTCACAGTTGCCTGCCCCAGTACTACATAAGCCACAATAAGCATCGAGCATTACAGCACACATTGTTGGAACATTAGTGTGTACAACATGGGATGTCTGTACCCCCAACAGAAATCCCTGAGAAGTTATAAAAATCCAGGTTTCATCCACCCAAGATCCTGAAGGACGAAACTACTGCCTCTCAGCAAAACACGCTCCTCTGATTATCATCTGGCACTAGTTTCAGAAAAGAGAAAAAATATCCATACGTATCCTTTGCAAATGATATACACATTTTACCTATTTTCCTGGTCGTCTACTCTTATGAAAGCAAACAAGGCAAAATTTTCCACACCACCGAAAACAGAGCACTCAGAACATTCACCAGCTACATGCGAACCACAAACGTTCATCATCAGCACAGCGAGAGAGATAAAAGTTTATTCTCACTACAATCCCTCTTCAACATGCTCAACACCCAACACTAAGCAACAGCAGCTACCTCTTACCATCCGAGCCACATATCCACCACCCTTCAATACAGAGATACGACAAAGTTCACCACAACCTTACACTGCAGCCACCTGCACTCATAGATCCTCGAGGACCTCCAGCTTCACCCACAACCTACACCGAAATGATTCAACAGACACTAAACAACCGTCCTCCATCTAATCGTGAGCTCTATACGCCCATTTGAAACTGCTCTCCCCAGACATATAAGAATCACACTTTCATTACTGTATGTGTCCAACATTACAAACATCGATTCAACGTATATCAGGGCCCCTCATGCTCGAGATGCAAGTTCCACACTGAAGACATCGAACACCTATTCCTCAATTGCCCTGCGCCAACTCTGCCCGGGCAAATGTGCTACATTATATCATGACCTGTGGTACAGTGTGATGGACGTGGCCAACTTCTGAGTGATTCGGGAATCCCATAGATAAGGTCGTGAGATTGCAAAGTTTTTAAGAATGGACACACATCTTTACGCATACGTATCGTAGTACAGAGCTCTGTTCCTCACAGTATGCACCGACATGCTCCTCAATACTTTACAACTGTAGTTTGTTCTCGTACAGTATTTAGTCATGTCATTGTTTCGGATACTTTGGTCGTTTCATCTAACATGTCTTCATTTTCCAGTATTTCAAATACACCATTTTCATGTACACCATTTTCCCCTCTGCTGGTTGCAATTACGTGTCTCGCATTATCGGTCATGTCAATAACTTCGTTACTGTGGTTACATACCAATGACTGTGAACTACGCAGATGTTGCCGAGCCAATAGTCGGAACAAGCAGTAAGGAATCTCTTGTTTACTTAAACACAAATACGTTCTCAAGTCTGTGATTATGACAATCATCACCACTAATTTCGAAACGTTATAAACCTACAATTTTTTTCCCCAATGGCGAGAATTTCATATAGCTATCTATAATATCCGGCAAGCCAATTTGAAAGAAAAAGAAAAAAAAGTGTTAAAATATGAACTTTCAGTCGCATTCCTAAAGACTTATCAAAATCTTCCGAACTCAAGCAGCTTTAGAACGACCGATGACTTTAGTTTGATGAACATAAGATAGTTAAGTATTAGGGAATTTTAGCTTATACAAGAACTGAATTCTAGAGAAATAAAGGGAAATCTTTTCTCCCTCATCGAACAGTCATTCACTATAAACTAGCAATAGGTACCAGGGCAATGGACATCATCATTCTTGGCGCTACGCAAAAGTCAGTAAACCATTTAGTTGAGTTACCTGTGATACCCGTTTTCTGTGAGTAAGATCACTATCTACTCTCTAGTTGTAAACACTGATGGTTCCATGGCCAAACGTGTTCGTGGTCAGACATTTTCTCTGTACATTGTTACTCCTGTTACGACTCATGATGCTCCCCTCTCCAGCTAAAAGAATGCTGGTGTCTAGTCATTGTAGCAGAACTGGACACGATGACACCTTTCCTATGTTCCCAGAGAAGCACACCAAGCGTTCAGATTCTTCAAGCACAACCCTGCAATGTCAGATAATAAGTCTTCACACTATTGTCTTTGTGGAATGAATCAGTACCGATATTATTCCTTTATTTACTTTCTAAAGACAAATATCAACAGGATTCGCTGCTAAATGCAATGTAAACTGAAAACCTTGAAACGCTTAACAAAAAAATGAAAAAGAAAAGACTTTACGACAAATTGAATGACCTGGATGGAAAATTTTCCAAGCCTTGCGAAGGTATTCGGACGCAGCAGCAGCAGCAGCAAGACGGACTCGCTCGGCGACCCCCACACTCAGATTGTGAGTGGCTCTCGTTGTGACAAGGTGGAATCACGTGCTCGTATTTACTCGCGGGCATTTGGCGCATAGAACGTCAAATTTTGTGCATAAAGCGTAATTGTGAGCAAAAAAAGACGTCGAAAAAAGAATCGCACTTCGAGTGACACAAAGGCGGCAAGAAAAGACCAAAACTCGTGATTGATAAAATAAGCAAGGAGAAGGAGGAGGAGGAGGCGGAGGAGGAGGGAGAGAGAAACGCCCCATCCCTGGCAGACAAGTGCTGGTGCGGTACAGCTCACGTGTTGTGTCTTCTCGGGATCGCGTGTCCGAATCGGGAGTCGATCAGGGCAACCATAGACCCTGGTTTTGACAGAGGGGTGCCTATTGACGACATGGGGTAGCGGGGCGACACTTAAATGCAGAGGAAGTGGCGAGTGTATAGCCACAATGGCAAGAGTTGACGTACAGGTGGTGCGATCAGCTGAGGCGGTGGCGATGCCCAGCAGACAGACGGAGGGAGGGTTAGGGTGGAGTTCCCCACTTAGTCACTTCTTCCTCCTCCACTTAATGTTCCTCCCCCTCCTCCTCTTCCTCCACCTCCACACAGAGATGCCCTTGGAGCCTGATTTCCTCCTCTTTTTATCACTTTTCTGGTTATTGCCTCCCTTCTTCTGGTCTGTGACCCAGTTGTAAAGAAGAGGCATTGCGTGTGTTCGTATTGAATATTGGATGAGTCAGATGGTATATGTTTGGATCACTTGAATATTGCCGACGCTCCCCTGCGCCCCCCCACCCCCCCCACTTTTTTAAGGTTATTAGGTTAAGTTAGGTTGACCTAATCCACACCAAACTTATCAAACCTAACCTGGTCAAGAAAATTAATTTTCCTTTTGTTTGGGGAGGGGGGTGAGGAAGGAGTGGGGAATCTTCAGCTGTTTCGTGCATTTGTATACACATGATCGAGTGGGCCAAGGCTATATATAAAGCTTGGCTCACCTGACGACTCCTCTCACTGTGGAAAATGAGCAGTCACGAGGCACTCTTGTGCTGAGGAAAACTATCGACTGTGTTACTTAAAGAGCTGCAAACTTTGCCCAGGAAGATTTCTGACTTGCTCCTAGTACTTCATCTATTAAAAAAAAAAAAAAAAGATAATATAAAAACTAGCAACCCACGCTCACAGTAATGTGGGCAACGCCAATTAGATAATCAACTGATAACCTCACACACACACACACACACACACACACACACACACACACACCCAAGGATCTTACGTCAATTACTGATGTAGTAAAGAGATCTTGATACCATATCCAGTGCAGGTAGAGCCGTGATCACCACACCGGGGACGAGTGATGGTTGATTACGTGAGGGTAGTTACCACGAAGCATTCTGTCCCAGACAGTGTGCACCCCTGGCCCCACACACACACACACATCTGGCTTAAGGTTAAGACACTCTAGACAAACAAGGTTGAGAGATTGGCCAACGCGAGGACGTAATTCTACCTGTAACATTATAAACAAGCCCATTAGAGAAGGCTATAGAGAGCTGAACAGTCGTCACTGCCTCAGAAGTGTCAGGAATTTTAAGTGATACGAGTATATGATTGAAAATAATGCTCATGGATGTCGATGAAATATAAAAGAGCTAAGCTTAAAGACCGCATTAGGGAAATGATCCATTCAGACGGTCACACAATTGGAAGAGTAACCGGAGGAAGGATTTGCATAGTAGTTCTGATAGTTTATGCTCCTCCAAAAAAGATTCATGAGCGAAAACCATTATATAAAGACATCAGGGTGATGCAGGATGATGAGTTCGAAAGATGTGGCCGCGCCAGTATAGAACTCCCTCCCTGTACCTAAAAAATAGGTGATTAGACACACTTATAGCTGGGTAATGTAAATGCTTGGTATGTACGTTTAAGATCCTGTAAAATCCGTTGGACAATCGAGGCTTTTAAGACCAAATCGTGGTTGCAATTGTGAAGATTTCGAAGACTTATTGGGAGGGTGATAGCCTTCACCAGCTATTGTCGTGGGGAAGGAAGTACGTGTATGTAGTTACCTATTTGCCCTGTAGGGGGAAGAAGTTGTATACCCGTGAGGCCCCCATCTCTTGAAGTTTTTGTACTGCTATGTGCCTTTTCAAACCTCTGTATAGGTCAGCATTCAAAATTCTTTAACTTACTCTATTCAACCGTTAGTCCTATGCTACAAAAGTGTGTCTTTACATCTTTTTGAACTCTTTCTTTTTTTTTCTTTGAGTTCCCGTCATGACCTCTGGGTTGGTCGGTATATGCATCTCAAGAACTGTTCATCGTCGACCTATTAAGAACTGGTTTAGAAACTGGTAGGCTGTGATCAAGTCACTCCTTACGCTTCTGTTTTCCACGGTGGACAGATGTATTGGCCTCTGACTTCTCACTGTATTGCAGAAATACGTATTCAAGATCTGGTCGGTGTATGGGGGAACGAATTACGAACTCAGTGATAAAAAGATCAAGTGTGTAAGAACACATTGTAGTCTTAGAGAGAACTTAGGAGCTTTAAACTGTATTTAGGGGGTTAGATTTAACCTCTGATATTAGTCAAATTATCATATAAGACTGAATATATATATATATATATATATATATATATATATATATATATATATATATATATATATATATATATATATGTTGTAGAGAAATGAGTTCATAATGAAACCGACGACCAGTTTTGAATAAAAATAAATCTATAACATTTGATTAGAAAACAAACAGCTGATAGGTGTTATCAAGAGAGTTTTATGCAATGAAACAAATTATCATGAGTTTTGGCTGACTGGAAATTTTCATTATTATAAACGCGTCAATTTGTTTTATGGAAGTGTCGATACGGACACTTTGTTTTATTGGTCATTAGCGTAAATCACCGAAGCAATTAAGTAGATATAGATATTCATATGCATATTCTTTTTTTCTTTGCCCCTATTTCACGGGTCGTCTTTCACTTCCTTCTACATTACTTTTCTTGAGCGTGGTGACCAAGTTTGAGAAGCATATTTGAACTAGGTCTTCTGAACCATTTGAATAACTTACTGACAATCGATTGCAATAGTTGCCAATAGACAGTTTGTGTGTGTGTGTGTGTGTGTGTGTGTGTGTGTGTGTCAGAACTATCGGGTCTGTTGTTTTGCTCGTATATTCAGGGAAGAAGTATATTCTGCCTGTATATGCCAGGGAGGAAGTATATTCTGCTTGTATATGCCAGGGAGGAAGTATATTCTGCCCGTATATCCCAGGGAAGGAGTATATCGTCATCAGCATAGTTTTGCATGACAGTATATTGGTCCACACACACACCTACGTGTCTAGATGTGTGGTTGCTGGGTAAGGCAAGGGGAAGGAGGGCTGGGTCTGGCTGTGGCCGAGGTGGGAGTATGACTCTGTGTTGTTGTGTGTGTGTGTGTGTGTGTGTGTGAGGTCGCGGTGGCAGGGTAGCTGTCGTGTGGCAGACGACCAACACCTGTCGCTGTTGTTGTTGTTGTTGTTGTTATTTGGCACGTCGTCGTTTATCTGTCGTTGCTTAGACGGACCCTTAGCTGCCCCCATCCCCCCCCCTCTCTCTCTCTCTCTCTCTCTCTCTCTCTCTCTCTCTCTCTCTCTCTCTCTCTCTCTCTCTCTCTCTCTCTCGATATCAGAATAGTTCCACCTACAATTTTTTTTTCCCCCGTTCCAGTGATCTCTGTGTCCAGTTGTCTTAACTGTTGTGATCAGGACGGGACGACTCTTGAACACGACAGTACGACCCTTAGGTATGATGTCGTAGCTGAATGACCTGATCCTTTTAAGGGTGTCAGGTCAAAGGTCACGACCTCCTACTCTAGGATGGCGGCACTAGCGTGCGATGGAAACGAAACATTGTGTAAACATAATACGTAACTTTATTAAATGGCGATACATCAAAATTATAAAGGGTTCAACTTTAAGCAATGTTACGAGCAATTATTTCCAACCTTTGCGATATGAATGTAATGAATGAAAGTAAATGACAATGATTAATAATGAGCAAAACGATGTTCACAGTCCACTGACTTGTGATGAATTCGAGATAAGAAAGTCTGTCGTTACACACCAGATTTCATGCCATGATCCTATGAAACGAGATCATGATATACTTTTAGAAATTATCATCAATTAGTATAAAGGAAAGTGATAAAGATTTTAGATATCTAAATGCAAATTTCAGTGATTCAGAATTAAGGACGAGAACCATCCATCCTGGCTACAGATACATAAGGGACATTACATGAACGGTACAGTGAGGTACAGCAGACAGTGGTTGAAGGAGTGAGGATTGTGCAGTGCGTAGAGAAGGGCAGGAGAAGATGGCGCGCAAGCTGCAGAAGTTCATTATCCTGTTCGACAACCCTAACCTGTTGTACTTCCCCGGGCACTTCATCTCCGGCAGGGTCATCGTCGAACTCGAGGAGGACACTTCAGTTCTCGGTAAGTCCCACAGTCATTACCTGCTGGTTATCATATGTGTCTGTACAGGCGGAAGTGGGGTGGGGCTAGGCCAGGTTTGCTCTCGTGGGTCCTCACGTCTTCCAGGATATTTTCTTCCCCAGTTTGGATTGTACACAAGTCAGGTATTTTCCCCTTTTTCAGTTTTAACCCTTTTGGTTGAGGTGTTTCTTAAAGCCATGTATATTGATCATTATTGTTTCATTATTGCTTTATAATCCCAGGACCTTATCTGGGTTATCCAGGGGCTCCTGGTGTGCCTTTAAGGCTGCGTTGCACTCAGTAGCAGGGAAAATATGAACTCTTTTGAAGCGAGAAGTTCTTTGATGAGGCTTTACTCCGTTTCGTCAACTGCCCCTTTTACTTCAACACATATATCAAGCTTCCTCGTTTTCTTTCACTTTCTGCCACACCACTTCTTAGGTAAATGATCAGCATATATGTATATATATGTATATATATATTATATATATATATATATATATATATATATATATATATATATATATATATATATATATATATATATATAAAGCCCAGAAATATTGATATTCCTCCACCCACGGGACTATAGAGCTGCTGTTATTGTAACTTGTCTGGTCTATTATCTATATGTCTGATGGTGTAGTTATCTATTTGTAATTACTTATTTGCATCGTACGGTGAGGGAGTTTTGCACTAGTGGAGTCCCCTCTCATGACCATTCTCTAACATGCTACTTTTTTTTAAGTTTCTGTATGCGGTCTGCAGTGAATATGTCCTCATTTCAGTTAATTCTATCTATCCACTACATATACAGTACAAGTAATTCCGTACAGCTGTACTAACAAGTACTTTGCTTAGTTTCATGTTATGTCCTCTGGTCGCTCTGTCTATCGAGGAGCTGTTCACACTCTAAGTCATAGGTCTAAATACTCGAAGGTTTTGATCAAGTCACCACCCCCCATCACTCTTCTCTCTTCCATGATGGGGAGAATTTAAGGCTTTCCCTGGAATTTCATTGAACTAAGGTTGTTCAGACACACACACACACACACACACACACACACACACACATACACACACAGCACACAAGAAGTCCTCTTTCACGGACACAAGAGCTGTCCTCACACAGACATCCATGGGAGCAGACAATGGCGGGTGTTTAGTGAGTGTGCTCAAGTGTGTTAAGATGTTCTGTAGTATCTGCACAAACGGACGGGTTATAGGGGCGAGGATCTGTCTGCCCTGAACCAGGGTTTTTGTCTCAGTTTAGCCTTTCCTTAACGTAAAAAGTAGATAACCTTAACAGCTAACTTTTATTTAGATAGGTAGACACACACACACACACACACACACACACACACCACACACACACACACACACACACACACACGCACACCACACCATACACACACACACACACACACAGACACACACACACACACACACACACACACACACCACACACACACACCATACACACACACCATACACACACACACACACACACACACACACACACACACACACACACACACAATACGTTTCCATTAATATGACAGCATAGATGTCAAATGAGGCCAAGATAGCGCCACCAGCATTTCTGGGATTCCAACCCATCCAGCACCTCTCCAAAGAGCTCATACGAGGTCAAAAAGCCATGGGTCATAAAACCGAAACTTTCTCTCAGTGAACCATCAAACTCGGTGACACAGTTCTCCCCCCGACCTAAGTGGGAGGAACAGGAGACAAGGTGAAGGGGTGCGACTTGTTGTTGATTCATGAAGTATATCTCTGTACTCATTAGGTTCTTTGTCTCACACTGAATCATAAGCTATTACATCCCTTGTCAACTACACGGTGGGGGTAAATCAGGACTTGGGAGGGTGTGAGGCCTTACGGTTCAGCTCCGAGTGTAGGTTCATCTGTAGGAGAGGTGAGTCTGTCTGCCTTCCCAGGACCAGCCCTTAGTTGTGTCCTTCTCTGTGACACGCTGGCCTGTGGCAGAGGGTTTCTCAAAAGCGACTCATCCAGAGGCCAACTGTCAAGCCCTTCTGAATTCTGAGGGAGAAAGAGATAAAGATCTAAATGCACTCAAGCCAGTAGCAAACAGATTACTAGAACGTAAAGCTCATATAGATGTATATACATCACGGGTCGGGTTCGAATCTTAGTTAGGGTTCATGGCTGTCTCGGCCACGCGGAGGTTAAAACTCAAACCAGAAACAAATGTAAATATGACGATGCATATAGATGTGGTCTGGCTGGACTGAGGAGTATGTGTTGTTTTGAAGCGCCACTTGTGGGTTTAGCATCTCTCGCTCTGATAGTTCGCTTGGTTGTATCAGCAGCAGTGCTACAAGCAGTCATATTTTAAAACGTGGGTAGTAGGAGTAGTAGTAGTGGTAGTGGTGATCATGATTCAAAGTGATAGAAACTAGGAGTGATAATGGTACTTATAGGGGACCAGTCCATGGTGTCGTCTAGCCATCATACCGTCATACTCAAGAGTCGTACCGTCATACTCAAGGGTCGTACCGTCATACTCAAGGGTCGCACCGTCATATTCAGGGGTCGTACTGTCATACTCAAGAGTCGTACCGTCATACTCAAGGATCGTACCGTCATATTCAAGGGTCGTACTTTCATACTCAAGAGTCGTACCGTCATACTCAAGGGTCGTACCGTCATATTCAAGGGTCGTACCGTCATATTCAAGGGTCGTACCGTCATACTCAAGGGTCGCAGCGTCATATTCAGGGGTCGTACTGTCATACTCAAGAGTCGTACCATCGTACTCAAGGGTCGTACCGTCATATTCAAGGGTCGCACCGTCATATTCAGGGGTCGTACTGTCATACTCAAGAGTCGTACCATCGTACTCAAGGGTCGTACCGTCATATTCAAGGGTCGTACCGTCATACTCAAGGATCGTACCGTCATATTCAAGAGTCGTACCATCGTACTCAAGGGTCGTACCGTCATATTCAAGGGTCGCACCGTCATATTCAGGGGTCGTACTGTCATACTCAAGAGTCGTACCATCGTACTCAAGGGTCGTACCGTCGTACTCAAGGGTCGTACCGTCATACTCAAGGATCGTACCGTCATATTCAAGGGTCGTACCGTCGTAATCAAAGCTAATACCGTCATGGTCAAGAGGATGAGCTGTGGAGAAGGCAGGAGTTACAAGGAGCCCTGTGGGTTGCAGGCAGCGGACGAACCACGTAATTGAGCGAGAGAACTTGCAGGCGAGCCGCTCTACTTGTCGGAATCCCCAGCACACCTGCCAGTACGAAGGCGAGGAACAGACCATGACTGATCAAAATGAGTGGCCATGAAAGATGACCTCAAGAGTCGAGCACTGAGACAGAAGAAGAAGGGGAAAAATTGCCACTGCTGGCGGGATGAGGTGACCTTAACGTGTGGTGGAGGGGGCCGTGAGGGTACAGACAGAGGAGGCGGGGTAAGGTTGGCAGTGAAAGGAAGAGGAGGGTAGGAAAGAGGTTGGGGGATGAGGGAGGCAAGAGGCAGCGGGAGGGACATTCCTGGAGAACAGGTCTGGACCAGTTGCCGGAGGAGACCCTGTGTGCCGTCTGGTGTTGCAGGCCTGACGCCCACATGGCACTCACTACCTGCTCCTGGCTATGGACAACCTCCAGACCTAGATACACTTCTGCCCGTGTGTGGATGACAGCATAATGCCTGGCTGCCTACACTAACGGTACAGTCCTCATGAGACCAGATAACCCAACAGTCTTGTACCAGCACCTGGGCCCGCCACAGCCTCTCGTGCACTCCTCTACCAGAGGAAAAAAAAAGATTATCATCTCAACCACCGCTTGAATGCAGCTTCTCTTACTTCCTTACTTCACTGTTACTTACTTAACTCGTCTGCCTAGCTGTTACCTTCCTTCATATGCACCATGGGTCACACACACACACACACACACACGTCCTCATCTGTATCATGAGCATATATGGTCAAAAGCAGTGCCAACGACAGCATCGTGACGTTTACTGCACTGTCCCCGGATGTTTTGACGTCATTGCCAGTGCCCTGGATATATGACGCCTCTACCACAACACTGCCCGTGCCTTGGGTGTATGGTGTCACCGGCAGTGTGCCCTGGATGTGTGACGTCACTTCAAGTGTCCTGGAATAAGACTTCACTAACGGTGCTTTCGGTGTGTTACGTCATTCTCAATGCCTTGGGTATGTGACGCCACTGCAAACGTCTTGGATCTATGACGTAACTGGCAGTGCCCGGATGTGGGACGTCAGAGGCAGTGTCCCCGGATGTGTGACGCCATTTCCAGCGCCCCGAATGTGGAACGTCAGCGTTGCCTCCCAGGGGAACCTTGAACAAGACGAGGAGGTCTTATTGCTTGGGAATTAGGCTGCATTATGCTCAAGGATCTTCCCACCTAAAGTTACACTTATATGACGAGCGTCAAGCGTCGTTGATTTATCTGTGATGTTCATCTTTCATTCACTTTGGCTGTTCATTTCTACCTTTTTTCTTCTGTTGTATGCATAACAATTGATAAATGGATAGAGTAGCCCTTGATAGATGGACAAATATAGCCCTTGATAGATGGACAGATGTAGCCCTTGATAGATGGACAGATGTAGCCCTTGATAGATGAACATATATAGCCCTTGATAGATGGACAGATGTAGCCCTTGATAGATGGACAGATGTAACCCTTGATAGATGGACAAATATAGCCTTTAATAGATGGACAGATATAGCTCTTAATAGATGGACAGATAGAAACCTTGATAGATGAGAAGACATAACCCCTTGATGGATGGATAGAAAGAGATATGTACACACGTCTGTTAATGTGTCATCATATATTCGTTAAAAGAAAATAATCGTATTTACCTTGTGATAACAACCTGCTGGATCATAAGATACAAAACGCAAGAATCTTCTAAGATACAGCTTAGGTATATGGAAGGTTTAGGGCACTATAGGTGAAATGGGAGTGAAGAGTTCGACAGTTGCCCAAAGGGCCGAGTATGTGGATATTCCACACCTCCCGCCTCGTTACAGCCAACCACTAATTGTGCTATGATTACCCCTTCCGTTCTTATCCGCACAGTTCGTGTCATCCTCACTACTGTTATCAAGAAGGCCTTCTTACTGCCATACTATCCTCCTCCATCCAGCGTTATCTCCTGACATCAGAGATCCCTCGTCCCCTTACATGCAGGGTTTTACACCTTGGCAGCCATTGTGAACGTTTCTAATTAACGTTATTGTTCGTAGTGTTTCTCACTCACACCTTACAGTCCCCAGGACGATTCTCATCTTCATTGTTACATGACCATGAGTCATAGTGTTATCATTCTTCTCACCATCATCCTCACCCTATGTACCATTACCTCCGCCGCTCATCATCCCTCCCCCCTCACTACCCTTACCTCACGACCTCACAATCCATTACACCATCCGCTCCAAGGCTGTCGGCCACAGGCTTACCACACCACCACCACAGCTGTCATCACTGGAGATCCTGAAATTCTGAAAGAGAGAGAGAGAGAGAGAGAGAGAGAGAGAGAGAGAGAGAGAGACCCTGCGGTATGAAGCCTTGGTGATTCAGGCAGCTTGGGTGGCTTAACCACATATAACCCCGTGTCTGTTGAACAGACTCACCAGAACAGGTGAACAGACTCACCAGTACATGTTGAACAGACTCACCAGAACAGGTGAACAAACTCACCAGTACAGGTGAACAAACTCACCAGAACAGGTGAACAGATTCACCAGAACAGGTGAACAGATTCACCAGAACATGGAGATAACAGAAGACAGTTCGGGGATGACAGGAAATAATTTCCAGTATAAAACTACACTTGATGAAACAGAATTATGAAATCTGTTTCGTTTCTTGCAGTCCATTGCAATTAGTAGCTTATATGATAATGATAATAATAATAATAATGATAATAATGATAATAAAGATAATAATAATAATGATAATAATAATAATAATAATAATAATAATAATAATAATAATAATGATAATAATAGAAATCGAGTTTTACGTTTTCTATCAAATGGTTAAAAACAAAAAACTTCGAGTGTGAGTCTTGGGGACACTGAAGACATCGGCTGCTGGGCGGCCGTGGACATCACCAGCGAACGGTGACCTGGATCGAAAGAACCCTCAGGTGGAACACGGGGTCCCCCCAGCTGACCTGACACAGTGGACATGATGACCTTATCTCCGTGGACGTCAAAGCTTTGTTTATGAATAACTTTTGCAGAGGTCAAGGTGTCATGTCAATGGGCGTGAGTCTTTGACATTAGTGGCTAAATACCAGTAGATGACAGGGTCTTTACCACAACGGGTACGACCGTTGAGCACAACGGTTCGACCCTTGAGCACAACGGTACGACGCTTGAGTACGACGATACGACGCTTGAGCACGAGGGTACGACGCTTGAGCACGACGGTACAACGCTTAAGCGCGACGGTACGACGCTTGAGCACGACGGTACGACGCTTGAGCACGACGGTACGACGCTTGAGCACGACGGTACAGTTCTTGGATGTAAGTGGCCCGGCCCCTAACCCGTTCTTTTTGAGTGCTAGGTCAAAGGCCAGGCCATCATGCCCAAGGGTCACAACGTAGTACTCAAGGGTCGTTCCCTCGCATTAGAGGGTCGTATCAACGTTTTCAATGGTCGTACTGTCGTTCTCAAGGATTGCACCATCGTACTCAAGGATCGTACCGTTGTATTCAATGGATTAAGACTGTGTGGTGGATGAAGGCAGGATGTGTGTGAGGCAAGTTGCTCGGGTACTCCAGCAAGGGGGCAGGTCGGGGTGCCACCGTCCATCGCTACTCTTCTTACCTGTGTTATTCCTGAAAACACACACACACACACACACACACACACACACACACACAGAGTGAATTTAAACTCCTTCATAAGGTCGTCCCCTTTCCCTCCCTCCTTCCCCCCATCCCTCACGTCCTCTCGAGGTATCTCTCGAGTTTCTCCCTTATTTCTGCATTCTTACTTCATTCCTGTGTGTGCTTCCCCTGCGTCTAAGGCGTTTGTCGCGTCCATGTATAACAACGTCGAGGTATATTTGAACAAGAGGCTGCATCCCACGATGGTATCTGAAGCACATATTATCCACCCCCACCCCCTCCCGGGCTGACCTGTGCACCCCCCGAGGTGTGGTGTGTGGCCAGCGAGGCATGGCAGCCCTAGGGGTAGGTGGGTGGGTCGTTTGGGGCACCGTTAATCCGCCCACCGACTGCTGTGGTGGGCGGTGCACTGGGCAGCAGTGGGGCTCATGGTCCGCCTCACAGTAGTCACAAACTACAGTCCTACAGTTGTGGTGCTGTGATGCTTAGAAGGATATCAAGTAATGAAGTTGCATACGACGCCATCGTATATATATATATATATATATATATATATATATATATATATATATATATATACATATATATATATATATATATATATATATATATATATATATATATATACGAATAAAGTGCGCACCTTTAAAGAGCATACAAACCTCCGACAGCTAGGATCGAACCCGGGACCCCTGTGCGCGAGGCAGGAATGCTAGGTGGACACAGTAAATATTGCTATCACATTCATATGTCAATATCTTTGCAAGTAATGGTAGATGCACTTCCGACCAAGTGATCTGTACTAATACGATTGACTATTTCTACAAAAGACGTTTTATACACCGGCGTCTGGGTTTAAGCTTCTCCTCCCTGACCGCCAGTTAGCCAGTGGCCACACAAATTGTTGTATATATTAGTGGCAACAACTTAGCCACTAACCTCTAAACAAGTTTAACTGGAAGGCTAAGACAGCCGGTTCTCTGGTCTTCAGGCATAATAACAGTAAGGTTCCCTCAGTGTATTGACACCTTTTCTTAAGGTAAGCGACACACACACACACACACACACACACACACACACACACTTGTATAAGTGTATAAATATACTTACACTTGCGCCAGGTGTATCGACGCACTTGTCAGGTTGTCGTAATATATTTGATGATATGAATAAGGTCATTTCAATATTCGTGTCTATATACATACACGAGTGTGAGCCAAAGACTTATGAAATCAGATAAGCAAAATGATGAGGTCAGTGACCACTGTTGATTTAGGACTCTGAACTACAAAAAACGAGAAGTGTGTTGTTCGCCGCTCCCATGTGTTGATAACCCAGGCCTTCGAATGCTCAGGCGGAGAAGATAACCAAAACGGCAACAGAGGCAATGAAGATCATTGAAGAAAATCCTCTTTATCAGAATCAGCGAACGTAAGTGGTATTATTACCTTAATACATAAATCAGTGCATTAAACCACTAAGCCACATTTCTTTACACCAGTGAAGATAAGCCACAAATCTAAACCACTAGACTAAAACCGCAGTGTTATGTGCTGTACAGAAATCCGCCAAGGGGGAAAAAAAAAATCGTGGAACTATCATCTTGTCATCGAACCACTGAACACAGTTTCCATGACTCAGGCCACGAAACGGAAATCGTATGATAAGGGAACTACATCAAACATTATCTTCCTCATCGGACACCAGATCACTGAGCTATTTGAAACTACCGGTAGAATACTCATGCGAATCGTTATCAAACCAATGGATAGAAACCACATATTATAATCAAACTTCTAAACAGAGATAATTCTCCTCATGATTTTGGTCTTGTAAATCAATTTTCAATGGATTACATTGGTCACTCAGTCTCAAAGGTTGTCATGAATATCAGAGCTAAACATCAGCATATTCAGCTTCAGAAGTAATCATCAGTCAATCACCTCTGGAGATTCACCTCTGGAGATTATTACGAATAACTCAACTTCATAAGATTAACATTGGTAACTAATAATAAGATTAATATCGGTAAACTTTATTAGTTTAACATGAGTAACTCTGCTACAGAGGTTAACAACGGCGGGGTTCCAGCCTCGCGTGAACCCACTCTGGTTTGCACTAATTCTCAAACTGGCTCTTCTGTGTCAGGTCAGCTGGACCCCGTGTTCCCCTGAGGGTTCTTTTGATCCAGGTCACTCACTGGTGATGTCTGCGGCGGCCCGACCGAAGTCTTCGGTTTCCCTGAAGCTCACAGTCGAACTGATGGTCGGTTCCCCTCGGACACAGTGTAGTCGAAGTCATTGTCGTCCTCGAGGCCCCGTGCTCGAGATAGCCATCGTCCTCGAGGACAGCCAGTCCTCGTCGGAACGACCATCCTCAAAGGATTCCTCCCTCAGTATTTGTTACTACAGTTATCGGAACGGCAGATCTGCCTAAGTGATAAACTCTGCAGACGCCACAACCTTCCTTAGCAGTGCCATCTTACAGGTCAACAAAACCTTCCCCTTCCCCAAAAAAGGCGGATTTTGCTTTGTCATTTCCTCACACTACTGTTTGGGGGTTCGCTGTGTTGTGAGTTCTTATCGCTGGAAAGGTCCATTGTGTTTCAAGCTCATAGTCTGGAGAAATGCTTTTTGAGAAGACACATTGCTGGAGAGGTTAGCTGTGGTAGATTATACCACTGCAGAGGCTTGGAGTGTTAAGCCATACCATGGAGATACTTGGTGTGCCACGTACCACTAGTGGAGAGGCTTGGTGGGCTACGTAGCACTAATGAAGAAGCCTGATGTGTTAGGTCACACCACTGGAGAGATTTGGTGTGTTATTTCACACCACTGGAGAAGCCTGCTGTGTCTGATCACACTACTGGAGAGGCTTGACGTCTTAAATAACACCACTGGAGATGTTTGATGTATCGCAACACTGCACCACTGGGAAAGCATACATCATACAGTTCATGAACAAATAATCATCCCCCATTTTGTAGTGGAACACTGACTGTCTGCGTGTTGGTTTGTTAAGTTTTATCACTTTCTGAGCCAGGCCACTTGCTGTAGTCTGGAGACCACGTAACAAACTTGAGCCTATAAGAGTCATGCAAATATGAGTATGAGACGAGATACAAGGGAGGGTATAAGGCCCTCCTCGGGGAAGAGCTAGTGATATCACCAACGTGTTTACAGATCGTGTGAACGTCTCAGCATTCCCTACACATCGTGGTCCTGGAGGGCATTGCTTTATTCCCCCTGCCTGGTGGTTCGAATCTGGAAGTCTGTTTAAGAAAAAGTAGTTAGCATGTATCACAGTGTATGATCTAATGTTAACTTGGATATTTCATGTTATGGCATTAATCTAAAGTGTCTTGATTGCACACAGATTGAAACCGCAGGAAGAAATATGATCTCTAAAACAGGGAAACGAATTTTCTATGACTTGTTTTCTGGTTAGTAATGTGAGAAGGTAGCTATGACTAGATTTTGTCAAAAGACAGGAATAGCGCGTAGCGCTCACCTCACATTTTGCTTGATGGATAATAGTTTCATCTTTCTTGAGAGGCTTTTTGATCTATAACAATGTCCTTTATCCCTTCAGTATAGTTCCCATGCTTAGATTGTCATATATCTTTCTCTCTATTTTTCCTAAGCTGTAAAGTTCGAGTACTCTCAACCTCTCGATGTGATTCATGTGCTCCATCCCTCGATTTTGCACGTGACGTTCTTCTAGATAGTTTTCCCGTCTCTCGTTGTTAAAGTTCTCATTATCATACTGCTCATTACTTGGCACAATATGCTCTGTGAATTGCGCACTCTCGTTTGTGATGACTCTTAGATCTTTGATGACTGTTTCACTTTCTATCACTTTCCCTGCTGGGCTTTTTACGCGATGTCATCAGTGCATTGTTATAAACTCCATGACTTACTTGCTGAGATCTATCTTCGTTACATTCCATCAGGTTAACTCCTGTCCACTCGTGAATTATAACCTAAATGCTTTTACGTCTCTTTTTAGATCAGCTTCTGATCCCATTATTTATGCTTACTTGAACGTAATCATCAAAGCACCAGTTTATGCCATCCTTATACGTCTTTGTCGTTGTCTGATGTCGTTATCATAACGAGAACTGAAGACTTAACACCGTCGTTATTTGTGGGACTCAGTATAAAAAAAACGAGCATCAGACAGGTCCGTTCGTTATTATCATGTTGATTCAAAACTTCTTGACACATCTTGCTTTATTACTCCTAATTTCTTGCTTTGCTTCTTCTCTCTAATGAAATAACTTGGTGTACTGTATCAAATTACTTCACAAAATTGAGGGAAAGTGTTTAACCACTTTCCATTCATTAGAGTTTTACATATGTTACTGTAATAACATTGTAATAACTGGGTTTTTGCGTGTTTTCTCCTGGTGCCAGTTTATGTTGACCTTCAAGCTGCAGTGCCCTATGGGTCGAGTGTCCTGTGGGGCCGCGAGTATCCTTCTGTGGGGCGAGTGTCCTGTGGGGCGGCGAGTGTCTTGGAGGGCGGCGAGTGTCTTGGAGGGCGTGTGTCCTGTGACAGTCCTTAGTTAGATGTTGTGGTATACGCGCTGTTATCGTTCTTTCAGAGAATTTTATTACGTGTGAAGTCAAGGCAATTGGTATGACCTGTTTGGGTGTTAGCTGCTTAGATGTTAGCTAATATCTTCCTCTGTGTATCAGTATCACATCTGTCATTAATGTACATGTCTGCAATTGTGCTTTCGTCCAGGTTTGGCTTCATCAGTTATACCATCATTTTCGCTGCTGCTGATCTTGTCTTGTCTTTAGCAGTATAGCAAGGATCCTTCAATCTGCTCCTGAAGATGAGTTCTTCTCTCTGAGCAGTGGTTAAGACGTGTCTCGTTTACCAGTGTCTGAAAAAATATTCTACGATTGCATCGTTGCCGAGGTGGTTAAGCAGCTCGCCATCTGAACGTGTCCTTCCATTTTGAGCTGAATGCGTGTCTGTATTGTTCAGAGAGAGAGAGAGAGAGAGAGAGAGAGAGAGAGAGAGAGAGAGAGAGAGAGAGAGAGAGAACCAGGGGAAAAGAAAGTGTAGGTGGAGGACTATATGTGTGTGTGTGTGTGTGTGTGTGTGTGTGTGTGTGTGGAGTCAGCAAGACGTGGTTGACCTTGGGTCGGGTGTGGCCTGTCGCGCCTGGTACACATCTCACGTACACCCACACACGCACACATACCCACACATCCACAAACTATACCTCAGCTCCCCATACATGAAGGGGTTATGACGAAAACCATCTGTATAACTTGATCTGTGTGAAAACCTGTATGTTAAACCCACAGCTGAGTGTTGAGAGTCTGGCATGTAAGTTAAGTGCTCGCCAGTTAACTTTGTGTTAAATTTTCTCGTTTTCTGTTAGACCATGAAGTGTATGTCTTACCCCCTCAACTGTAGGTATCATACATCCTCAGTTGCATATAAAGCCTACCCTGTATGTTACAACCTCACCTGTATATTATAAACCCCTTTGAGTCCTTAGCCTGCATATCAAACCCAAAGTTTAAGTTAAACCCTGACTTGCATTTTAAATCCTGCAGAATTCCTTCATCCTTGGCCTCTGTGTTGAATACTCATGAGAGTTGGATGTAACATTGACTTGTGTGTGATGACACACTGACTTGTTTGTGGTGAAACCCTGGCCTGTATGTGATGAAACCCTGGCCTGTATGTGATGAAACCCTGAACCTATATGTGATGAAACCCTGAACCTGTATGTGGTGAAACCCTGAACCTGTATGTGATGAAATCCTGAACCTGTATGTGATGAAACCCTGAACCTGTATGTGATGAAACCCTGAACCTGTATGTGATGAAACCCTGAACCTGTATGTGATGAAACCCTGGCATGCAGAAATGTAACCCCGTAGTCTCGGGTTTCTTAGACAACACCAGCTGCAGGGCATCACCGAGACTGTTCGTATAATTGATAAAGCACGGTAATTATTGAGCCGGAGGGGGTCGACATGTAAACCTGTTGTCTCTCTCTCTCTCTCTCTCTCTCTCTCTCTCTCTCTCTCTCTCTCTCTCTCTCTCTCTCTCTCTCTCTCTCTCTCTCTCTCTCTCTCTCTCTCTCTCTCTCTCACGCTCTGTCCCTCCCTCACTCTCTCTTCTCCTGAAATTCGGAGCGAAATACCTTAATCCCTCGGCGGTTACCAGCCTTGATTACATGACCATCATCCGCCACAGAGAACGGGGCATGAGGGGGAGGAACTTGGAAAACTACAAGGCCAACTTCTCCACACTCTCCAGAACATCTCACAAGGTTATTCAGATTTCACGAAGCTGTCTGAAAGTTCATGCGAGATATCAAGGACCATTTCTCAAAGACATCCAAGAATTTTTCAGCTTGATTCTGCGAGATATCAAGGACTATCTCTCAAAGACATCTAAGAATTTTTCAGCTTGACTCTGCGAGATATCAAGGACTATCTCTCAAAGACATCTAAGAATTTTTCAGCTTGATTCTGCGAGATATCAAGGACTATCTCTCAAAGACATCTAAGAATTTTTCAGCTTGATTCTGCGAGATATCAAGGACTATCTCTCAAAGACATCTAAGAATTTTTCAGCTTGATTCTGCGAGATATCAAGGACTATCTCTCAAAGACATCTAAGAATTTTTCAGCTTGATTCTGCGAGATATCAAGGACTATCTCTCAAAGACATCTAAGAATTTTTCAGCTTGATTCTGCGAGATATCAAGGACTATCTCTCAAAGACATCTAAGAATTTTTCAGCTTGATTCGCTCGAGTTATCTGATTCTTGCGATAAGCTTTATCTCTAGATTCTCCAGGAGCTGTCAACGTTTTCCCAAAGCTTTTCTAGAACCTCAAAAACAATAGGTCGAATCGAATTACACGTAGGGTTATAAAGAAAGTCTGCTACCCACCCAGGAGCTAATTCAGCATACCGAACTCTGATCTTAAGATCCTACTAAGCGCGGTAAAGAGAACTTGTCTCTCTTCTGTGCTCACTTGGTGCACAAGAGAATGAACGCAATGTTTGCAGTTCCTCTTACACTCTGGGACTAATGTCCTCACCATCCCTGTACACCACACGGATAATATAAGCTGTCAAGAGTATATATATATATATATGTGTGTGTGTGTGTGTGTGTGTGTGTGTGTGTGTGTGTGTGTGTGTGTGTGTGTGTGTGTGTCCACGACTTTCCTCGCTCATGGAGGTGTTAGGACAGAGGACCAAACATTTGGTCATGATATGTTGCTAGACTCTCCATTTTCAGGGGACGTCCTGGTTACGGTTCTCGCGAAGGACCAACACCAAGTCGTCAGACTAGTCTTCCATGACACATTGGTTCAGTGGTTGACCCATTAATCTCCAGATCACTTACGAATATCGACATATATAGCACTCTCAGGACCTTGACCTAATTGGAAGTGCTCCAGAAGCTAAGTGAATTGAAAAAAAAATTAATTAGGTCAAGAACGTAAGGGTGGCCATAGGAATTTACATTCAATTTACATCCTCAGTGGAGTTGGGTCCGTCCCCGACAGCTGTGTGGACGCTTAGGTGGAGAGAGAGAGAGAGAGAGAGAGAGAGAGAGAGAGAGAGAGAGAGAGAGAGAGAGAGAGAGAGAGAGAGAGAGGTACACAGTAAAGGAGCCTCTCTTCACCCTGCTGTTGGCACCCGTCCCAACCACATGACCAGACTCAGGTGGTGGGCGGGCCAGGCTCATCCTGAGTTCGTCTTTAGCTTCAAGTGATTGTTAGAAAATTACGTGTCATTTCACACGATCCAATTCGTAATTTATGAACCTGCTCTTAAATCATTTTGTAATTCATGTTTCATTTCTCTCGTTCTCTCTTACGGCCGATTGCTTTCGGTGCACTGAAGTTATAAATCAATTTTCTTCTTTCCTCAGGTGAGTGTGGGAGGCAGTGGTAACGGGACACAGTGAACGGTAAGAGGCAGCAAAGGTTAGAGAGAGAGAGACGGGTATGGACGACAGTGGAGGGAAGTATATGGGTTGTGGTGGGAAGCCCAGTGCAGGTAAGTTATGAAGGGAAGAAGTTGTGTAGTGTGTGTGTGTGTGTGTGTGTGTGTGTGTGTGTGTGTGTGTGTGTGTGTGACTGGAGGAGAGGGAGGGAGTAGTCGTTTGAGAATGATGTAGAGGGTGAGGCTGTTGAAGAGAGATGAACTAGAGTCGTAGGAACATTTATGATGACAACGAGGGTGACACAAGGTAACGTATGTAAACAATCTGTTGGGTAGATGCAGTCAGAGGTTTCACACCAGAGGGGAAGACGTAAGGAAAGACAAAAAAGAAAAAAAAAACGGATATAAGGTTTTCCATGGCCCGTGACGTGCTCATAGTTCACAGTACACCATACTCGCGCCTGAGTGTGGAGTGAGGCAGGTTATGTAATAACGAAGAAGAATGGAAGTGCAACAAAGGGAAGGTCAGAGAAGTCAGGCAGGCACGGAAGAGAGAGAGAGAGAGAGAGAGAGAGAGAGAGAGAGAGAGAGAGGAGAGAGAGAGAGAGAGAGAGACAGTTTCCATTGGAAATAAGTATTTCCTGTGTTTTTTTCTCTAACTTCATGACTATTAGTGACTATTGCCACAGTAGGTATGTTGATCTTTTCCACCTTACTAGTGGCGTTGTATGTGTGACTCGTTGGTACTGATGGGGGAGGGGTCGTCCTTGGTGGTGGATGGCGGTGATGGTCGAGGATAGTTATAAATGGTGCTTCTAGATGGTGTTGATAGTGATTATGAGTGGTTGTGGTTAGTGGTTGTGGATGGGGCTGATTTTTCTGTCTCTGGTTCTGTTGGTGTTGAGGGCTTTGACTGGAAGATACTGTTGATCTTGGATGTTGATGGTGAAATTAGTGGGTTGGGTTAATCGCGGGAGGTGGGTGTGGGTCATATGGTCTGTGGGAGACTATGCGAGGCAGCAGAAGTCATTGATGATGGTGGTGTAGCGTAGTTGTGGATGCTGGATGTGGGTGAAGTGGAGACAACGCCACAAACAGCCGACCAGCTCACGACTCCTCTCCTCACACACTGCCTCCTCGGCATCATTTTTTTCCCTCCTCTCGTCTCCCCCAGGAGGCAGCCTGTCCCGGGCCCCTCCTTTGTCTCCAGCCAGGCCTTTGTCTCGGCTCCACCCTCCTACTTCAGCTCCTCCCAGTAAGGCGCTTGTTACTCTTATTTTCCAGAGTTGCTCCGTGCTGCCCGGTGCTCTTCAAGTCTGCTCCTGAGGCAGTTGCAACTTTTATTTCTTTTCGTTTCTTCTTATAGCTTGCCAACAGTCAATCCTCACCAAGTCTTCAATATCTTAATTCTCACTGTATCTAAACCTAAAGAATTCTTTATTTAGTCATCTAACTTGAATCTTTTTTTCATTTTGTGTCCACTTGCTCGACTCATTTCTCGTTTCTTCTCTCCAAATCGGTTTTCTAGTGCCTCCTTGACAGACCTATTCCATCTCTCTTAGGTCAGCGTCTTCCACAGTTCTCTTGCATCCCTCCCCTTCTCCAGCCTCCATATTCTAATTCTTAACGATATTTTGTACAAGGTTGGTTGGTTGGTGGTTTGGGCTTCAGGCTTATAAACAGCTAGGGTCATTAAGGGCGTCAGCGTAAGTTACAACATCCACCAACTGAGAAATCTTTAACATCGTCTTCAGGTGTTAAAGATAATTCTAAGACCACATACACTCTCACTATGTCTGTGGCCCATGTCTTGTACCATCTCGCCTCTGAGCATTTTCGGATCTATATCTAATTGGTTAAGATTTCACAAGCCAGTGAACGAACAGATGTGTTTTGGGGATGATGACGAAATTCATTTCCTGTCACCGCAGAGTGAAGATTTGTGATTTGAAAAAGGAAAATGACAAGGTAGACAAAGTTAGTCTTCGTACTCCGAACTCTGTAGGGGATTGTGGTTGCCTTTGCCTTAGCTTTTTGTTTCGCCCATGAACTGCAGCAGATGTGATGGACAGCCAACCTCATCAGCTCCAGCAAGTGATCAAACAGCACCGTTTGGGATGTGTACTTATGTTCACGGGTACTGACGTGGGTTTTCGGCCCCGTCTACAAGCTCGAGGATGTGTTAGATCAGAGCGTCATCTCATCAAGTTTTATCAAGACCCAAAGTAGCTGACGAAAGGTCATTGGATGAAGTTCGAGGCATCGGTTCGGAGCAGTGTTGGGAGGCCCGAAATTAAGCTGTAACCTTTTGTCTGAGTTCAGGATCAGAAAGTCGAGTAATCTTAACAAGCCTGACTGAAGCGCAATATGATTCACTAATGATAGTGATCGGAAACTGTAGTTCATCTACTTAAAGACGGAGGTTTAGATGGACTCCTTTTGGCCTCCAACTTGAAACTTAAGCTGTTGATGCCATGAAAAGACTATTTTCCTCAAGTTGTGTCGAATCCTGACATGATTTAGCAAAGCTTATGTTCGGGATCTCTAGCATTTTCGAACACTCATACAGACGGAAGTAAGATTGCAAAACTCGTCCTCGACCCTTTGATCTGAAGACCGAAGAAATGCGCAAAATCCAACAGGATCTGATAGAATTAACGAAGAGGAACGTATAAGTTTACGAGAGAGAGAGAGAGAGAGAGAGAGAGAGAGAGAGAGAGAGAGAGAGAGAGAGGACAAGGCTAGGTAGATTGTCTCCATATGGATTTCCAGAAGCTTTTGACATTTTGCCACATATAAGGGTGGTAAAGAGGCTGGACCTTCTGGCAGAAATAAAGAGGCGTCTCTTTTGATGGATGGAAGATTATCCTTGGTGGAACGGAACAAAGGACGCATGTCGGAGGAGCCTTCTCGATAAGGGTTAAGGCCACCAGTGGCGTGCTGCAGGGTGGTGTCCTGGGACCATTGCTCTTCGTGATCTATACGAATGACTTGCCAGGAGAATTGTTCTCGTACCTGATTATGTTTGTAGATGATACCATGGTCATGGGGAAAGTGAAAAGTGAGGAGGATTGCATCATTCACGAAAGAACGTGGACAAACGCCAAAGTTAGTCTGATACATAGAATTCAACCAGAGAAAATGCTAAATGATCAGTAGGGCGCGTAGTGGAAGGTAACCTCGATATGGTTATCATCCAGCAGGAGAGAAACTGTAGGAATCTGCGTATGGGAGGGACTGTTTAGGGTCGTCATCGTCCCTGACCTGTCACCAGAGGCCCACCTTAGGTAAACAGTAAAGAAGCCAAGCTGTCGTCTGGCAAATATTAAGATTACATTCAGAGGGATGTAGGAATATTCAGCTAGCTTTCCCCATCATACACCAAGCCCAAACTGAAGTATTCTTCCATGTTTGGTCACCACACCTGAGGAACAAACAAAGACGGTACACCAGAGGACAACCAAGACGGTACCAGAATGAAGAGAGCTGAGTTACAGAGGAAGTTGAGAGACCTTGGGTTTCTCCAACTTGAAAGTACGTCGACGTGGAACAGTTCTTCGAAACATGCAATGATACAACAACCAGAGAGCCGTTAACACGAAAGTAGGCTAGAAACTTATTAGAAAATATGTAAGGAGGTGCTTTCATGGCATGAGAGTAGTGGATGAATAGATGGAACTGTGATTGAATTGTGAATGTAGACAGCAAACAGGTGTATCAATAGTTATATGATAGTAGAGAATGTTCAAGAGGTAGGACCTCCGAGACGAGTGTAAAACTCTTTCTACGTACTGTATTTTTAAGTAATTTCATGTGAGTGATTGCACACACAGACACACACACACACACACACACACACACACACACACACACACACACACACACACACACACAGATCAATGATTGGGTTCCGAGTGAACTGGCCAGGTTGGGCAGTGAGCAAGCATCATCTATTAAAGTTAGCCTTTGAAGACAAAACATCTGAGATATTAATGTATGTTGTGACCGATGACGCCAGTAATCTTACAATATTACATGTCAAAATTCAACACTTTCTCTTCATATGTATATCGTCAATGATTCGAAACTAAAGTTTTGAAAGCTAGGAAAGGGTGAGGGTGAATTTGATGACCCCGATACTGTCTGAGCGAAGTCAGTGGTGTCGGGGGTGGTGGGTGTCGGCGGATGGTGTCGCACAGACTTGTACGTACCTACGTGGAGGAGATCCGGGAAGAGATCCTTCATTCCCGTCATGGAGATGTGGTTGAGGGAGGACGCGTGGCTTGAGTTATGTCGCTGGTGATTAGGAATTCGTAAATGTAGTCAACTTGAGTTCTGGCGCGCATACAAGGTTAGGTTGGAGACGGGGCAACACGAGTGTCAAACTCTCTCCCCTCATAGTACTCGAATAGTAATCATACACACACACACACACACACACACACACACACACACACACACACACGCACATAGACACAGAGAGAGAGAGAGAGAGAGAGAGAGAGAGAGAGAGAGAGAGAGAGAGTGAGAGAGAGAGAGAGAGAGGCAATTACCGTAATGATCGTCCGGGAAGATCTCATGGACACACACCCACACGAAACCTCTCTGTCTGTCTCCTGCTGTTCCTACAGCAGCGGCAGCACCTTCCTCCTCCTCCTCCTCCTCCTCCCGGCCGTATCCCTACACTACCCTCCGCAGGACACGACCATCTAAACCACAGGTCTTACCTTGATATTCCCACAGCGACACAGTTACCAACACCACCTGAACATTCTAACCGAAGTTCTTTGGGTAACCTGAGGTCCAAGTGGAAGCCAGGAAGCCTGGAGTCCAAGTGGAAGCCAAGAAGCCTGACTGTTACCTATCAGTGCTTCCATTGGTTGGCCTCGGCCCAGTAAAGATGTTGAAGTTTCATACAAAGGGGCAGAAAAGGTCATGCTCTGAAAGGTCAGCCAGTGCTGCGGCGAGTGAAACAGAAGCTGGAAGACCTGACTAGACTCGGTGTAGCGGAACGGATGATGTAAGATTGGATTATATAATGACCGATACGAAGGGAAGATATCTCTCTCTCTCTCTCTCTCTCTCTCTCTCTCTCTCTCTCTCTCTCTCTCTCTCTCTCTCTCTCTCTCTCTTGTCGTCCACCGGCTTGGTCGTGCCACTGAGGCGGCTTCGAGTAAATGCTGCTGGTACTTCGCGGTGGCGAAGTGGTTGGCTGGTGGAGTGGGGTGGTGATGATGATAGTCTGGTGAGAAGGGGATTATAATGCTCGAGGGCTGTGGTGGTGTGAGGGTGGTGCTGGTACTACACCGTTCATGCGCTCTGGTGGACAGCGTCAGGTGTCTCCTAACGCGGTGCCGCTTCCAGACTTTCCATCCCTGAGGAGCAACTCGGTCGCTGGAGGGCACTGGTGAGGTTGTGGCCAGCCACCGGTAAGGCTGTCTGTACCTACACTGACTTCCTTGCTTTTATCAACTTGGTGCTACGCTTCAATTTCTCTTTTCAAACATATATGTACCGTGGACTGAACGTAAATTATCAGATAATAGAGGAAAAAGAACTCATTTGATCTTTCCTCCAGCATTATGATTAATGAAGTATACACTACAGTTACATTAATCATTTAATTAGGCAGGTTTTTTGCGCTGCTATCATATGTCTGTATGGGTGATTTTGGTTGTCTTTTTTAATTTGTGTGTGTCTTCCATGTAAATTACCACTTGGGAGGATATTTCAGTCCAGATTAGCTGCACGTTGCTATTTTCTTACCAGGACGAAGCTTTTAAAAAGCTGAATTCACCCAGTAATTTGTTTGAAATGATGAATCCTCACAGACTGCGTGGGGCATATCAAAATATAAGAAAAAAAATAGCCAAGATATTGTTTCTCTTTCGAACGTCATGGCTGCTGTGCGAGTCGATCATGAAATCCATTAAAAGTTTCCCAACATGATATTGAAAGCCTCCACCATAGCTCGCCCACGTCCTTGCTATGGCAATAATTTCGTAACAGGATTCACCACCAGAACGGCAGACGTAGACTTCGAAGTCACCAGAACGGCAGACGTAGACTTCGAAGTCACCTTACAAGATTAACCTGAGGAATTTCTTTGTGTCGAAGATTCATAATTATGAGAATGCGAGTGGCAGTTGGCGAGGAACACGGGACCCAATCCTCTAGTGGGTGTTTTCCTCACCTGGCTCGCGAAGATTGCAACAGGAGAAAGTATGCACTGTATGTTGTTGGATGTAATGACTGTCAGTAAACAATGGGTTGTTAAGCCAGAAACCTTACCTCAATGACTATCAGTACTTAACGGTTGTTAAGCCAGAAGCCTTTCTTCAATGACTATCAGTAGTTAACGGTTGTTAAGCCAGAAGCCTTTCTTCAATGACTGTTAGTAGTTCACAGTTGTTAAGCCAGAAACCTTTCTTCACTGACTATCAGTAGTTAACGGTTGTTAAGCCAGAAGCCTTTCTTCAATGACAATCGGTAATTAATGGTTGTTAAGCTAGAAACCTTGCCTCATTGACTACCAATAATGAACGGTTGTTAAGCCAGAAACCTTACCTCAGTGACTATCAGTAGTTAACGGTTGTTAAGCCAGAAGCCTTTCTTCAATGACTATTAGTAGTTCACAGTTGTTAAGCCAGAAACCTTTCTTCAATGACTATCAGTAGTTAACGGTTGTTAAGCCAGAAACCTTTCTTCAATGACTATCAGTAGTTAACGGTTGTTAAGCTAGAAACCTTACCTCATTGACTACCAATAATGAACGGTTGTTAAGCCAGAAACCTTACCTCACTGACCATCAATAGTTAACAGGTATTAAGCCAGAAACTTATCAAGCTAAAGGACTTACCATATGGCTATCAGTAGTTGAGGGTTATTAAGCCAGACACCTTACCTAAATGATTATCATTAGTTATCAGCTATTAAGCCACTAAATGTATGCTGATGTATTTAATGGCAAACAATACACAAATAAGAGTCAATCAGCCAGAATTCTTACTAATCGTCAAGCATAAAAGTTACAAAATGTATTAAACATTTTATTTCATACAGTAATAGAAAAGATGAGGACAAAATTAATGATTAAGGTCAAACTTCATGATTCTAGAGTTTCTTGTGTTCATTTACAAGTCATTTGCTCTACTGTCAAGTTAACCTCAACTCCTGAACAATTCATTAAACTTACAGGACGAAAAATGGAAAAGAAGAGTTCCTGAGGTCAGGTCAGGTCAGGTCGGGGTGAACCTCCCACTGTGTGTAATGGCAAGACTGGTAGCGGTACCAGTAGTGTTGGGCTCACACGAACACTCCCTTGTTTATCGTTTCTCTTTTCCTGACACTCCACTATCTTATCTTTCGTCCTCACTCTCATTTCCTCCTGCACGCTTCCAGAAGGAGTCATTACACTTTCATGTATGAATTCTTATAGTGAGGCAGTTGGTCGAACCTCACTCACGTCTACTTACCGAACGTGAAATAGTCTGAAAAATGTTTCGATTGCTGGTGGTCGTCGGCCAACACATGGAGGGCTAAGGTGGTCGATGACCGAAGTATTTCTCAAAGATGCCCGCTCTCGTCTGCCTTTTGTTTCCCTCAATGTGTAGTTCGAGTGTTCGAAAGAAAATAACATTCTCTGTTTTCGTGTCTTTGCGTTCGCTGCTGCATCAGAGCCAGACGATGCCCCGCATGACGAGAGGGCTATGGTGCATGTGTTATTGTTGTCAACTTATGTTGTCGAACATGGCTGCACTCCACCGCCATCTGTCATCGTCTACATACACAGTAAATGTTCTATTCGGAATCTTTCTAATATTTGAGAGCTTCGTTGTCGCGCGTCCATTGCGCGCGGTGTCGTAAATGTTGCCGTAGAACAAAGGGACCAGCATCTACACAGTGCTAACCCTCGGCAACATCAGTAATCATGATTGTGGATACGACTTTTGGGAGATGAAGAAGAGGAACAGAATGCCTATCGTGAGAAAGAGAGGAAAAGAACTCATAAGGAAGTGGAGCACTATGTACTCTTGGTATGCTTCCACGAACGACTGGAGAGCTAACCTTGTGGCAGTGTATTCGGCTGCTCGTTGGCAGGAGTGATGAATAGCCTGGGTAAACGCTTGGGTGGCGCTGAGCCTGGTGATAGCTGCCTGCGGTGAGTGTTGGAAGGGCATAGGGCCTGACTGGTGAGATACGTTCTCGTTCTTACATCTCTTCGTGGCTCGCTGGTCTGTTTACGTCTTGCCTTACCGTGAACATTCTCTGTCGCTAGATCTGCTATCTAGCAAAACATATGATGACCGCTACACGCTAGCTTAGCCTCTTGGCAAAGTGGCGGGAGGTAATGAATACGTCACTAACGAGTAGGGTGAGGGAAGAGGAAGGAGTCGCGTGATCTCCAGACCAGCGGTGTGTCACCTGCCGCCCCGGGGAAGGTGGGAGTGTCGTAACCTTGATAGCTCATAACAGAAGAAAAATATGATTCCACGGTTAGTACTGTTCCCTCATTAGAGATTTTAGATTCTCGTTTACAGTATTATGAGTATTTTGCAAGTTTTCTTTTTCTTTTTCTTTATTTACGCGATTGAAACTGACCGTGCCAAGTAACGGGAGTTTCGCGGCCTTGAGTGCTGGCGACCGCAAAAACATATGATCCTCTGGATACTAACCAACACGGCAGTTGTTAGGTCGATGTTCTTGTCCATTCCTCCCTCCCCCCACCATGATGTCCATATAGATAGATGTATAGTTAGATAGATAGATAGATAGATACACCAAAACAGATAACGAGTAATAACTGAAAGAACAGCAAACGTAGGGGATTTACAGGAAGGTAAGTGGAACTGTTTACACCTACAGTCACTTGTAAGGGATTTACAGGAAGGTAAGTAAAACTGTTTACATCTACAGTCGCTTGGAAGAAAAACAAGTCTGTAGCTTCTGTACTGGGCGGGCGGCCTCCATGTAATTCAAGTCCTTTTTCATGTTGTCCGCCTGTCTTTCACAAGGTCAGAGGAGACGAATATGTTTCCCTGTTTAAAATCTTCCTTGATATACATTTATCTTTTTCTTCGTCAGGGGCAGGGATTGGGTTGCTGAAATTAGCCTACAGTTTACCTGTGGTGTGCTCTGGCTATGTGCTACGAGGGAGGTGGCGTGTCGATATTCATGTTGATGTTAGTGTCATAATACATAGTTTTCTTCGCCATTCGGACGCGTGCGCACGCGAGAGAGAGAGAGAGAGAGAGAGAGAGAGAGAGAGAGAGAGAGAGAGAGAGAGAGAGAGAGAGAGAGAGAGCATCATGATATTCAAGAGGACGAAGTTGAACCATGTAGTGTAGTCTGTTCTGATTTTTATGTTATCATTCCGTTATCAAATGGCGATAGACTGAAACACCTTTGTTATCGAAAGAATCACAGATTAGACACACACACACACACACACACACACACACACACACACACACACACACCAACCTCAACCAAAGATAAGAAAAAGAAAGGAAGAAGTGAGTGAGAGACGGGTAGTGCTCACGTCACCCGACCCCAGCGTTATACAGGTGAACAATAGAACAATTGTCTGGGTCAGGAAGATGATATAGTCTGGATCCTGGTGACCTTCACAACCACAAGATGACCCTCATCAAGGTAGCAACCCGCATCTCCAAACCCCTCTTCCCCCACCTCCTGAAGGTTCCTGTATACCATCTTCAACCCAGGACCCGAGAAATCACTCCGCATTAGAAAGTGTGCTGAAATGATTTACGATTCGCATTAGATGAGGCGGGAATGAAAATTATTTAGAAACTCCTGGAGTCAGACGACAACAACTTCTAGAGTATCATGACTCAGTGTCTACAATTACGACGACTATAACTCCTCCAGTACAACGACTTAGTGTTTACAATTACGATGACTATAACTCCTTCAGTACAACGACTTGGTGTTTACAATTACGATGACTATAGCTCCTTGAGTACAACAACTCACTGTCTTCAGTACCACGCCTAAACTCTTTGAGTACAACAATTAGGTATATTCCATTCGGCGACAATAATTCCTTGAGTATCAAGACTCATTGTCTTCACTGCTACGACTATAATAACTTCTTGAGTATAACTACTCAGTGTCTTTAATACGACGATTATACCTCCTTGAGTATAACTACTCAGTGTCTTCAATACGACGATTATACCTCCTTGAGTATAACTACTCTGTGACTTCAATACGACGATTTTAACTCCTTGTGTACGATAGACAACGCATGAGTACGACGGCTGAAGCTATCGCACTCAAGGGGTTCGGTAGTCGTACTCTGGAAGGTTTAAAACGCTGAGACTCTGTCACTCCGAACGTTGACGTGAGGCATACCTCATAACATACACGTTGGAGAGTGGCTGCACAGGCCGCACCCGAACCTGTGTACCAGACTGTTGTACACTGGGCTGAGGTGTGTTAGAAAGTGAAGGATAATTGCAATGCGAAGCAGAGGTTCGAGTAGTACGTTGCGGGAAGACAATACCAGCAGTTCGACGAGGTCCGAAGGAGTTTATTTTTAACTCCTTCGGTACAATACTTCGACCCTCAAGCTTGAGCGCGATGGTACGATCCATTGAGCACCACGGAGTGACCTTTTGTGTACTGCGATCTGGTTATTGATGGAACACCGAAAGGTCAGGTCAGACGTAACGCCATCTGTAGTCACTACGACATCACAACAGTAAAATCGCAACAGCATCAGCAAAAGGCAATAACATCAGAACCACCAACACTTCTACCACATCGCGATAACAATGCGGGTGTTGTTGCCACATGTACAACTCACTACAGGGGTCGTGAGCTCGTGTAATGACAGTGGGTCAGCGAAGGTCAGGTGGAGGTAGCGTGTGTGTGTGTGTGTGTGTGTGTGGTGACAATGAGGTTGTGAGACGTAGGTCCTCTGTTGTGTCCCACATGGCGGCCGCCAGCCAGTGAAAGCTGGGAGGTGGGTGGCCAAGATAACGTGGATAAGGTACGGCAGACGTGTATATAGGGAAATGGCTATAGATGGGAGGGTTGTGTGGTATGGGTGGTTGTAGGAATGGGTTTCTTGGTGCAAAAATGATTGAGTGTCTGAGCCGGAAAGGTGGGATTGAGTGGGTAGAGAAAGGATTCTCAGGGTTTATAACACTGTGGGTTAGGGTTACTCAGAGGGAGGCGGATGGATGCTCTCAAGCTTTTGCTGCACAGGAAGACGCCAACACACAGTACACGTGAAGGCATCCAGCAGGACGGTGTTATAGATCCATCAGACTTTAGACTGGTAGGAGCCCTTGCCTTTACATTCCCCTCACACATTCACCTCTGTTTGTCTTCCTCGCTGGAGACCTCCGCAGGGGGGGTAAATGATCTGCCTTTACCAACACACACACACACACACACACACACACACACACACTTTTACCTTTGACAAACTATAAACTTCAGGCCAACTATTGCAACCCTTACATTGTCATGCTCTGTATCATGACACGAAACTACATGAAATGGAAAGTGTTAAAACCTGCTCTTCTACCCCAGATGGCTGACCTGCGTGAAACATTACATGTATTAATCCGCTGGTAATGGCACATCTGGAGCTTTATCAACGAAAATCGTAGTCGTGATCACGTACGCCACACCCAAGCCTCATTGTTGGGCGTGTTTCTTTCACCGATGTATGGCTGCCAAGCCTTCACACTGGCTGACATTCGTTGCAGACGACCATCAGGTCTTCGCCACAGCCACGACCAACAGGTCTCTACCACAGCCACAACCAACAAGTTTCCGCCACAATTACGACCAACAGGTCTCCGCCATAGCTACGACCAACAGGTCTTCGCCACAGCTACGACCAACAGGTTTCCGCCACAGCTACGACCAACAGGTCTCCGCCACAGCTACGACCAACAGGTCTTCGGCACAGCCACGACCAACAAGTTTCCGCCACAGCTACGACCAACAGGTCTTCGGCACAGCCACGACCAACAAGTTTCCGCCACAGCTACGACCAACAGGTCTTCGCCACAGCCACGACCAACAGGTTTCCGCCACAGCCACAACCAACAGTTCTCCGCCACAGCCATAACCAACAAGTTTCCGCCACAGCCACGACCAACAGGTCTCCACCACAGCTACGACCAACAGGTCTCCACCACAGATACGACCAACAGGTCTCCACCACAGCCACAACCAACAGGTCTCCCCACAGCCACGACCAACAGGTCTCCGCCACAGATACGACCAACAGGTCTCCACCACAGCCACAACCAACAGGTCTCCCCACAGCCACGACCAACAGGTCTCCGCCACAGATACGACCAACAGGTCTCCACCACAGCCACGACCAACAAGTCTCCACCACGGCCACGACCAACAGGTCTCCGCCACAGATACGACTAACAGGTCTCCACCAGGGAATACCCCGATATGACTAGCAAATTCCCGTGAAACCCCTGGCTCACACCATCGTGGCTGTGGCCTCCTCCATCTACTTCGTCCAAATCATGACTGAAAATCGACACATTGCGTACAGAACTATGACTGGGGAGTTCACTAAGCTTTCACCGCCCGCTGGAAGCATGGAGGTCTTCCCCAAGGGCCACGGGATTCGAACCCCGGTACCGATGGTCTGGTTTAACTCCATCTCTGTAGCACGTAACTCAGTGGTCACCAGTGCGTTACTGTGTGTAGTTACTCGTATCCCACTGTCTTCACTTTTCAGCGACTTGGGTGAATATAAAGTTAGGGACCTTCTTAGTTGCCTTTGTATCATGGCTGACACTTGGCGATCGCGTCTTTAGTCGTCATTCGTTCCTCCAACGTACGTTCCTTCGTCCGTTATTCCGTCGTACGTTCCTTCGTCGTCCGTTCCTCCGTCATCCCTTCCTCCGTCGTCCGTTCTTCCACCGTACGCTCCTCCATCGTCCGTTCTTCCATCGTACGTTCCTCGTGCGTTCTTCCGTCGTACGATCCTTCGTCCGTTCTTCCGTCGTGCGTTCCTCCGTCGTCCGTTCCTCCCTCGTGCGTTCCTCCGTCGTCCGTTCCTCCCTCGTGCGTCCCTCCGTCGTCGGATCAGGGCGAACGCAATCATCCGTACATTCAACACAGTCATTTCCCAGAATACAGAGAATTGAATAAGACCCATAACTCAGGATTTTCTCTTGACAGTTTCTCATATGACATGATCGGATCTGAAACTTAACCTGGCTCATAACTTGAAGATAATTCCACCTTAGGTATATATATATATATATATATATATATATATATATATATATATATATATATATATATATATATATATATATGCTCGTCATTTCCAACGTAAGAGAGTTAGCGTCAAAAACAGATGACAGAATCCTAGAGGGAAAATTCCTCTCTTGGTTTCTTGTTCTGTTCCTTCTTATGGAAACTAATACAGGAAGGGAGGCTTTCCAGCCACCCGCTCCCGCCACTCTTGGTCGCCTTCTACGACACGCAGAGAATAGGTGGGCAGTATTCTTCCCACCCCCCCCCCTGTCCCAAAGAATTATATATCTATGTTCCAGAACAACATTTCTGTGTGTTCAAGTCAGCCCACACCCAACCCAGGTGTTTATCCTCTCCTCTCGGGGCTGGTCGATAAGTGGATACCTGGCTTATGCAGGCGTGTGTATGTGTGTGTTTGTGTGTGTGTGTGTGTGTGTGTGTGTGTGTGTGCGTGTGTGTATGTGTGTGTGTGTACCCACATAGGAGTAAAGACATGGTACATACATACAAGGTTACGAGAAGAGGCAACACTGTTCTACAACTCTCTCCTCGTAACAGATAGGTAGTAATAACACACACACACACACACACACACACACACACACACACACGAACCAGCCGTCATATCATAACTCACTAAAGTTTGACGTTTTAATTTGTTAACTGTCGACGTAGCATTATCATCACACATGACTTTCTCTTTCTCTCTTTCATGGTAAAAGGGAACGAAATTTCTGACGCTTTCGCATCGATTTTACGTCGCTGCTTCAGGGATATAAAAACTGAAAATCCCTCTTGAAATGAAGGTACTTCGGTTGATATATATATTTATTAACTAAGACGGCACGGGCAGCTGAGGCCCTAATCAAGGGCATCCCATTAACCTATATAAATAAATATATATATATATATATATATATATATATATATATATATATATATATATATAGAGAGAGAGAGAGAGAGAGAGAGAGAGAGAGAGAGAGAGAGAGAGAGAGAAGAGAGAGAGCCAATTCAACTCCCCCTATTTTCCTACCTTCTGGTGTCTGATGAACAGGAGGTGAGTCCCCCCAACATTCCTGGCTAATGTCACATAGTAATGCACATGCTGACGCACCCTCCCCCTCACGGGACGACCATTAAGGTGTTCACGTCCTCGAAAAGCAACCCACGACGGCCGACTTGTGCGGTTTCCCCCGTAAGTGAGAACATTTGACGTCGTGTATTTGGTATTCCAGCCTCACCGCTGCTAATACCAGCTATGAATTTTCATATGTGAAACTTGGTAAGTCGAAGTAATTTGTAGAGTCAATTTTACCCACCCCGACGCTTAACCATAACCTCTCCATGCTCACGTGACAGGAGGAGCTAAGGCGAATTTCGTCTTTGTGATAAAAAAAAGAAACAAAAAACTACTCGTTTTACCTTCGTGATATTCTGAGAGAGAGAGAGAGAGAGAGAGAGAGAGAGAGAGAGAGAGAGAGAGAGAGACTGATCATTCGAGGAGTAGGTACGTTGCCCTGTGCACAATGCTATGAGAGAACTTCTGTATTCACAGAAGATGTCCACAGACCACAAGAATACTGCAGGTGCTGGGATCCAGGGAAGGGCAAGAGGGTGGTATATATCCACTCATTTCATACGTATAATCTCCATAAATGATCAAGATAGAGAGTATGTTGCTCATAATGTCATCAGTACATCCGACTTCACAAGAAAAACGATACATTCACGTCAGAGTCACACGAGTGTCCCCTCAATTAACTTTCGCTTTGATAATTATATCTGAAACTGCAATGCGCGTGTTGCTATACCATTGGATTCTATGGTGATGCCATCATAAGGCCTTCTCCTCGCCTTGGGAGTTCAGCTTGACGTCTTTTCAATTAGCCTTGGGAGTACTGCATAATGTCTTCTATTAGCCTTGAGGATCCTGCATTATGTCATCTATTAACCTTGAGAATCTTGCAAGATAATGAGTTCAAAACACCGACCAGCTTGTAGGTTTCTATGTCATTTTTCTGTGTGTGTGAGGTTGTTATGTGAGGTGTGTGTGTGTGTGTGTGTGTGTGTGTGTGTGTGTGTGTGTCCCTCAGCCGCTTTCCCTGACCTGTCTGGTCCCGCCGCCCCGAGTGCTTCCTCCTCCAGCCGGGACTGAAAAGGTTGTCTGGGGAGGGTACCTACGCACGTACGTGCGTACGTACGGACACATTATGCAACGAGATTTCCCCATGACGCAGGGCCAGCAGCGAGAGAGAGAGAGAGAGAGAGAGAGAGAGAGAGAGAGAGAGAGAGAGAGAGAGAGAGAGAGAGAAAGAGAGAGAGAGAGAGAGAAGATGCCACAGCGTCACACGTACCTACAATAACCATTATTACGAGTTCCCTGCTTCTCCCAGCACCCACCCCTCTACTCACACTAACCCCCCCTTCATCCCCACCCCTCCACACACACACACACACACACACACACACACACACACACACACAAACACACACACACACACACACTGCGCTTCAACTTTCCCCCCTTCATACCCCCATTTCCCACGTTTTCCTTACCATGCCACCACACACACCCCACCGTCTCTCTCTCTTTCCCTTTTCGACACCTACGTCTCTGTCATCGAGCCCAACTCCAGTAACTCCCCAACCTCCAGTAACTCCCCCAACTCTCCCGAACCACAACCAGCGCCACCTACCAGAACATTACCACCACTCAGAATACCTTACGTCAAACCCCCATGTCGTGCGTACAGTTACAAACTCGTCGTAATTTATGATAATTGCTGTTCAACTTTCGGGTTCATCCCGTCCATGGGAGAGAAGATGTCGCTTTCGTTCCCTCATAAATAACGTGATTGATTCGGTCGGGTGAGTGGATGCTGGTGGGATGAGACCGTAACTCATCTGTGGATTGGTGATGCTCGATCGCATTGTGTCTCCTCGGGCAAGACAGCGACTGTAGTGTCACCACAGGCCAGGGACGTGGATGGTCTGTGGGCCAGTGACCCTTCTTAGTCCCTTCCCTCCCTCCTCCTCCCACTCCTTTCTTACGACCAGAGTGGTGGTGCAAGATGAGAAGTTCTTTAAAGTTATCTTCAGTCATACGTCTCTTGTTTTGTTCTCTGGACGTCGTCTTTTAGAGCAAAGGAACGTTCCGAAGAAACGTTTTAGTCGCGTGAAAATGCTAGTGGTGATGGAATATGTATACTCTGTTTACTGTTAGTCCCTTGCGGACGTGCAGTGCGATCCCGAGGGTACGATTTTTTGAGGACGACGGTACAATTCTTGGGAACGACGGTATAACCTTTGAACACGACGGTACGACCCTTACGTATGATGGCGTGACCTTTGACCTGACTCTACCATGGGTAGTCCCTCATACTTAAGGGTAGTACCGTCGTGTTCGAGTCGTACCGTCGTGTTCAAGGGCCACATCTTCGGGCTCAAGAGTTAGACTGTCGTTTTCAAAGGGCGCACTGTCGTGCTCAAGGGTCGTACTGAAGTGGTTTATCATAACTTGGAACAGGCTCTGTACCCGGGAGACTGTAGAGACGAAACATACCTCCTGATTAGAATCATCAAGACTACAATATCTCTTACTTTTCCAATCTTTCATTAAATCCAAAACTCACCTGAGCCATATGACGTAGGTACGAACAGTCATGACGAAGACATTAATGGTAGTTTCATAATGTAGCCGGTACTATGTGCCCTCTTGAAAGAAAACGTGAGAAGCGGATCACTTAATGGTTGTATTCTGTAGAAGAGACGGCCTGTAGTGCTGACGTAGGCATGCGGGTGACGAATACCAACAGTCTAGAAAGTCAGAGGACCTTACGTGCACGTTGGTCAAAGCTTGAGCTTCCAAGATTTAGATAAGAAAAAAAAACATGTAGAATTTCTCTGGTAAATTTCGTGATAACATACTAATAAATTACACCGCTCCTCGCCTTGAAGAGAACACATAACAGCCCTCCGAGGTCCTTACAGATCAACAATGGCGCGAAATTAGTAAACATCTAATTAGGTAATTGCGTTGTTCATTTGCTCAGTGTGTTAACGACGCTGCTGGTGCTAGGTTATAAATAGTTGTGGTTTTGAGGGTGTGCGTCAGCTGCTGGGACGTGTTCCAACCCTCCCTCACTGGGAGCACTTGATGATATTTACACCATCACCTGCTAAAGACGACCTCAGGTCTTCCTAACTGTGGGGAGGGAAGATCATGATCTTTCCACCCTCACATAAGCACGACCACGTACTCACACTCGTGTGTTGCCTCAGACATACTCACAAGCTTACTTAAGGGCAGTATATAAGCTAAGATTTCTTCCTCGTTTACTCTTGGGTTCTTTATCGTTTTTTGTTTGCCTGTGTCTGCTCTCTTACCATTCTTTTGTCTTCCCTTTTTTCACTCTATTCATGCACCAGCTCTTAAAGGACTCGCACTTGCAGACCATACGCAACTTTCACATACAGATACCATACATAAGCTACTCATATACAAATCATACACAAGGCCATCGCACAAAATACACAAACTCACAAACACATCCCACAGTGATACACACAAATTATACAAATCTCTGAAACCAACATGAGAGCTGAGGTTTGGAAAGCGAATGCCTCAAATATTTACACACAACTGTAAAGGTGGAGGCAGTGTGAGCATGACCAGTGAAGGTGGCGTCCTGGATTTACTGAAATAGTCAATGATCAGCTGAACTATAGAGAGAGAACTGATGGTAGATCATGGAAGAGGAATTGTTTTCTTCATTATTCTCCATGTTATCTGTTCATTATCTCTCAGTAGAGAATATTCCTCTATCTCTGTTTTTCTTTGTTATTGTTTTCTCATCATCTGTTCCTTATTTCTTTTGTTTTATCTTGTCTTCATATTCTCCATTTTTTTGTCTTCTATCCACTATTCTTACCCACTCATGACTGCACTTACATATCCTCTGTCTCTATTTTCTTACCTATTTCTCTGTCATGATTTCTTGTCATCTATTTTTTTTTCGTGTTCTTTCCATGTGCCATGTTTAACCCCCCCTCCCCCAACTCATGACTTGTGGAACTGTTCTTACCCGCCGGTTGAAATCACTGATGCTGTCTCGAGTAACAAAGGAACCTTTTTGCCAGATAGCAACACTCATCTCAGGTTCCAATACTTCTTACCCATTTAATAACAAACATCATCTGAATGTCACAGGACATCCATTTACCATAACCAGGATTAGACATTTGGTGTCGAATTATTTCATATATAAAAAAAAAATTGCCATGCTACTTGCTGGACATGTTCGAACTGAATTTCGCGTAGAAATGGTAATGTATTAAGAATATATGGTGTGGGAGGCAAGTTGTTAGAAGCAGTGAAAAGTTTTTATCGAGGATGTAAGGCATGTGTACGTGTAGGAAGAGAGGAAAGTGATTGGTTCTCAGTGAATGTAGGTTTGCGGCAGGGGTGTGTGATGTCTCCATGGTTGTTTAATTTGTTTATGGATGGGGTTGTAAAGGAGGTAAATGCAAGAGTCCTGGAAAGAGGGGCAAGTATGAAGTCTGTTGGGGATGAGAGAGCTTGGGAAGTGAGTCAATTGTTGTTCGCTGATGATACAGCGCTGGTGGCTGATTCATGTGAGAAACTGCAGAAGCTGGTGACTGAGTTTGGTAAAGTGTGTGGAAGAAGAAAGTTGAGAGTAAATGTGAATAAGAGCAAGGTTATTAGGTACAGTAGGGGTGAGGGTCAAGTCAATTGGGAGGTGAGTTTGAATGGAGAAAAACTGGAGGAAGTGAAGTGCTTTAGATATCTGGGAGTGGATCTGTCAGCGGATGGAACCATGGAAGCGGAAGTGGATCATAGGGTGGGGGAGGGGGCGAAAATTTTGGGAGCCTTGAAAAATGTGTGGAAGTCGAGAACATTATCTCGGAAAGCAAAAATGGGTATGTTTGAGGGAATAGTGGTTCCAACAATGTTGTATGGTTGCGAGGCGTGGGCTATGGATAGAGATGTGCGCAGGAGGATGGATGTGCTGGAAATGAGATGTTTGAGGACAATGTGTGGTGTGAGGTGGTTTGATCGAGTAAGTAACGTAAGGGTAAGAGAGATGTGTGGAAATAAAAAGAGCGTGGTTGAGAGAGCAGAAGAGGGTGTTTTGAAATGGTTTGGGCACATGGAGAGAATGAGTGAGGAGAGATTGACCAAGAGGATATATGTGTCGGAGGTGGAGGGAACGAGGAGAAGAGGGAGACCAAATTGGAGGTGGAAAGATGGAGTGAAAAAGATTTTGTGTGATCGGGGCCTGAACATGCAGGAGGGTGAAAGGAGGGCAAGAAATAGAGTGAATTGGAGTCATGTGGTATACAGGGGTTGACGTGCTGTCAGTGGATTGAAGCAAGGCATGTGAAGCGTCTGGGGTAAACCATGGAAAGCTGTGTAGGTATGTATATTTGCGTGTGTGGACGTGTGTATGTACATGTGTATGGGGGGGGGGGGGGGGTTGGGCCATTTCTTTCGTCTGTTTCCTTGCGCTACCTCGCAAACGCGGGAGACAGCGACAAAGTATAAAAAAAAAAAAAAAAAAAAAAAAAAAAAATATATATATATATATATATATATATATATATATATATATATATATATATATATATATATATATATATATATATATATATATATTGAGCAACGCTTTTGGGGATGGAATGAATAGAAGAACCAATACCCTAACACCTTAAGATATGTGTTACCATTCCTGGAGAGAGAGAGAGAGAGAGAGAGAGAGAGAGAGAGAGAGAGAGAGAGAGAGAGAGAGAGAGAGAGAGAGAGCACAAGCATTATGACACCTGGAGCGTTCTGGCTTACCAGACAGTGGTTTCAACTTTCTCCCAGTGTCTGTCATTTCGCTGGGGGGAGGGCTATATTTTTTTTTTCTTTTTTTGCGTGTCATGTTGCTCGGCTGGAGGCCTCGTGGGTAGGCTGACCCACAAAGATCATATAACATACTGAAGTCGTCGTTTTATATATATATATATACGTATGCCAAGCTTACATAAAGCAGTGAGCCTTTATCACAAAATGGGAAGTGACTGCTCGAGAGAGAGAGAGAGAGAGAGAGAGAGAGAGAGATAGTTTCCAGGTCGTCTCCACCTACAAATGGTTGCACATCGAGCAGGAAGTCACCTTCGACGAGGCTTCATCATCGTCAGCGCCTTCGTGACCCTCGCCACCCATCCCACCACCAGTGGAGCCCACCTTATCCTCCTCTCGCGTGAAGTGCAACTTGGATATATATATATATATATATATATATATATATATATATATATATATATATATATATATATATATATATATATATATAATCATTATCATACAATTCTAGGTCACCTTTTGTGAAGTTCCGGCAGCTTCAAGGTTGCACTGCAAGCAGGAGCAGGGAAATGATGGACTCCTTCAGAGTTATTATAAGTTCCTGGACGAGGGAGTACTCCCCTTCGTCCACTGACGATGATATAGCCTAGCCAAAGGTCACTTCTCGCTGGCACTGTAACTACTAGCGGTCCGTAAGTACACCGGAGTGGACCCGGAGACCACGAACTGGTGTATGAGAGTAAATTTGTAGTCACAGAGATGGGGTTGTCCCAGGGATTGGGTTGTCCCAGGGATTGGGTTGTCCCAGGGATGGGGTTGTCCCAAGGATGGGGTTGTAAGGTAGTATGGCCAACAAATTGCGAGCGAAAATCGTACGTCATTCTCCAAATACACCTTCCATAGCTGTGTGACAAGATATATCGTGATCAGTTTCGAGGATGTAGCAATTATTGCTTTAGTTTCCTTAAACTTGGATTAATGGCTTAAAAAGATGTAATTCTTTTGTCACCCTCGACCACTAAGGGACTCTGAAAATCTTTAAATGTAATCCTTTTGTATCCTTCGACCACTGAAGGATGCTGAAAAGAAATCTAAATGTAATTCTTTTGTCATCTTCGACCAATGAAGAATGCTGAAAAATAGTAAATGTAATCCTTTTGTAATCTTCGATCACTGATGGATGCTGAAAACTGTCAAGTCGCAAACTTATCTTGGGCATCATGTGAAGTATGAGGAAAGACATCTTTATAACCAAATTTGATAAACCTGGACTGAAATATGCCCAGGTGAGGTGACCTCAAAGAAGAACCAAAATTGGTATTTTATTAGTTACCTTTGACCCACTCTCAAATCACTCTAAAGAAATAGGCCACTTAACTAATTTCACACATGCACAGCTTGTGGCAAGTAACGACACATCTTTATGCCAAATTTCATGAAAACTGCCTGAAATATGATCACCCAAGTGTGTCTGTGAATTTTGAACCCCCGTAGAACAGCGAAAATGGCCCAGATAACAATGTATATTGTAATGAGGATTGTGGAAAGTTATCTGTGTCGGTGCTTCGCATCATCTTAATGAGAGTGAATGAAACAGTAGCCCAGAACATACGATTCTAGGGGTTGTTAAAGACCCTTAGATTGGTTTTAGCATATTGAGCCAAAGATACAAGCCGAAAGAGTTTCAGTCTGCACTAGAATGGCGCAGAACCTTAAGTGTTGAGATGAAGACGAAGAAAAAGAAGAAGAAGAAGAAGAAGAAGAGAAGAACAAGAAGAAATAACAACAAAAAAAAGAGAGAAACTGGCTCCCTCCATGGAGAGAGAGAGAGAGAGAGAGAGAGAGAGAGAGAGAGAGAGAGAGAGAGAGAGAGTGTGTGTGTGTGTGTGTGTGTGTGTGTGTGTGTGAGATAATGAGATCAGAGATGAGTGGGAGAACAAGGCTGTGACTGACGCCGCAGTTTATGGTGCTTGCATGAAGACCTGGGTGCTTCCTGCTGCGGTCACCGGGTCAGGGGTCTCTAGAAGTGTGGAGTGGGTTGAGGGAGGTGGCGAACAGAGGCACAGGGAAGTGTGTGTGGTTTGGGCATCAGAGGAAATTCCTGCAGTGAAGAACACTTGGCTGGAATTTGGTTCGCGAAATTACCTGTGATTCTTTTCATCAGCCGAGACCATGAACCGATTATGAATTCTACTTACCTTCGCTAGATTTCCTTACACACACAAACACACACATACACACACACACATGCACACATTCTTTTTCTCCATACTTGTTCGCCGTTTCCCATATCAGCGAGGTAGTGCGACGAATGGAAAGAAAGGCTGCATTCATTCACATCCATTTTCCAGCTGTCATGTGTAATGCACCGAAATCAGAGCTTCCCATCCACAAACAGGTCCCACAGACCTTTTCGTGGCTTCCCACGGCTGCTTCATATGCCCTGGTTCATATATATATATATATATATATATATATATATATATATATATATATATATATATATATATATATATATATATATATATGCGAACAAAGTGCATATGAACGCGCACCTTCATAGAACATAAAAACCTCCAACAGCCAGGCTCGAACCCGGGACCCGTATGCAACAGGTGGGAGCGCAACCGTAAGGGTCTCGGGTTCGATCCTGGCTGTTGGATGTTTGTATGTGATTATATATATATATATATATATATATATATATATATATATATATATATATATATATATATATATATATTTCTGAAGAGACTGAAGCCATAGGTAAGTCAGATGGGAGATGGACGCGCGTGGTGAAGGGAGGAAGTTAGCGGTTGGGTGACCCGACAGTGTGGCAGCCCCAGTGATACGCTGGTTCTTCGCAAAAAAATAAAAATCTTACTGGTATTACTACACCACTGGTGAGTGATGGCGTTACAGTGGTGTTCTTACTGGTATTACTACACCACTGGTGAGTGATAGCGTTACAGTGGTGTCGTAAGACCTTGTGATTTTTGGCAGCCGACGTCTCTGGGTGAATGACTTACCTCTGGTCATCCCTCAGACACGTAGGTATAGAGTTACATAGCAATGGTGTTGGTATTTATTGCCTTGGGAATGTTTGTTTGAATATCTGTTGGTTCGTTGTTTGTGTTGTCGGGGTTTGGCGTGTTTCCTGGGGTTATTTGAAGGAAAAATTCACTCTTGATTTGAAACATAGAAACCGTAAACCTCCAATAGGCAAGTAAAATTGATAGTAGTAACTCCCACAAGACTGTATATAAGGAATGGAAAGATATCTTCATACGGATTTTGCTGGCGAAAACCACTCTGTTAAACGTTTGTTTATCGAAAAGTTATATATTGCGTCAGTTTCTCGTCAAAGGAATTCTTGCTTAAACTAAGCGAAAAAAAGATTAGAAATCAAAGTATTCCTGACATATAATAGCTGGCTACTTGTGTGTTGTTGTGGAGACTACTTAAACGCCTGCAGCTATGTGGTCAGCCAGAGGTGCTACCTCGCGCCCTAAGTGACAGTGTAGCACGTGCTGCCACCTGCTGGAAAAACCACCTGATGGAGGGTGGGGAGTTTTGCGATACCAGGCTGGCGAGACTTTCAGATCCTGCTTGTCGTCGGGTGTCGCTGTGGTCGACGGTTAGTTCCGCTGTCGTTTACCTTGGTCGATGGAGTCCTCAATCTGCCGCCTCGAAAGTGTCGTAATCTATGATTTACTTTTGCTTACGTTTGCACGACGTAAAGGGTCGTGTTTGTGGCTATAATGGTTTATGGTCCGTCTCTTTGACGGTCTATGATTTTATATTATCTTCCGTCAGCCAGTGTTGGTGCTTGATGAGGGGCTCACCTTGTGTGTGTGTGTGTGTGTGTGTGTGTGTGTGTGAAAGTAGAAAGTCCAAAATTTGTTTACTGCTTTGTTATTGCGCACCGATGCTGCCTCGATCAGACTGTATCACAATTGTCGCTGATACAATCTTTATCGGTAAATTATCTGAACATTCATCTTATTAGTAGTTTTGGTTTTTGGCACCGACGCAACCGTCATAGAAACTCTTTCTTTGTCATATTTATATGCAGAGTTCGTGGAAGGTTTCCTTTCGTGATTACTGTATCTTTATGTCCACCGCGGTTGAATTATCTCGAAAGCTCTGACAACGAAAAAAGAAATCGATGATTTGAGTTTCTTTTTTATATCTTGTCATTCCATAAAGAAACTATTGAAATTTCTCCGAGTCAAGTAATAAGAGTCTATCACTTGTTCCCCCCGCCTGAGTCCATGACTGGATTATCATGACTTGATTAACTCCCGTCGGGAATTGGCTCACTAAAGTCTTCAGAGAGACATACTATGGAATATTCTTCTTCCAAACTATCATGTTTTTTCCACATGAAACTCTTCTGCTGTAACGATTGTAATACGTGAATTGTAATACAATTGACGAAACGTAAACACGCAATATGATTGTGAATGAAGTTAAGAACATGACGGATGTCAAAAGCGTACTTTGAAAAACCCGAAGTTGGGCCGATACTTGGTTGATGAAATTCAGCTCGCGTTGATGTAAACTGATGAGGTCTTGATGTGAATATTATTCATCAGGAGATAAAGCTGCAGCGATCTCCCTGTGCGACGAACTTCTGAGTTGAAGTCGTCCATGAACTGTGGCCAGAGATCAGTATTAGGAGAACAATTGAGACAACCTGACTTCAAGCAGATCTTAGACTAGTACTCAGGAATATTGATTGGGAAATGTTTACGACAAAGCTGTTGGCATCCTTCTTTGGGCCAAAATTGAATTATGCTTCTCAGGTTTAGTCACAGCCTTTACAGACGCTCAAAGAATGAACAGAGAAGGTCCAAAGGAGAGGAAAAATGGCATTTAAATCAAGAGAAAAGAATTACCGGGAAAGGCTAGATGCTTCTATATTTGCCCATCATGAAAGAGAGAAGAGTGAGAGACGAGCTGATAACAACCTTTAAGTCTCCATACCAGAATGACGACATAGACAATCCGAGAGAGATGTAGAGGTAGAACCACCAGAGGACATAACATGAAACAGCTCAAGAAACGTGTCAGAAAGTAGACAAATAAATATTTCTACACTACAAACGTAGTAGACGAATGAAGTAAATTTAGATATGAGACAACAAGTGTGGATAGCATCCGGAAGTTGAAAAAAAAAAGTGCATGATAGTAGAACAAGTTCAAGAGATGGGGCCACACGAGTGTAGAACTCCCTCCCCATAGAGTACAAATACATATTTACATACGTTCTCACACATCGCTAAAGGGCAGGACGAACACCTGGGTTGGCTGTAAGCTGGCAGCCCCGTCCAGAACTCGAGCACGGGCTTGGGAGAGTGTCATGATTCACAACACGGTAAGGGAAGGTTCTGTACTTTTGAGTCTTCACAATTGCATTACTTAATCCGCGTGTGCGTGTGTAGTAACTGGTGAGTAGATGCAGGTTAAGGTTAAGATCGAGACGTAGCAACATACTGCCCTCGCCTTATATGTGGTACGGTTACTGCAGACCATCCATAGCTGCAGGGTGTGGGATGCGCCCAACCCTCACACCCCAGTCATGCCTCACACCCGGCCCTGCCTCACACCCACACACCCGGCCCAGCAAGCTGACTCAACACTCAGGCATGACGCCACCGCCACAGCAGTGGTGGTACCATTTCCAAGGAGTTTCAGAAACGAGAGGATTACAAAGAAAGTAAAGGCTTTAAGGGGAGTATCTGATCACTTATACTTGCAGTAAATCGCATGTTGGATACGTATGCAGGCAGACGACAACCTGTTCTCTATAATGAATAGATAATTATTTGATAACGTGACATTGAATGAGACGTTGTTATACATATTTTTATTTTCAACTCAGTTGATCGGTCGATGCCAAGAGTCAAGTGGTGTGTAGGTTGTCTTGTGCGGCTGGCTGAGGTTCCTCGATGATGACCTCACCGTACCCCCGGGGGCGGCAGACAACCACAGACCTCCTTGTGTGACTCCCCTGCCTGCCAGGGGTCCTGTGCACCTGCCAGGAGCCTGCAGAGCTGCCATGAGCCTGCACAGCTGCCAGAGGCTCTGTACGACAACTGCTGCCATGAGTATTTTGCGATAACCTCCAGGGGCCTGTGTGCACCTTTAACAGTCATCCGTCAATGCCATTGTGAAATGGTTCTCTCCTGTGGTTCACTTTCAACAGAGAAAAGACCACTGTGATTTTGAGGGATCAAAAGATTTTTTTTCTTCTATGAATCGATGTCAGTGCTCGTTTATTCTTTTTACACACACACACACACACACACACACACACACACACACACACACACACACACATATATATATATTGGAAAGGATCACAATTTTGCGCGTGATCAAGATATTCCCATGAGTCCACGGAGAAAATGAAACACGAAAAGTTCCCAAATGCACTTTCGTGTAATAATCACATCATCAGGGGAGACACAAGAGAGAAATATAACAGTCAGTTGATATACATCGAAGAGACGAAGCTAGGACGCCATTTGGTAAACATCTTTACCAAATGGCGTCCTCCATCCTGTCCCTGCTACTGAGTGTAGCGCAGCCTCGGAACTACAGGAACTCTTGGAAAAGAATAGGGTCCTGGGATAACACTTGGGCCCTTTGAGAAAGAGATCCTGAAGTAATCATAAATCAATATATACAGTAGCTAATATATACACGTCGACCCAGCAACTGGAGGATGAACAAGTTTGAGCCGGCTGCCTGTGTCTGGTCGGGAGTCGAACCCGTGTCTCTGTGATCGTCCGCCACGACCGTTGGGGACAGGTGGCTGGCTGGGTAGAGGTAGAGCGGGGTTGAGATAGCGATAGAGAATAAACTCATTTTATGCCTTTGGAATTAAGATCCAAACTGAGTGTCGTATTTAAAGATTTCCTTAACGTTTGCCTGTCTTCATAACTGGACACCTTATTATTGCCGGCCACAACATACGTGTATGCCAGGCATTATCTTCTTACCTCTATGTTTGTGGTGTCTGTGGTCACACCGTCTTGTGAGAATAATACCTGATCAAAAACTTCTCACATCTCGCGTAACCCCTGTGGTGGTGTAAGTTCATGTGCTGTGTGTACATTATATGTACCGGCTAATGGCAAAGAAATATCTGGGCACAAAAGCATGTGCAAGTAGATTTTTTTTTCTTTTTTCATTCGAAGTGGGCCGTCAGTCGTCGCAAGTACCAAATTGTTACATCATTTATGAAAGCATCGACATCTATTCAGTAGTCTAATGTATTGAACTGATACAGAATTTTTTTTAACATTACGTGTGTAGATTTTGTTTCTTTTTGGGTCGATAAAGGATAGATAGTTAATGATATAATTAATGCTTTAACCGCAAACCAAAGTAATTAGTGTAGGCCTTGCTGAAAAGCAATGTACTCAGATGAACTGAACTACAGTCGATTTTATAGTTCCTCACACTCACTGCTGCGAAGTTTCTTAACTCTGCCGCCAGAGGTCTCACTGAGAGCTCACCTCAGTCAACATGGCGGATGATGACAGCATAATATCAATGCGGTTACAACACACAATGATCGAGTCTCTGGCCGCAGACAACATTACCCTGACAAAAGATTGCTGTGTGTGTGTGGTGATGATTTGATTGACCTGAGGTACTTTTCGCCGTTGGGCATAAGCGTGTGGCTGAAAGCAAACGCTGGATATGTTTGAACTGCTTGACGTACCTCGTAGACAAAGAGAGACAAGGCGTACCGTCAGCTGTTGAGGATCACACACAACAGAGCCGATTTGACGATCCAACAGAAATGATCACATATTATCAGTAACGGTGAGTTACCAGTGTTGGCTGTGAGCGGGTGCAGGATTACTGGGTAACGATGAGTGTGTTTGGATAATGGATAACGATGAGTGTGTTTGGATAATGGGTAACGATGAGTGTGTTTAGATAATGGGTTCTCAGACCGCTGACTGATGCCATGGAGAAGCCGATGGAAGCGACTGCGAAGGTAAGGAATTCTTATTGTAAAATGGCGACATTTTCTGCAGTCGGGATTTCGTTATAACTGAACACTTACGTTAACGGCACTGGCGTTATGTTGTCACTGTACGCCACGTTTGACCGACGTAACTCTGATCCCTCTGGTGGCAGAACTAAGAAACTTCACAGTAATGAGCGGGAAGAGCTAATCCGTTGACTGCACTTCGGTTCGTCTGCCTAACGTGAACCTGTTATGGAGGGGAAAAAAAAAAGAGGTATCATTCTACAGGTCACCGTCTTCTAATATCCTTATCATAGTCTTATTCTATCAACTCTGCCATTACTCCAACTAACATGATCTTGTGGTAGGTTATCCATCCATGTGACAACACGATGGAAGTAGATGTCGCAAGAGGTGAGCCAGCAAGGTCATGCGACAGGCAGTTGTTATTAGATTAGGTTCTGCTTTATTCTCGGGAAAATCATGATATGACTTTTGTATAAAGAGAGAATGAACCCGGATGAGATCAGTGATAGGCTGTAGACACACTAAACCCAGCACAGTATGAAAGATTTACATGTAAAGAATTTTTTCCTAGTTGTAATGTTTAAAGGCGAGAGGTTCCCCGCATAAAGTGGCCGCCAGGAACATTGGTCTCCGGTAACCGTCCGCAAACAGGACCAAGTTCTCTGGTCGCTGGTGAGGGCCTTCCCCTCTGGGTTTCAGGTTCACCCTACCGCTACCAGTCAGAAATCATTGTAATTTGCAAGAGGAAAAGACGGTACGTGTTAATAGAATTATACGAAAGAAATAATTCTATTGTTCTCGGTCAAAAAGATACCAGGATGAGAAATGGTTAGGGCCGTCCGTGAGAACAGTAAAGGGTTCGTGTGTGACGGGTAGGAGGATGGGTGACGCCTGAGTGGGGGAGGGTGGATCGTGTATGGAGAGTGGTCACAGAAATGCATTTACCGTAGCTTGGATGGAACTAACTTTCCTCATTTTCTATCCTTGCTGTCTTGTCTGTTTTCAGTCGACAGAACGCGTATCCTCCTCTTCGCATTACTGTCCTTTATAAAGTATCCCAAAAGATGTAAATTGTGTTTTCTTAAGATTCTATTACGAAAATCTACTGATATGTGAGAACTTTTTTGATGTCAGAGGATTTTGTTTGTTCGTGGTGAGTACTATACTGACGCTGATTGGCTGTATCTCATACATTACTGATCTCTCTCTCTCTCTCTCTCTCTCTCTCTCTCTCTCTCTCTCTCTCTCTCTCTCTCTCTCTCTCTCTCTCTCTTGATATGTACTTGATGAACAGGAAAATATTTGTATAGACAGAGACAAGACTGGTGTTCCTGCCAAAGGATACACCTTGTGTCCTTTGGAAGACTAATTGTCACGCAGGCATAGTGAGATTTGTCATGATGACTTATACACTACGAACCTTATCTTTGTGTGTGTCACATTGATAGGTTGATGGACACAAGTAGATGTTCAGAGAGAGAGAGAGAGAGAGAGAGAGAGAGAGAGAGAGAGAGGAGGGAGAGGGAGGGAGAGGGAGGGAGGAGGAGGCCCCACAGGAGCAGGGAGCAGTGCTGACTGTGATGGAGGAGGTGGTTTGGGTCGAAACATTTTGGCAGGAGTGTAGGCGGGACCTTCTGTCTGTGGAGGCGGCAGTAGGCCGGTGGTGGAGGCCATCATGGGCGGTGGTGCGGGCGTAAAGAGGGAGCGGGCGGGCGTGCCCCGCGTCCCTGACTGACGTATGTTGTATGATACAACCGTCAGTCATGGAACTAGTTTAGCACGTCTGTATTCCGGAATGTATTTTACTTCATCGCAATGTAATGACTATAGTCTGAGCGTCGTTTCCCGCGGTATGACACGTTTCCCATGCAAAATCTGGGTCGTGTTTAAGATATCTTCTGGCACACCTCCCCCTCCTCCCCCGTACAGCAGAGCATCTTTATGACCATTTTATGTCTTTAAAATGCGCCCTTGACTACCATCTTGAACCACACTCCCTCCCACTGAGCATACATCAGTAAACCCACATGCAAAATTGCCCACAGGTAACTCCCACCTACCAGCATACGCCCTCACACAACATAGTCTATATTACTGTGATTACCTGGTTAACTCATTAGAGTTGATGGTTAAGTTCAGCTGATAAAAGAATATAAGAGAAACGACGCGAAGACCATTGTTAACAAATCTGTATACGTGAATTACCTCATTTGGAACGCTTACTGTGCAAAGACAATAGCATTCGAACTCACTGTTGCTTGGCGGCCGTAGGACGAAGCCTAATGGTTCGTCTCTCGTTGAGTGTTTGGATCGTTTGTCTCATTCCACAAACACAGTGGTGGAAGGAAAGCCAGATTGTTGACGACTCAGTGATTCACCCAATGAAAATTAAGGAAGTAAGCTTCTGGGAGTAGTTGTAGATATGAATATAATCCAAGGATTCCTTTAACTGAAGGGGCTGCTCAGACTTCAGTGCTGCGCTGCTTCCAGTAGCAGGGAAATGATGGTGGATTCCACTGCAGTAAAAAGTTCCTCAGGGAGGTATTTCGTCAGTACATGATGATGCAGCCCCGCCGAAAGTGTCGTAATCACAAACAAAGGAGATCGGTAAAGCAGAAGAGAGAGAGAGAGAGAGAGAGAGAGAGAGAGAGAGAGAGAGAGAGAGAGAGAGAGAGAGAGAGAGAGAGAGAGAGAGAGAGAGTCATGCTTCGTCCTTTTGGCAAGGCGTCATCATCGTCAGTTGACGAAAGGCTCGTCAAAGAACGTCCCGCTTTCCTTTCCCTGATGCTGTTTGTACCGCAGCCTTGAAGTTAAAAGAAGCCCAAGATCCATGAGAAAGGGGGAGGCCTAGGGTTATGTAATAATGGTAAATAGATTATAATAATAATAATGCCTATGATCCCAAATATTGATGATGATAGACCACCAACGTCTTTATGTTTCAATGTTAACAAGATCCTCAAGGTAGACCACATTCGCTAAATCAACTTTGTGAGTTTACGTGGGGCGGCACCGGACATTTCTTCATGGGTACAGAAGAGGTTGTGGGCGACGCTGCACCCGTGGTTGAGACACCTGGTGCACAGAGGGTGATAGAAAGAGCCATCTGGGTCCGCGGATGAGGGATGGAGAGATGGCGTGAGGAGGAGACACGCGGAGCGGCCACAATTGTTTCTGCCGGAGGAGGAGGTGATTTTCTACCGTGAAATTGACGTCAACTCCGGCAGGGCTCTGGTTCCGGTAGACTTGAGTAATTTCAGTTCTGCAGTTCCTCTTTTTGATGTGGGTATTGTTTTCACGCGAAGCGCAACCCCCGTGTCTCTGATTTCGAGGTCCCGCGCTCCATAATGTATACAGAAGTATATTGAATGTAACGTAGGTCTGAATAATCTGTTGACAGGTTTTTGCCACATGCACAGAGATGTTATGTCTCACCGCAGGGAAGCCTCTGTCAAAGGTACAGACGACAGTCGATAATCTTGAGGAGTATGCATAGAAAATCAGACCATACGATCAGGAGGAGGAGGAAGGGTATTATATAGAGTGGGTGGTGGTGGAGAGGAGACGTGAGGAAGCTAGGCTAAAGAGACGGTATAAACCACTCAAAAAGAAGAACAAATAACCTTAGTAGAAGACCTGGGTAGCCAAGCTGTGGTGCTGCTGGATATATCCACAAGGGATTTTCAGAAAAAGTCAAACCTGCATTTAGTAATAACTAAAGATTATAGGTTTTTGATCGAGTAGACACAATGATAACTATATAGAAATTACCGTTGTTTATTCTAGAATATTATTTCCAAACTGTGACGATTTTAATTCGAGAGATAATGAGAGGAACAGTAGTAACAAAGGCAGAACAGCATCGCTACAGCATCCAACACACGTACCAAGAGCCGTAAGCCAATCTATATATATCGCATATATTCGAGTTCTGTCGTAGCTTATATAGTTTTACTGATGTTCGTGCTAGACTAGCTCGACTGTGGTGTGTGGATCAAACCAGAGCAGACGCTCAGGCTAAGCTTTCCAGCACGGGTCTAGACGTTGGTTACTTACGGCCAGCGGTGTGGTGAAAGCTGTGTGATCGTGGCGCCTCGGGGACCTCACGGACACCAACAAATCCCAGCAAGGAATAGATATACCAAGCTCTGGATTGCACCTGACTCGAGAGAGATAACTTTGATCTCTATATATTTCATCTGTCATTCCAAGGGCATTCGATTTTAGAGGAAGACTAAAAGAGATATATATATATATGTCAGAGTTAAGTGTGAGTGAACTTTGCTTTTTCAGAAATCCCTGGTGATCGGGAGGAGACGAGGGTGTGGTAAAGGTCAGATGGTGAGTGTTGGTGATAGATCAAGGTCTATCATACCTCAACACCTGGTACCCTGGTACCTCCAGCCTGTATGGATTACACTACATTAAGCCTGCTCTCTCTCTCTCTCTCTCTCTCTCTCTCTCTCTCTCTCTCTCTCTCTCTCTCTCTCTCTCTCTCTCTCTCTCTCTCACACACACACACACATATACACACACAATCAATTAAACACAGAAAACCCACCAAAGATTACAAAAAAAATGCTTCACATCTACACAAAGATTCTACAGCATGTAAGGGCGGTAACCAATGCAGGTGAGGACAGAACAAAGCACTCCCACAACACCAACTCTTACTCCATTGTTGGGTCAGTCGTTCAAATTCATATATCATTAAACATTTCCCGATAATCTCTTTCTGAACATACATATAGATATACTGTAATCTCAGTCATAATGGTTGGTGTTGCGTGTGTTGTCGGTGCTCCAGGAGGGCGTTGAAGTGTTTGTGACAAGATGTTACTTGCTGGTCGGGAATGAGAGGAGTCTGGTTGGTGGCAGAGGGGCGTGTTGCAGGGACGAGACACAACGGGAGTAACCGGACGATGTCCAGCACTCCAGAAGTGAATCATATGACTATTTGCAATGCACGACGGTGGGGATATATATATATATATATATATATATATATATATATATATATATATATATATATATATATATATATATATAAATATATGTGTGTGTGTGTGTGTGTGTGTGTGTGTGTAAGTGAATCTTTTTTCTATTTTTAAGAAGACAATTGATACTTAAACTTGGATTCTTTTCTGGAAGTGATGTCTGTCTAATGCCATCTACTAATGACCTCCATGTTAAAGGACTCTGTGCTGCCTCCTGCTGCTTCCACTACCCAGGAAGACAGTAGACAGGGTCGTGGCGTGAGCCATGTTACATAACACTGTCAAGGTGTCTTATATCAGGACCTGGCAAACGGAAGGAGGGCGATGATATTCTTTTTCTATTCTGCAGTCATGTGTATTCCCTTCTTTCATATGACTGAAGTGGCATATACATTAGAATACAAGGATGTAGATATTCGAATATACATTTGATATCTGGACGATGTCATTAACCAAACTGTTAGATCTGCCATATGAATCATGACGTCGCGGGCTATATCAATACTTGAAATTTCCTTTGGAAATGAATCTGTTGAGTGATTTCTCGAGACGGTAGATAGATGACTGAAGGACTGAGGCTTGTTACTGTTGTTCTTCGCCATGAGCTGGATGGTACACCCCTTCGATACGACAACGGTATACAGGCCTTGTGTGCGACGGTACGTGCCTCAAGTACGACGGTACGGGTCTTGAGTTCGAGCGACGGTGCGACCATTGAGCACGACAGCACCGGATCCTTAAGAGTCAGGTCAAAGGCCAGGTCATCATACATGAGGGATGTATCGTCGTGGTCAGGGAGCCTTCCTACCGTCGTTCTCAAGGGGTTAAGAAAAATCACCCAAAGAGTTTGTCCGCCTCGGGGTAAGGTGAGGTGACTGTACTGGGCCGTGTGTGTGTGTGTGTGTGTGTTTGTGTGTGTGTGTGTGTGTGTGTGTGTGTGTGTGTGTGTGTGTCCTTTCAACTCCTATTCGACCCAGCGTTCCAAATGTCATCTCCAGTAACTATTTGAGCATGACGATATGACCTTGGAGCATGACGGTAAGATCACTGGGTATGATCGCAGTACTTCTGACCACACCCCCCTCTCTAAATGACAGATCAAAGGCCACTTCGTTATACAAGGGACCTTCGTTCTCAAGGGTCGTAACGTCATGCTGAAGCGTCGTTTATCTTCGTCCTTAAGGTTAAGCACCAGAAAGAAAGAATTCAGGAGGTAATAAAACGTAAGAATAAGGACAATAGCACCTCGAGGGAGAGACACAGGAGTGCGAACCCAGCTGACTAAATAGTGTTGATGTTAAGGGTGTGACAGCGTAGCTGCTGCTGCTGCTGCTGCCAGGCTGGAGGTGAGGCCATATATGTCGTGGCCTTGGGCAGCCACACGGCTCTCCTACACCTGCTGG
>NC_092281.1:19932218-19949718 GCF_036320965.1 Panulirus ornatus | reverse complement strand
CTCCCCTTTTTTTTTTTTTTGATACTCTTGGTGTGGATTTTAAGATGTTAACCCTTCTGTGGTAGAACTGAACTATTTTTATCTCTCTAGGTTGGATCGCTGTCCAAGTATTTGTGAACTCGATCTTAAGTGTACGTCTGTGGCAGGTGAAACTCGCGTATCCAACGGCTTAAGGATTCTTAAATGTAATCTTTGTTAGAATGGATCAGTAACCTCCTTGAGAATATCGGTACAACCCTTGAGCACGATGTTTCGACCCTTAGATTGTACCGTCGTGTTGAAGGATCGCACTGTTATGTTCGAGGATCATACCGTCGGGTTCGAGGATCGTACTGTCGTGTTGAAGGATCGTACCGTCGTGTTCAAGGATCGTACCGTCGTGTCCAAGGATCGTACCGTCGTGTTCGAGGATCGTACCGTCGTGTTCAAGGATCGTACCGTCGTGTTCAAGGATCGTACCGTCGTGTTCGAGGATCGTGCCGTCGTGTTCAAGGATCGTACCGTCGTGTCCAAGGATCGTACCGTCGTGTTCAAGGATCGTACCGTCGTGTTCAAGGATCGTACCGTCGTGTTCGAGGATCGTACCGTCGTGTTCAAGGATCGTACCGTCGTGTTCAAGGATCGTACCGTCGTGTTCTAGTATCGTACCGTTGTGCTAATGGGGTTGAACGTAACTTGTTTAGCACGGATTTGCATTCGTGTACGTCTGTGGGCGTGTGGCATCCATGGCAAGGATTGGAAATCCTATCACCTTGACTCAGACGTGAGCCCATCAGAGTGGACCGCCTGAGAACACGCCCACATAGTGTAAGAATTTCCTCTGACGTGCCTCACAAGTCTGTATATTCCTGGAAGTCATGGGCCGCCCACCTGAGAATGCTGCATTGCATGAGGACCGTTCACCGGTGTGCTGAGCGCCAACCGCCAACATCACGAGGGAAGTCATAGAATGAAATGTACATCGTCGGTAAGTTGGCTGATAGATGTTTTCTTCAAATAGGAGACGTGGGAGACAAACGGCGGAAAAAAAAATCAAAATTCTTTATTGTTTCATCTTTTCCCCCTTTCCTTCACCCTCTCCATTTCATCCTCTCTCTTTCCCTCCCATCTTCCCCCTCCTTCTGTATCACTTACTCGCTGTATCCCCTTCTTGACCCTCCCCTCTCTCTCTCTCTCTCCCACACCCGCCGTACTTGTCATACCGACCGAGACATTCACCTCAAGGGAACCATCAGTCATTTTGATAACACAGTAAAGGAATAACTTTAGATGGTGATGGATGAGCTTGATGACAACGCAGACGTAACTTAGTCCTCGCCTCGGGTTCGTTAAGCTATGAAATCAGACCCTCATCTGAAGGATGAACTGTAGGTATTCTCCCTGTGGGCAACGCTGGCAGGGACACGAAGATTTAGATAGAAATTACATCCGGTCGTAATATGTACATTTCATGTGGAGCAAAACATCCTTTGAGTCTATAGTGCTGGGCAGTATATCAGCCCACTCATTTCTGAATCCAACTATATTGTCTTATTTTGCTCTATCGTCTGCAAGAGTGACCAGTTCAACACCCAGAGCTGTCTGATAAGCCTAGAATGCTTACACGTTCCGACGGATTGTCTTAAAATTCATTGTTTTCCTTTGCCAACACTGTACGTACACGAGCCTCCGACGTGTGAGTGTTCCTTGACTTGTCCGCTTCGACGTCTTTCAGACGATGGGTAGCTGGCGAGCCGGAGCCGTTCCCGCACCCCCGGCCTACAATACCTCTCTCATTTCTTAAGTGTCACGACAACCAACGAGTTTGTTATGAGTGTGGGAAGAACGTTACTCTGAGAGGAGCTTCTTGCATCCCTTATATGAAAGGTTCATAAATATGTCTGAAGCATTATGAACTTCACATGGACCGTTTCGGATCCTTTCTCACGGTCGGTAATGCAGCGAGTGAACCGTGCGACATTGTGTAGACAAGTGTCTTCACGTAACTGTCGAGACGTTGAAATTGGGAAATAAATGTAATAATGACCAGTCACTCCTAGAATAAGTTTAAAGCTTTTCAGTATCACGTAATGCTTTGATATATATATATATAGTCGGAGATCGTTAACTCATATATATATATATATATATATATATATATATATATATATATATATATATATATATATATATATATATATTATATATATATATAAAATGTAAAACCTGTATGCATGTGTGAAGGCATTGTATCACTACGCTTGCTCGAGCCACCTCCCACTATGGAGGTGTTCATCTTGTACCATCTACTCAGGCAGATCATTAACATCCCGAGGAGCCTCACGCATGGCAAGCCACTGTTCTATGACCCTGACTTCGGTCGCACCTGCGCAGCTCGAGGTGTGCAGCAAGCAGCAGTACTACCCTCTTTTACCAGCCTAATGTCATGATTCAGGAAGACATCTCACCTCAGAGCCATTGTGATGATATAACAACAATCTTGCGTCATTCCTTGACATTGAAGCTTTGGGAAGATTGCTGTTGTCATTGTAGGATCGCGGCAGCAGCAGCAGCAGCAGGAGGAGGACTGGAGACCTCCTCATCCCCCTTACAACAATGGACAGGCTCTGCTAAGGACCTGTATTGTAGACACACACCTTTTGTAGGTTAAGTGAAAGTGTGCGAATAATATCCTGTGCCCACGCTTTGAGCGGCCTGCTGGGCGTCATGCAAGGGCTTTCATGCTAATTGTACCAGATGTAATCACCTTCACGTTGATTGTACCAGATGTAATCACTTTCATGTCGATGGTGCGGGATGCAATCAACTTCACGTTGATTGTATCATGTAATCACCTTCGCGTTCATTGTACCAGATGTAATCACCTTCATGTTGATTGTACTCACTTTCATGTTGATGGTGCGGGATGCAATCACCTTCACGTTAATTGTATCATGTAATCACCTTCGCGTTGATTGTATCAGATGTAATCACCTTCATGTTGATTGTACCAGATGTAATTACCCTCAAGTTGATTGTACCAGATGTAATCACCTTCACGTTGATTGTACCAGATGTAATCATCACGTTGATTGTACCACGTGTAATCATCTTCACGTTGATTGTACCACGTGTAATCATCTTCACGTTGATTGTACCAGAAGCAAGCTCCTCAACACTGACCGCACAAGACACAAGCTCTTTTACACTGAGTGTCTGAGTGGCAACTTCCTCACAGCGTTGGAATGAGTCATAATCACCCTGAAGGTGATTGGATACAGCCTGCAATAATTGCTCTGGTAATTATTACAGTGAGAGATTATAGACAGTGAGATATTACAGACAGGGTGTAGTGCCAACCAAACTTAACCAAATCTCACCTCATCACCTCATCACTGGCTAATGTAAGGCCGGCAGCTTCGGCTGGCGACACACCGCTGCCTGTAAATGGGATAACGAAAGATTCATGTGTGCAACCAAATCACTTCTTTACATTAGACATATTGATATACAGGCCTTTCTGTTAGCAATAAATTTTGATTTAATTAAAAAAAAAAAAAAAGGCAGTTTCATGTAGTTTTTGAGAAAAGTTATTTAGGTAAATAGGACAGAGGCAGTGATTTCAATGCTGAACATATAGTAATCAAATCCTCAGTCTTTAATGGGATTACGAAATATTCATGTGTGCATCCAAATCACCTCCTTATATTAGACATATTGATATACAGGCCTTTCTGTTAGCAATAGTCCTTGTTTTAATGATAAAACAAAATAAGGCAGTTTCTTTCATATAGTCCTTGAGAAAAGTGATTAAGATAAATAGGGCAGAGGTAGTGATTTCAATGCTGCACATATAGTGATCAAATCCTTCATCATTCGATTTTATATCATATAAGCCATGGGGCTTCCTCGTTAACCTTGGATATGAAGTGAATGAGTGGCTTCGGGTTCAGTCGCAAATATCTATGGATGGAATAGCTCATATTGATTTCATATGTCAGTACACGTTGTAGATTTAAGTGGGTGTCACCATAGCGCCGTGTATCGATTTAGAGCGTTCACCTCGCTACCTGGGCGCTGGCCAGCTAATACTTAGCTCCTTGGTCGCTAAGAGAGACGACAGAAGATCTCTCTGATCACAGTGAATGCGGTCTGAGGTGGTTAGCTTTTGTCTAGTCAGGATGACATAACGGTCCTTGCTCCCTGGCTCCCGTTCAAATGGTCCCGGTTCGATCCGGAGCACTTATGTGATATATATATATATATATATATATATATATATATATATATATATATATATATATATATATATATATATATATGTGTGTGTGTGTGTGTGTGTGTGTGTGTGTGTGTGTGTCTGTGTGTCTGTGTGTGTGTATGTGTGTGTGTTTGTGTCTGTGTCTGTGTGTTATGGCCTGCATATAAGCTGTGAATCATTATCCTACACATCAGATATGCACATGGTAAAATGAAACCAAAGACAAACTTAAACAAAAACAGATCGTGTTTGATAAGGTAAGAGGAGCCACTTTTGAATATGGTAATCAACCAATGGGCCAGCCGGTAAAGACATCGTAGTGGTCACGGCGTACCACAGGTGAGAACCCTGCTTATTTAGGCTTTCACTTTGCGGCCATTAAGATCCATTCCTCAGGCTAGAGGATGACCGGCAGAATGCTGATCCTCGTGTATAATGCCCATAGGTGTTTGCTTGTCGTGTGTGGAGGGTCAGATAGACTTTATTTTGGAACGGGATGTTTATCTTCACCATTCCGTTACGCCGTATATAAGGAAGCTGATGTTGTGCCTTTATTATCATGTTAATCGGCGAGATTTTATCACCTTTCCCAAACACACGCGTATTAAATGCAAACCAAACACACACACACACACACACACACACACACAAACACACACACACACACACACACACACACACACACACACACACACACACACACACACAAAGAGACGGGGCCACACGAGTGTAAAACTCCTTTCTCGTAAAAGTAAGCAATTACACACACACGCACACACCCACACACCCATCAACACACACACACACACACACACACACACACACACACACACACACACATACATACACTATTAAGCTGGTTCTAGTCCTGGAACTCAGTCAATGGAATCTTATTCCCAGTTAACCAAAATCTAACGTGAACTAAAGTAACTGTAGGATTGTCATACATATTCCGGTCGGGGCTGAGTAGCTACCACGAGGAGCTGAGGACTGAGAAGACCAGCTGAGGAGACCCGAAAAGCCACCGGAACATTCTCTATCCCAACCACGAGTAATTAACGCACTTATCCCAAAGTCTGATGACGAAATCATGTGAAACTGGAGAGGAAACTATGTGAAACTTGAACAACAACAATAACAGTTTCAGAGAGGTTATGATGGGTATGTGGTGAGTACGACTCACGCGACTGAAACTAATGAATAATTTTTGCCAAGGTTTAAGTCGCAGGAATGGTGGTGGAGATGAGTAAATCAAGAGATACATGAATAAAGGTGAGTGTGAGATATCTGATGAGTGTGGCGTGGAATATAGGCCAAATGTCTAACTAATGCGATGCATCAGTGGAAAAGATGGTGTGTTTCAGATCCCTCACAGTTAACACAGTGACTCACCATCGTCCACGTTCAGCTTTGCGTCAAAGGAAATTGAAATGAATCGCTAATTCTTACAGATGCTTCACATTCTATTTCACGAACTTTACACGAGTCGAATTCAGTAGCAACATTTCCTTTTTTTTTTCAAATGATTTATTTGCGTCTGATTAACGTTATAAGTGTAGCAGTAGCGGGCGAGCTTAACTGTTCGTGGGAGCGTATTTGTGGTAGATGGCAGTATAACGCTGGGAACATTACTACTAATAATGGGAAGCTTCACGAATGGGTATGTCTAATTACCCACTGATAGTGGTGGTGGCGGTGGTAGGTATGGTGCTAGTGGTGGTGGCGGTGAAGGTAGTGGTGTTGGAGGTGGTAGGTATGGTGCTAGTGGTGGTGGCGGTGAAGGTAGTGGTGTTGGAGGTGGTGGCGATCATTGTGGTGGTGGTGGTAGTAGTATTTGTGGTAGTGGTGAGGGAGGAAGTGATGTATTGATGCCTGCGGTGGTAATGGTGATGGTGGTACGGTAATGGCAATGTTTGTTAGTGATGGTAGATAGTGGAATCCATAATGATGGTGATGGTGATGAGGTAATGTGGTATTATCATCTGTTGTGATAGGTTTATTGCCACAATAACTGTTTGTTTTACTTATATATATATATATATATATATATATATATATATATATATATATATATATATATATATATATATATATATGTATATATATATATATATATATATATATATATACACGACACACACTTGACATTCACTCCATACACCACAAACATCACTGCAAAAGCAAGAAATCAAATACCCTCAGGATACCAAATAATACTAGATTTGGACGAAGGAAAAAAATCAGTATCATCCACAAAAAAGAATTCATTCGCTCCACCCTAAACAACGCCTCCTCACTGTCAAGAGCAAGCATATCATAGTTGCAAACGACGCTTAACAGAGCACTCAGATCAATCACCGGCTGCCTAGCAAGCACGAATGCTTAGCACCTACACATATTAAAGATCCTCTCAGTAGATTCCCATCTAATCATGCTCGACACTTTATTCTTTACAATAGCACTAAACTTTTCCCATCTAAACTACTCCATAGCTAACCACATACCACCATGTGGAAAAAAAAAGTATCCTTGCTTCACACCTTGGCTGCCTATACCCACAGGTCCCTCCACTCTCACCAAACACAACACCGACAAAATAAATACCCAGAAAAAAATGACCAGACAAGGGTTTAAACAACCTTCCATTCCAACTGAGTCTTAAACACACCACCCCTATCAGACAATACGCTCATCTGAAATTACACTTACCCAAACATATATGAGTTACACTCACTAGTCTGTATCAGGAAAGTTAACCACCCCAACAACAGTACAAACATCGATTCAACGTTACCCTTCATTCTCACGATGCAACTACCATAATATGAACACCTAAACATTCCTAGCTCAGTTGCTCCCACTCTCCCAATATAGACACGTACACATCACAACACTTTATGACCAGTGAGATACCTGTCTATTTTTACGACTTTGAGAATATTGCATAGGAATATATTTCATACACATGTGATTGATTTGTAGAATGAGGTTCATCTTTTTATGTATCTAAGATGACGAATCCTTGCAAGTATATCCAGAAAACGACGCAAGTATGGCCAATAGAGTCACACAAACATTGTGAATGAGCAAACACTGTAAGTGGTACTGATATATTTGTTACTGGCACTGACGGTAAATACCATCTATAGCCAACGCTGTTACAGTTTAAGTCATCATTACGCTCGTAGCAAGAAGATATTTACGCTAATGTTCGCAAACTTCGTACGTTCAGATATTTCGCTCTCAATCGCGCATGAAATACATGACGCGTTGCGGCAGGTCAGTTATTTCGCAATGTCATTTGTTTCGCTTGACACTTGAGCTGGAACCGACCCGGCCGGTGTTCAGGTTTGTCACACATCACCAAAGTCCATCTTTGGAAGGGAAATGTAGCAAGTGTTCGACTGGTTGTGAGATGTCTTTCCCCGGCTGGGACGCTCCTTCTGGTCATGTGTGGGTCAGACCTGAGGTGTCTGCGTCAAGTGGCTATATATATACCTAGAGTCCCGTTCTCTCGGAAGACATTAGTGACACACCAGGTTGTTGTTAACGAAGTGCTTTTGACTGCACGGTGTGAAGGCTCTCCTTCCCCAGACCAAGGCATTACTTCGCCTCCGTCTCTCATTACGGTGTCGACCCCGGGTGTCGTGCGTTATCTGCCGCCACAACGGCATTGTAAACGAATTACCTCGATCTGCCTCAAGGCATCAACATCGCTCCATCCTTTTGCTTGTTCGTCTTCACTTCTCGCTCATCCCGTCACAAAGGCAGTGCGTGCTGTACTTTCAACCCACCCAGCCTCTCACGCTGCCCTTCAGTGAACGTTCGACTCACTAGAAGTGCCGCCGGGAACCACCTGGCACGTCATCGGACGGATACGAAACGCTTCACCAGCAGCACCGGCGGCAGGGTACGTCTTAACCCGCCCTGGGGTGGTCTGATGGCGGCAATGGTGGGGTGGGGGGTCGTGGGTCATGGGGTAGGCACGGGAGATGGGGGGATGGTGGTGCGCGTGCTCTGTGTGGGGAGGTGGGGTGGGTTGTTGTGAGGACGGGTGGGGTCATGTTTCCAGAATACTTTCCCACACGCGTCGCAGAACCTAAACCATATACTCTTCAACTCTCTCTCTCTTCCATTTCAGAACATCACTTTCCCCTATCCAGCCTCTTCCCCTACTGGAAGCAAGGAAAGGGCAGGTGGGTTGGTCGATGGAGCCCGGGGGAAGGGAGGAAGGGCAAGTGGGAGGGAGGTTACAGGACGGCTGAGAACAAGAGAAAACGAGATGAAGGAAGGAGCAGCAGCAGCAGCAGGGTGAGGACGATGACCGCGAGCTGCGGTAAGGGGCAGCGAGGGGGTCGTGTGGCCAGCCATGAATTCAAAGATGGCTGAAATGACCTCCCTGGTGGAATTCGGCCCTAGCAATCCACCTGACAAAGTGTTGAAGTCATTTATAGTTCATTAAAGGCGTCTGGCACATCATGACTCCGAATTTTTACGACGAGGAACATGACAGTTATATCACCAGCTGTAAAGATAATCAAGAAGTAAACAGCAGTTCGTGCAGTGTGGCAACAAAACCGACGTTGATAACTGAGCCGAAATCCTCTTCAGGCTGTGGCCGCTGAACGCCTTCCCAGCAAAAAAAAAAAAAAAAAGAAATAAAAGAAACTAGACCGCAAACGCATTCCTCAGCCGCATGTTAGCGTTGAAACGTTAGTATAATCGATGGTTCTTACGGTTATGGACGACAGAGTTAGTTGATAAATCATTACCTTCAAGTCTCCCCTACAACTTGTGTTCTAGGAATGGCAAACGCCGCCGTTAAGTGATAGCGGGGGTGAAAATTTCATATGATGTTCATGTCTCTAAATCTTCTTCAGGCCTTAAAAGCTGCCAACGCAGAAATGTTATTCAATAACGTTTGGCAAAATGAGAATAAGTGATGCTGCCTAAGGCATTAAGATTCGGGGTGATAATGTCCTTAATACATATATGTGAACTGTATTTTCGAGAACATGAAGGCTGACCTGTGTGCTGTCTCTCCTCTCACTGGCTGGGACTACACTATAAGAGAGAGGAGTGTATGTGTGTGTATGTGTGTGTGTGTGTGTGTGCGTGTGTGTGTGTGTGTGTGTGTGTGTGTGTGTATTTGTGTGTGTGTGTGTGTGTGTGAATGTCAAGTTCACGTCGGAGATCCCTGGCCCAACCGGGACCTTTAACCTCTTCTTTGCCCCTTGACCCCCCCGCCCACCCAACTCCTCCCTTCCGCAGCCAGACCCACCTTCCTCAACTTGCCCCGTACGCTATGGCTCACATTCGTGACTCTCACCCACCTGATTTCTCTCTTACTTTTTCTAGAGAGATTTAAGAGGCAGGAAAGTAGTTGGTTTCTCCGTACGAGTTACATTCACTTTAAAGAATATCTGAATACACTCTGTATGCTATTAAAGTGGATGTGAGAGTAATTAGTCTTTATTTGGGTAGTCGACTTACCGTTAATGATCAGCGCTTGGCGTTCCTCGGTGTCATCAGTCAAACACATTCGTCATGTTAGGGTCGTTCCATTTCTCAAGCTTCAGGTAGTGAACGTGTCGACCCCGGACAAAAACTACAGGTCAAGCGTTGACCCGTGAGTACAGGTTATCTTAGATTAGCCATAACGGCATCTCAACTCTTTTCACATGGCCCACATCCTGCACTTTCTTCCTGTTCTCATTTAATTATTTTCTATTCATTTACTTATGGTCTGATGTTCTGTTTTCGCTCTCAAACTTTGTCATTCTGTTGAGTCTTATCAATAATTAATTTTTCTCTATACTGATAGTGTTCTTTTTTTTCTTTTTGTCATTCTTGTTCTCTTCCAGTGTCCTTCCACCTTTCCTCATTTCTTGGAAATTCTATTGATTTAATTGTTCGCGTGTGTGGACGTTCATGTCTCACGGTGACACGCTGGGCACACTTAGGTTTGCCAGAGTCATTGACTGCCTGATCTACCACAAGGAACTGAGAACGGAGTACACGGGAGTAGACAAAGAGACACAGGTGTAGAACAATAGGAGTGTTTTATAATAGAATCACGTATCTTTAAACCCGGGTGTGTCACGAACATAAAAGAAACTCGAGGACTTGTACATACAGGATCAAATTCTGTTTACACACACACACACACACACACACACACACACACACACACACACGTCACACACACAATGCTCAGCAAAGCTACTTTGTTAACAAGTCTCTTGCGTGTCTACACCCTACTATGTTATGAGCGGAGGAGCCACAGCTGAAACTATTACCGGAAACTCCAATAGCTAACCTCAGTTAGGGTGAGGTGGGAATCCTGGTCTCTACAAACGTGTTTGTCGTGCGGTCGTGTTGAGAATCCCAGTCCGAGGTATGGAGTAGAGTGATACGTTTATAGGATCTTCAGAACGTAGATGATAAGGTGGAAAAGTCGTGCAGGCTGTAGGGGGAATAAAGCTGTGTGTATTTCCGAGAACTTTAGCATCAAAGTAGGCTAGTCTCTTAAGTCCGACAGGTCCGACCTCCGATGTGTGATGATATGACCCTCAAGGGCTCAGGTTAAAGTAGCAGTGCTGACCATAACGCATTTACGGATCGTCCCTGGGGTGTGAAGCTTTTATAGGTTCGAATCTTCGGTCGCTGCAGTTGGTCCACATTCAACCTAGCTGTTCATCCTTCCCTAGAAGTTGTTAAGTTGTACCGGTTTCCCAGTACAGCCGGTGGGGTTAAACTGTATCAGACTGTACTGACTGTGGTTAGTGCCTGTGCCCCACTCACAAGTCCTTATCACTACCGTGGTTCCTCGCCTCCTTCCCCCTGTGCCTCCCTCGGGGCCTTCCGCCCTTGCCTTCCTTGGGGGCTCCCCGCCTGTGCTCTCCCGGGGGCCCATTGCTCGTGCCTTCCGCGGGGCCCGCTGCCGGGCGCCTTTGTCCGGGACCCCATCCAATGCTTCCCTGGGGCCCGGCGTCTGTACCTACCTTGCTGCGACTTCCTCTCTCTCTCCCCGTGCCAAACCCAGGGGCCCGTTCCGCTCCGTCGTTCCCCCCGGGGCACAACCCTCTCCCCAGTGCATCCCATGGCCTGCCCTCATACCTCCCTGGGGCTCACTCTATCTTCTATTCCCTACCCTCCAAGTGTTCGGGGTTAGCATTGTATTGCACAGCGTGAAGGGTAGTGATCTCTAGAATCTTTAATCTCTCTCTCTCTCTCTCTCTCTCTCTCTCTCTCTCTCTCTCTCTCTCTCTCTCTCTCTCTCTCTCTCTCCTCTTCGAGGTAGCCACCTACAAGGCAGGTACATGACCGGCACCACCCACCTACGTGTCGAAAGGGTTAGTGACGGCTGGGCTGTGAGCCAGCGCTTCAGTGACTGTCAAGTGTCACTCCTTTGGCCCAGGTAGCTGTCTTTTCTCTCTCTGCCTCGCCCACACATGATGCGTTCAGTCCACAAGCATACAGTCTCCGCCTCACACATGACACTTGACAACACGTTAACTCAAACGATTCCTTCTTCGTAACTCTAGACTTTCCTGGCGGTGAGCGGCGGGTGCTACGCGCTAGCCTTGTCGTAGTAGTCGTAAGTACTCCGCTGAAGCTCCTAGCCATTGCCACCACCGCACTCCATCCCCACCCACTAAAATCCTCCCTCCCCACCAAGATTCATCCTTCCTCTCCACCCACCTCCATCCTCCCTTCCCACCTACACACAGGTAGCGACGCACTGCTACAAATTAGGAGCTGCCTGGGCTTCCTGGCTCCGTGACTGACTTCTGTAATTACCCAGTTCTAATTTCCCATTTGTACAATACAGGAGGGCGTTCTACCCTCGTGGGGTTGGACCCTCATCTGTGTGATTACTAATTTGTGTATAACAGAGAGAGCGATTTACACTCGTGTTGCCCCGTCACCTAACCTTGTTTATATGTATCATGTCTTTATTCCTATGGATGTGCACACACACACACACACACACACACACACAAACACACCAGCCTAAGCCAGGTGTGTGTGTGTGTGTGTGTGTGTGTGTGTGTGTGTGTGTGTGTGTGTGTGTGTGTGTGTGATCAATATCTAGCATATGACACAGTAAAGGGTTACGATTCGTTGATTTAGGGCTATGAATGAAATAAGCTCTTCAACCGTCCAGTCATTATCTACTGTCTTTTGAGAAACTGTTTTTGTGTCGTGGTGAAGGGGGTGGGTAAATGAAGCGCCCGGCTGGGCCTTAGGCAGAGGTTGGAGTGTGTGTGTGTGTGTGTGATGGTCGTAACAAGGGGCGAGAGGTTGGGCCAGTTGTTCCAGAGAAACCCCGCAAGAAATGGCACAACAGCTTATTGTTGATAACAAGATACATCTGAAATTCTAAGTATATCCACTTTTTGCATCTAGTCGGTAAAACTTGCCGTAAGAGAGACTGTAATGAACCACTTTTGCGACAGTTTACGTAATGTATATATTAGCCCATTGAGGTCTGAGAGAAAAAGAACTCTGTAACCTCTGCAAGCCTTTTGCGATACCGCATCCAGGATGAACGTGGAGTGCGCAGCAGATGGGATTAAAATTGATCCCACTCTGGTCATCCAGACCATGGCTCAGTGCCGGTGTTTATTGCCTCCCTAAGTCAAGAGTTCTTCCCAGAATGAAAGTGTTATCCCAGGTGTCAGAGGTGACAAGTGACAGGCTACTTAGGTATGCTCCACTCACCTATGGTCTTCGTTGCACTGTGGCTCCACAGGAAGCATCATTACCATCAACAAAGGAACCTTTATTTCTAGTGGTGTGATGAGATCACAACCATGACATCAACTGCTCGGGATAACTAAAGGCCTGACCCCTGGCGAGGGAAAACTCCAACCCTCCACTTGCAGACGACAGGTGAAGGAGGCCAGGCTGTAACCATGAAAGATGAACAGTAGAAAGAAGACATTAGAACCACCTTGATATCAGCTATAAATGACCTGTAAATGCTAGACCTTTTGATAACATTTTATTACTATTTCAACGTTTTCTTCCTCCCTGACGACAGAGCAGTGACGAACATACACAAAGTCTATATGGTTAAGGGAACTGAACATATTCTCAGGTTAAGACTGTGGTACATCACAGGGTTCAGTCTTGGTGGTGTGGTAGCATCCACAACCATCTATCAGACTCTGTGGCATCGTTTACTTCCAGTCTCTGTGATGCTCGTTGCAGTGTCTTCTTTTCCTGACTGATATCGGCTGAAGTCCCCCCTCCCAAGGTCTCCACCTCCACATATCATCAACACGTCGCCTCGCCCGCCAGAGCCTCGGTTTCCGGCGTTCTCTGCCCTACAGGATGTTTATTGTCAGATCTTATCAGTCTTCATTCTCTCGGAGAGTGTTTGCATCGCCCGCGTCACCAGGAAGACGTCAGGGTACGGATCTGGTCCTGGCCACTGGCTGGGCCCTGGGTGTATGTGTGTGTGTGTGTGTGGCTGTTCTCGCTCTAAGCTTTGAATGTCGTAGTTCAGGCAAGATGACTAGACAAGATGTTAGTCTTGTTTACTCAATTTCTGTAGCTCAGAAGGTCAGAATAACCCTGATTTATGTCGTAATTTAGACATTTACAGTGTAGTTAAAATTGTTTATCATTAGTTTTTTCTAATTATCATTGTGATGTTTTGTGTTGATGCCAAGCTGGATCTGACCACAGGGCCTGTGACTAACGTAATAAATCTATTTATTAACGACCCGATAAGTCCAGACCTATCAAACTTAAAGTTCTCAAGTTTATATTTCCTCACAACACTTCTGATGCAGACTTTTTAACTCAAAACCCCTCAGAACTAAAGTTCCCAAATCCTTATCCCACAGATGTTTTAGATCTATACCCCTCAGATCCAGCCTTCTGATTTTAAAGGGTTATACACTCGAGTTCAAGAGATTAAATACCACACCGAGATACAATCGAACTCTTTTTCATACCAAAGGTCTCCAGTGATGGACCAACGTTCTCTTGCCTTTAAGAGAAATAAAAAAAACAAATCGTTGATGTTACGGAGGACACATATGAGGGTAATGAGATCCAAAGCTTCGCGGTCATCGACCACATAGCAATCATGTGCCGCAGTAGCCCGCCGAACACTGCGCAGTATAGTTAACGACGACGGGAGAGCAGACAAGAAGCCATTTCACGGGAACTGAAACTTGAATAACATATAAAGAACGCCAGCACTGAGGCGTAGGGCAAGTGGGTCAAGTTTTGAGGTCAGATTGGGAGAGGTGGTAAGTCGGACTTGCTTCGAACTTGCCTTTGTTTACTATGTAGAATCAGAGCCTCCCCTAGATGTTCGAAGAGCATTTCATTACAAGTTCAGTTCAGTCTTTTGTACAATCGGGTCAACTGTACAGAAGAAAAGAATTAACGGCATTTGAACAGGACTCCCAGTTTCTTACGGGGAGACTTAGCTGTTCATGTAATGTCGGGGTTCCTAGATAGGTTAGATGTTACGGTGATACCAATCATGTCTGATGTCGTAAGTGGTGTAATCAAGGAGCCATCGCAATATCTGTGGAAGTCACAAGGCGTTTTAGAACGAGAGTTTGGTAAGAAACTGGGCTTTTGTGGTGGGAGATTAACTAGGGCGCGTCTTCCTCCACTGAGAGGTGATGTCCAAATGTGAGTTTTATAGAAGATGTAACGAGACGAGTCATAAACCAAGCAAGAGAAGATGGAGCGGACGTGTTGTAAGAAGTGGAGGAATGCAGTGCTGATTCTTCAGCGTTTGAGTCCATTTATGTTGAAAAAAATCAGAAATCGTTTGTAAAAGGAAAGAAATCGTTGGTAGAAAAAATAAAGTGGAAGAACGTAGGGAATAAGACAGAACCCTGATGGAAGAGATAGATAGGGAAGAACAACACCGAAAATCTTGCGAAAGACATGCTGGCCAGAGAGAGAATATGCTGTTAGATTCCAGAGGTTTGAGGAAATGGCAGACGATGAGTGGTTCACGTGCTTCGGAAACAGTGGACGTCAGAGGAACGTGACGTTAGGTAATAGGGTCAAGGCGGTCATCTTTCTATGTGACACGCTGTACCAATGGTTGCTTCCAAGACCTCGGAGAAGACTTGTTTTTCAAGCACATGATGGACCGATGAGCAAGCACGGGCGCTAGTTCAGTCATACTCGAAAACACGATGAGGGATGTTATCTGGTCCATACGCCTTGTTTATGTCCAGAGAAAAGTGTTTTTTGGACTATACCTTGAGAGACTACAAAGAGGAGCATTAGAATTCGTAAGAGGTGCAACAATGGGTTTGGGGAATATGTTCGAGTCCTCCAAGCTGGAGTTAGAGGAGTAGAGAGAAGGAAATCAGATGCTTTGTTATTTGGATAGGCAACCGGAATGGAACGGAACGCAAAGGAAAGGAAGAACGAAGGAAACGTAGGGTGATGGAAGATGTAAAAGATGCGTCGGTCAATGAGAGATCAGAGAAACTTATCAGTGGAAGAACAGAAGTTGTCCCAGTTCCTTTCGTTAAAGGAACACTTTCTTTGAAGGGTTCGTCCGTTGGTTTACGGATAAGCCGAACTCAAGTCGGGATGGAAAGAGTTCTTTCAGGTGCGATATGCCATGTCTCGTGGCCGAATGGCCTCAGAACTGGAATAGCTGAACCACAGACTGGAAGAGGAGACAGTGATTGAAAGGAAGATAAGGATGCATACTTTCGTTCCGGCATCGATATCCTCTGTTACATGTTCAGCAGAGATAGAAGCATGATCAGAGGAGAGATTATAATCTCTAATCAAGGAAAGCAAAGGGAACATTTCTCTTAACTTCTCCAGTCAACGTTACTGAAGTCTCAGTATCAACTTTAAGTTGGTGTAGCTGGAGGAGGAGATGATGTTGGTACCGTTAGTAATAACATACGTCTAAGAATGTGTGGTCAGATGAACCAGTCGGGATGAGGGTGGGGTGCCGAATCGTTCTGCTGCTGAGTGTGGGATTAATGGAGACGAACAGATCCAGCGAGAGTGGTCATGACGGTCTGGAATCTGGATTGAGGCAGCTGATAGCTAACTCCGGGTCATTAAAGATGGAAGACGGTTGGACCTAAGCACTGTGAAGAAGATTCTTGGTAGACATTATAGATAACTGGGAGGTATTTTTTGCGGCAGTGGTTTGGATAACTGTCGTGAACGGCGTGATAGATCGATCGTAGTCATCATCCTGCTTGATGGGAACCAGAGCGCAACCCGTAGGTGGAAATGATGACCAGTTTCAAGTTAACCTGCACCAACGGGAGAAAAAAAATTCACCTTTGTAAGCAAGATTAATGTATTTGGGGGAAAATTATATATATATATATATATATATATATATATATATATATATATATATATATATATATATATATATATATATATATATATATATATAAATATATATATATATATATATATATCAGGGAATACGTGGGAAGTATTCTTTGTCCCCTATCCCCAGGGAAATATATATATATATATATATATATATATATATATATATATATATATATATATATATATATATATATATATATACATATATATATATATACGCTGTTTGTTGTGTTCCGTGTGACGCCTGGAACAAACGATGAACGAGCTCTCCATCTATCATGAATAATGCATGGCAGCCAGAGCCTGTTATATACTACCTCCAGGCCTCACAGATCTTTCCGTGGTTTCCCGCTTCATGTGCCTTGAATTGAGAGAGAGAGAGAGAGAGAGAGAGAGAGAGAGAGAGAGAGAGAGAGAGAGAGAGAGAGAGAACTACTAGGTTAGAAGTAACTTCTTGGAGAAAAAAAAAATTATGTGTATAGTCTGATACGTTCAACTAAGAACACGAACCAACTTTTATGAAGCACATCACCAGAGAGATTCCAGACCTGTTGACACAAGAGACAAGATAAATGATATTCATTACATAATTACTGAGATACTGAGTAAGTTGAGTGACGGCGAAGCTAGTGATGAATGAATGAGTAATCCACACCGTCAGTGGCCCCATGAATCTCCTTTGGGTTTTAATGGGTAAACACACACTGTATACAAGATAGGGTGAAGGAAGTGTGTGTGTGTGTGTGTGTGTGTGTGTGTGTGTTGTGTGTGTGTGTGTGTGTGTGTGTGTGTAAACATGCATCTCCGTGTATGTACATGATCTACATATAACATATGAAGGAGGGAATATGCCTTCTGTCCATTTTTCCACGTACTTCTGTCTCTTACTCC
>NC_092281.1:19872218-19927218 GCF_036320965.1 Panulirus ornatus | reverse complement strand
GAAGTGGTGGCGTACTGCGTAGCCGTCACTAACCCGAGCGATCGATACCCGGGTGGATGGTACCGGTAGAGAGAGAGAGAGAGAGAGAGAGAGAGAGAGAGAGAGAGAGAGATGCACCACCATGTAGCCGCCTTCTCCGTCAAGGAGCTAACGAGCCGAACCGGGCGCTGAGGTGTGTAGTGCATCTTCTGGTCTCAGGAAATTAAAGATAATCTCCGCGCGAGTTCTGTAGAGCGTAGGATAACGGAAACGTAAGACAACGGGAACGTAAGATAACGGGAACGTAAGATAACGGGAACGTAAGATAACGGGAACGTAAGATAACGTAAATTTAATATAACGGAAACGTAAGATAACGTAAACGTAAGATAACGGAAACGTAAGATAACGGGAACGTAGGATAACGGATACGTAAGATAACGCAAATGTAAGATAACGGACGAGCAAGATAAACATAGAATGATGTGCGTGTTTGATAAATTTGCTGCAAGATAACATAAGTAGACGATAAACGTAAACTTAAGATATCTCGACCTTAGGAAAGTTGGAAGGTAACGTAACAAAGGAATTTTCAAACAGCGACATGCAGTTAGGTTCTAAAGAGGCAGTTTGTGATCGTTGAAGATGTCAGGAACTCATAGATTAGTGGGGTGAGGTACAATTGTCTCATCTAAACGAATTTCACACCGGAGCTTGCCTTCTTGTCTTTATTACTGATATGTAAAACTTTGCAGTGATCGATATTTAGAATCATTTGTCACCTTTGACCCCAGACCAACAGTTTGTCTGTAGTAGTTTGAAACTGCAAACGTTCGGTTATTCCCCATCTTATATTCATATGCGTATTCGATAGCTTAGAATGCAGCCTGATTATAAATACCACTAACACATTTAAGAAAGAGGATCGGGCCCAAGACTAATCCCTGTGGCACACCACTTATTACGTCTAACCATTCTGAGGTTTGACAACGCAAGTGTTATGATAACGTAAGAAAACGTAAGTATGAGATAACATGAATGTAAAATAAAATAAATGTAAGATAATATAAGGACTGCATAATACAATTGTATGATAACTTGACCATAAGAGACTGATGATGTAAGATAAAATGTAGTGAAGTGAACGCATTGATCAACCATGACGTAACCTCATAAAAGCAGAAACAGCCATGGCCACATCGGATGATAACTAAGATTGTGGATGTGATAATGAAGAGAACAAGAAGGATGAACTTAAACTTGTCAGGTGTTTATGGATCCGGTTGTTAAAGATGGAAAGATTTTGAGTACGAGAATAAGAGCGAGTATTTGAGTTTAGACAGGAGGGAAAAAAAAGAGTTGAAATATGTGGAGTGTAATTGTAAACTTAAGAGTAAATAGGGTAAGAGGTTGTGGGGAAACTCGATGATGAAGAAAAGAAAAAAAAAATTGGAGGTAATTCGTATGACATCTGGACATAAGCTTTTAATGCAAGTATCTAACCGTGACTCGACACTACACCTGATTATTTACGTAAATGATAAAATGAACGTAAGATAATGTGAGCGAAAGATAGCATAAGATACCATAAACATAAGGTAATGTGAAAGTAGAATAACTTGAGTGTAATTTAGCGTATGAATGGGATGACGACTATGATATGCTATAGTATGACTACATGAATGTAAAATGACGTACGGTAACGATACAAAAATAAAGAAAATGTGGGATAACGTGTGTGAAACAATGTTAGTGTAGGATAATCTGTGTAAGAAAGTTTGAGTGTAAGGTAACGTAAGTATAGGACAGATAACGTAAATGTAGGATAACGTGAGCGTGAGATAACATAAGTGTAAGATAACATAGATGTAACACAAGTAATGAACAAAACAAATCAACTTGAGGCTACTTAAGTATAACACTAATATAAATCAACTAATCATTTCCTGTTATGCAAGAATTCACCTCATCATTTCATCATTTAGTGAACTTCCAAGATTATTGAATTTCTTCAGAATCTGAGAAGGAATTATATTTCACGCATAGTTAAAAGAGTAATTCCATTACGTTCGCTAATTACGGAATGTTTGTGAGGAGTAAAGGATTCTAATTACCACGACTGCATAATTTCTAATCACGATACAATGAAGTGGGCATTAAGAGACACGATAGACCATTTCGTTAATTAGCCTGTAACTGAAACACAACTCATTAGTTCTGTAATTTCTTTTTCCTTGCAACGCAACCGGTAATTAAGGACAGTAGATGTCACATACATGAGGTACGGACACATGGATCAGGACTTGTAAGAATGTAAATCAACGATTGGATTTTGTGAGACGCATAATATTGCCTCAGCTGCAGTTAGGATGTCGTAGGTAGCCAGGTGTTCTCAAAACCAAGTCATTGGCTCGAATTTCCACTGACCAACAGTGTATGTGGCACCTGCTTATGGCGTTTGTTGATGTTAGATCACTATGTCACACAGGGAAAATAAAGAATAGAAAAAAAGCTAATTCTTTCTCGTCTAGTTTATTGCCTCTCCCTCGTCGTCAAAGGGAAATCATTAGCTTTTAACATGCCAGCTTGACAGACTGCGGCCTAAGATTCACTTCGTATATCCCAGAGGGTCTTGGTTAGTGAGGGTGGCTAGAAGACCCACCTGTTGTTGGGGACGTCTTGGAGGGGTAATGCCCCCGTCTGTCAGAGGTTGAGGAAGTGGAAGGTTAAGCCAAATTTACTGGTTAGTGCTAAAGCGAAGAACAGAAGTAAAGTTATGAGAGAAACAAGAAAGAGAGGAATAAAAATGGAATAAACACGAAGAAGATAAGAAATTAACGACGTATTTCAGTGGAATACTGACTGGCTAATCAATCGATGCTCGAGATTCACATAGATTAAGCTACAGCCTCTTACAAACTACAGTGGATTTGAAAATAAGGAAGAAATGGGGGATATAGATCGGGAGAATAGCAAGGTGCTGTTCATCAGAAACTTATCAGAATATCCAGAACAGTTAACGATAAGAATATATGCACTATTTCTTAAGATTTGTTTCGAAATATAGAATTGAAGGAAAGAGTAAAAGTGGCGGGAAAGTGAGCGACTCGCCACCACCTCTCAACCCGGACTAACCTTTGTCCTTGCTGATAGCTCAAGTTCCACATATGAAATTTTCCTGAAGTTTTTACGGTCGCCTTAATGGCTTAAGAGTGTATGTATTATCATTACCAACAATCAGAGTCGACGTAATATTGTTAAGGAGAGTAATCATTCTTTTTCGCCCTGCTTTCTTGGGCTTCTTTTCTGGGAGTACCTTCTCCCCCCGGTGCCCAATGGTCTTGGTATTTCCGTGTAGCGTTACCTGCATGAAGCAGCTGCTGCTTATGTGGCCTCATCAGACTTACACAAGTCACGAATGCCAAGGAATATCATGTTGATAGAGAATATATATATATATATATATATATATATATATATATATATATATATATATATATATATATATATATATATAATGCTCTTTGGAGGAGAGAAATACCTGCTGACATGAAAGAACGCGAGAAGTGAAAATTTGACATCTACGTATCATCTATGATTACCTCAGGATGTCCTTTTCAGGAGCGCCTGCAGTCTATGACAGCGCTACTTCCAGTAGCACGGAAATGTGGAGTACTTTGGAGCGAGGGTGATCTCGACCAGACTACTTTTTGTGAAGCCTTTGCAAAGGTGGCTCCTCACTCGCAGTGTAACCAATCGCATGCAGAACTTGGTGAAACACACACACGTTATATATATATATATATATATATATATATATATATATATATATATATATATATATATATATATATATCCCTGGGACTAGGGGAGAAAGAATACTTCCTATGTATTCCCTGCGTGTCGTAAAAGACGACTAAAAGGGGAGGGAACGGGGGGGCTGGAAATCCTCCTCTCTCGTTTTTTAATTTTCCAAAAGAAGGAACAGAGAAGAGGGCCAAGGGAGGATATTCCCTGAAAGGCTCAGTCCTCTATTCTTAACGCTACCTCGGTGGCGCGGGAGATGGCGAATAGTAAATAAATATATATATATATATATATATATATATATATATATATATATATATATATATATATATATATATATATATATATATATATATATATATATATATATATATATATATATATATATATATATATATATATATAATGAAATTTATGGGGAGGATAACTGATATAGTTTAATCTTAAAATATATCTATAAAAAGTTTCAGACTTGATATTTCCCTCCGTAGGCAAGTTTCTCCACTGAAGAAACCTGTTTGTAGGTGTTTCACAACGTTCAGTTCACAGTTTCGTAAATGCATCATCATTCATTGCAAAGCAGCTACAACATAAATTGGCGATGTATGGATACATATCTCAGTGGGATCGCGCGCCACATCCAGTACATAAGAGTACGTGTTACTCCAGAGGGGCGCGGAAGTGCTGCTTGCAGGTGTGTTCGATAGGTTGGCATCCCTGGCGAGGTTGTCTGCACCTGCATCATTAAACCACAAAACGACCGCCCGGCAGGGAAGGCCGGGAGTGTGGCTGGTTCTTCCTGTAGACATCTACACCTCTCCGCTTCCGTGTATTGATAAACGTCTCAGGCATACTCAACCTGTTTTCATGCAGTTTTCTTCGCTAAAATCAGGTCTGGCCGAAAACCGGTGCATTCAGAATTGAGCCAAGCCAGTTATGCGTTACTGGTATTCAGCTTTAAAGACTGTTATTAAAACTAACATTAGCACTTGCTGAATAACTCTGAAATAGTTTACGATACAAGCAAAATTATAACTATTTTTTTGTGTTGGTTGAGAGAGCACGGCGACTAAATACTCTAATTAAGGCCATCTCATATACGCATATAATATATATATATATATATATATATATATATATATATATATATATATATATATATATATATATATATATATATATATATATATATATATATATATATATATATATATATATATATATATATATATATATATATATATATATACAGTATACAGACCATCCCTTAGGTGTGGATGAACAGCTGGGTTGACTGAGGACCAACTACCGCTACTAGGATTCAGTTCTGTGCAAGCTCGACCTTATTCGGCCCATGAGAGTGTGATATCGTTAGCAACGCTAACCGCTACACCTCGGAGATCCATAAAATTGCTAAGAGTCGATCATTTCTTCCTCCGTTTCAGGTCCTACTTGATTACTTTCCGGGTCTTCGACATTTCTTAGTATATGAAAGTTTTCCTCTTGCAAGTATGGAGGTTCGTACAACTATCAGTTCTGATGAGCAAGGAAGTCAGATTTTGATTTCACGAACTACTGAGGTCACAGGAGAGATCATACCCTTTGCCAACCTTGATGTCTATGGAAAGTATTAAGTTAAAACAGTCAACTCAGTCAATCAACGTAACCTAACCTAACCTAACATAACCTTGCCTAACCTAACCTAATCTTGGGGCTACCTACACCTTCCGGAGCTAAGATATCTCACGGTAACCCAGAGGTGGCGCAGAGAACTCTAATATCTTGGAAAATAAACTAATCAATATATGAAAAAGGACCCTCTGTGGTGTAGCAGTTAGCGTTCCTGACCGTGACGCATTCACGGACCGTCGCCGCCCAGGGTCGAGCACTCAGCTTCGAATCCTGGTTACAGCAGGTGGTGACCCACAGTCAACTCAGCTGTTCATCCACCCATTGGGGTTGGTCGATAGAATGGGTACTTGGCTCATTCTGGGATGGCTATATATATATATATATATATATATATATATATATATATATATATATATATATATATATATATATATATATGAAATTACATAATGCCTTCCAGACAGCAGAATTCAAACTACAACTATTTGTGTGGAAGCTGGGACGCAATGGTTATCGTTCCCAGCTCGCACAAAATGGTAGCGGTTCGAATCTTGCTGTGCGCTCATTGCAAACTATCATAACTTTGTCAATGTCCGAAGACAATCACTGTCACAACTTTTGATAAGTGACTATAATAACCATGTAATAAGCCAGTCTCGTCAGAGACGACCACGAGCGTGTTTCTGCTGTGTATGCTGGTGTGTCCAACATTAACATTTAGTTTAGAAAGTCACTAAATTAAAGTATTTTATTTGATTAGGATAAGCGAATTTCTCCGATTGATTTCTGCTTGTCGATCAGTCAAATAGTAACAACCTTCTCCCTGGTGTGTGTATGTGTGTGTGTGTGTGTGTGTGTGTGTGTGTGTGTGTGTGAGAGAGAGAGAGAGAGAGAGAGAGAGAGAGAGAGAGAGAGCAGCGAGGAGCAGCACCGCTTGTGACCATGACCCTTCCTCCTTTGTTGACATTACCGGCTAGGGGAAGTATGTTGCCGGCAGACCGTTACCCTGTGGCGGTGTAAGGACGGGGGACTGGAGGCCCCGTGGATCACACTGGGTTAGGGCTGCTCAGGGCTGTGAACATTCCTCAGACGGCATCACCAGCGATGCAAATGGCAGGGGAGATACATTTACGAGAGTCGAGAACCTCTCAAGTACACGAAAGACCAATAGGCTTTCATCTGGTATCTCCAGCGTGGGTGGGTTCAGGTTGTCAGTTCTATATACGGTATTGGCTTACGAAGACGGGGCGGAGGTGGGTGTTTAAAGAATGATGTTTTTCGTTATCTGTCCTTACCTGATGTCTTGTGTTCATTAATGACCGGTATAGAGTGAGGAGATAACTCGCATATGTTGTATTAGGTGAAGGAAGGTGCAGACTGTGGCCGGGGTGTTGGAGACATCCATGACCCACTGTCCCTCGTGTTGTAAAACCTGGCCAAGGCTAATGTACTGATGGGGATCGATGTAGGAGAAGGTGGGGTGGATGTACTCGCTTCTCACGAAGGTAAAGCATGCATATTTTTTTTTCATGATGTCGTGTGTGACTGATGGGATCCTGGCCTCATCCAAAAGGCTACAGTTCTATGTTGGAAATCCGGTAGATATAGTTGACTTAACCTGGTATCCGAGAGTGTGGGTAGATAACATCAGGCCCGTAAGGGCCTAGGATTTTGTCAAAGAGTGGAGGGTGGAAGTGAATGATAAGATCGCCAAGATAATGAAGAAAACTTGAAAAACATAAAAGTTATGTTAAAGATCCGTATTAGTATCGAACTCTTCAAATGTCAGCTGCTCTCATCAGGCTTTTGTATATTTTTTCTACATATTCTTATTAATCATTGTTTATACTAAGTATGGTGGCTGAATAAATTTGTTAACTTGATTTGGTTGACGTGAACATTTTTTTTCAAACACAATTTCTAATATATATTTTGAAGAGTTTCTGGCTCAGTTTCAATATTTCTCACTCAAAATCCACATGGTCACACACACACACACACACACACACACACACACACACACAAAACTGTACCTCAAAGAACGTTGGTAAAGAAGATGGAGCTTCAGGCAGGAAGGAGGGAGAGACTACTACTTAGAAAATTATCTTATTGAAAGGGAACAAAGGACACACGTCAGAGCCTTCTCGAACTGAGTTGAGGTTCAGCAGTGGCGTGCCGCATGGTGAGGCCAGGTACCACTGCTCTTTCTAATCTCTGTAAATGACTTGCCTGAAGGATTCGTCTCCATCCTGAATATGTTTGAGTTTAATGGCGACATCACCGTACAAGGGAATTTAAACGAACTCCGGAGTTGGTCTGATAAGCGATTAATGAAATGTAACCTGAGTAAATGTTGGGTAATGATGATCGAACAAGGTGACAGAAGCTCTCGATGCGATTATTATCTAGCAGGTTTTATTAAGCTGCAGGAATCTGTTTGTGACAGAGGTGTGCGAGATGACATTGTTTTTCAACCTTTCGTTACAGAAGAATAGTGAAGGAGACAAACTCTCTCTGCTTAGCAAATATCAAAATTGCTTTCAAGTTCATGGATTAAGGAAATGCTGAGCAAGCTAGTCGTATCAAGTTGGGTCTCCTTGTTTAAAGAGGCACAAGAACCAATTACGGAAGATCCAGAGGAGGGCAACCAAGATGGTACTCGAATGAAGGGAGTTGAGTTACCGGAAAGGCTAAAGGCCTCATATTGGTCAACCAGAGAAGAGTAAAGAGTGAGGGATGACCTGACCGCATCCTTTAACTTAATGAAGCAGTGTGATGATGTGAACGGTTAACAGTCGAAGGATCTAGCAATCAGATGCCATAACGTGAAACTAACGAAGAAAACTGATAGAAAAGGTTGTAAAAAAAAAAAGTACTTTAATGGTATAGGAGCTGAAGATGAAAGGCATTCACCAAGTTATGAGAGAACTCCTTCCTCGTACAGTACAAACAAGTAGGTACACACACACACACACACACACACACACACACACACACACACACACACACACACACACACACACATACACACACACACACACACACACATATACATACACGCACACGCACACACACACACATACACACACACACACACACACACACACACACACACACACACACACACACATACACACACACACACACACACACACATATACATACACACACACACACACACACACACACACACACACACACACACACACACACATATACGCACAACGTAGATATGAATATTTTCAAGAACATAAGACCTGCAGCTACATCAGCTGTAACTCAGAGGAAGATACGGAAAATAAAAAAAATGAAAAAAGAAAATAAACATCTAAAAGAAATCCTAACCTGTGACGTCATGGCGGTAGTGGGAGTGGCTCTGACCTGACCAGTACAGGACATGAACCAAGTGTGACCACAGTGCACGTTGGCATACCTCCAGGTCTCTGGACGTAACACATCCTAATATTTCCATCTTTTCTCTCCTTCTACATTCTCTCCATATTTCTTCTTTCCTCTCTCGTCACATTAAATGCCTTAACCTATGAAGAAATGGTTGAATCAATGTAATGTTATAAATCCATCTATATTGACGTCCTAAGGACCAAGAGATCAGTTTACCACAAGATGGTATTCTTGTAAACTACATGACTGGGCGGGTTGGTGTACTGCAGGGCGGGCTGGCGTCTGGGTAGCTCGGGCGGGCCTTCCCGACTCGGCTGACCCTTGACCTCCCGGGGCCCCAGACCACGGCCACTCACCCTTCCAACACTCCCACACACACACACACACACACACACACCAGGGCATGTCTGGAGAGAGAGAGAGAGAGAGAGAGAGAGAGAGAGAGAGAGAGAGAGAGAGACAGAGAGAGAGAGAGAGAGAGAGAGAGAGAGAGAGACAGACAGACAGACAGACAGAGCACTTACCTACGATTTGAACCAAAGACGGGGGCTAGCGCGTGGCGCTCACCGTAACAAGGAGGGAGTCGTATGATTTACGTGTGGTCCAAGTGTAATGTACGAGATGGAGACGATTGGTTGGTTGTGGCGTGAGGGCCAACATCCCACGTGTGGGTGAAGCAGTGAGATAATAGACACTTACCCTGGACAAAGGAGAGACATTTGAGAGCCAGTGAAGTGTTGGCCCACAAAGAGAGAGAGAGAGAGAGAGAGAGAGAGAGAGAGAGAGAGAGAGAGAGAGAGAGAGAGAGGGGGTGTTTAAAGTTAAGAAGTCAGGAGAGGAGCTTCTGTGAAGTGAAAGACGACAAAGAAATCATTCGTCAGGAAAAGTTTGTCAAGAAAATGGATGTATGAGACATCCATGAACTAGAGGCTTTGACCCAGGCCACAGTACCTGTAAGGCTGGTCTCAGGTCACAGTACCTGTGAAGCGGGTCCCAGGTCAGAGTACCTGTGAAGCGGGTCCCAGGTCACGGTATCTGCAAGGATGGTTCCAGGCCACAGTACCTGTAAGGCTGGTCCCAGGTCACAGTACGTGTGAAGCGGGTTCCAGGTCACAGTATCTGTAAGGCTAATTCCAGGTTTGGCCACTGCACCCGGGGGGGTCAGATACTAAGCGTATGTGTGTGTGTGTGTGTGTGTGTGTGTGTGTGTGTGAATGAATATTTTTCTTGCTTGATTACCTTCAAACTTACATCTTCTTTTTTTCCTGTTTTGAAGTATGATTTTTTTTTTAACTTGTCATTTGAGATTTCCTTAACCATTCGGTCTTTCTTCTGGCCTTCCCAATCATTCACTTATATTTCATTTCGTTATTTGTCTTACGCGTCTTGTCTCTGTGTCTCAAGCCCCAGATTCTTCCTCCCATTCCCCCATATCCTTTTAGACCAGCGTACAGTGCTTTACCTCAGTTTCTCTTCCTAATGACTGTTATCCCTTTCAACTGAAGACGCCTGTGGTTTCCTGCATCTCAAACGACTGCTCTATTCTGTCTTTCCCACTCATTACAGTATCCACCCACCTCCTCTCTCTCTCTCTCTCTCTCTCTCTCTCTCTCTCTCTCTCTCTCTCTCTCTCTCTCTCTCTCTCTCTCTCTCTCTCCGTCTCGGCAGCCATTTAACTCTCAATTCTCCTCGCCCAGTCCAACCGTTGAAGTAATAATCATAAGCTATTGTCAAGGCGAAGTCTTGTCAGGAAATCTAAATCACCAGTTGATATATACTTTAATGACATATTGAGTGTCATTGAATGAACATGTTCAGAAATAACAGTATAATATGTACGTATATATTCACCACATGTTTCCGTTTCTGGTTTTGGGGTTAAGATGCTTCCTTCCTCAGAGTTGTCTTGTGGCTGATATTGGATCAAAATGTTGTTATTCAGTCTTCCTTTCCAATAGAATGTCCACGTCAGTATACTCCCGCCGAACTCTACGGTCGTTGTGCCGGAGGTAGCGGTGGTAGATGGGATGAACCTCCTGCTATATCATATATTCACTCCATCTATATAGATTATAGGAATGTAGACTACCATAAGTATCCCTCAGCATATCATTTTGTGTTCTGTTCGTCTGATGTACCCATGTACTGCCATGGAATGACTCTCCCTTCCTTGTCTTTGTACTTGCACAGGCGTGTACTTCCATGTGGTCGGCGAGGGTGTGGTGAGGGTGACAGACCGCCGCCAGCAGATCTTCACCGACAAGGAGAACTACATCGACTTCCGCATGAGGCTCCTCGGCGAACCAGGTGAGGCTCTTGGAGAGAGGCACCGCGGGGAGGGAGGAAGGGAGGGAGGGACGTGCAGTCAGCAGACTGAGGGAGGCACTGGAGAGGAGCGGCGGGGTTTCAAGGCCTTTGAGATTGGAGGTGGTCACGAGTTGCAGGGGAAGGGGGAGGGAAACGGGGGCCTGGTGGGGATGGGAGCAGAGTAGTAGGCGAGGGAGATGTTGGAGGAGGATGGGTAAGGCTGATCCTAGCCACAGGTAGGGGAGGGTAAGTTAGGCTGCCCTTGGCCATAGGTAGGGAGGATGGGTAAGGCTTCCCTTGGCCACAGGTAGGGAGGATGGGTAAGGCTTCCCTTAGCCACAGGTAGGGAAGATTGGTAAGGCTTCCCTTAGCCACAGGTAAGGAGAGTGGGTGGGGAACATACAGCATACACTTAACTGGCCCTACAGTTACCACTGGTACAGACAGGTGGAGGCGTCCCCTGTCATAAAGTGATGGGACAAGTGTTACACTAGCTGGAATTTATATCTAACTACCGTCAACCTATAGAGTCACGAAGCGAAGTAAACTTTGTATGTCTGTTATAAATAGATCATTAGCTCAACGCTTTAAGCATGACGCTACGACAGTAAGGCCTTCAATCACGAGAGAACGACCCTTAAGCAGGATGTAACGACCCTCGAGCACGGCAGTATAACCCTAGCACGATATTACGACCCTTAAAGCACGACAGTAACACCCTTAAGCACGGCGTCACGACCAATCAGACTCAGCGGTATGACCCTTGAGCACAATAGTAAGGCCTTGAATCACGAGAGTACGACCCTTAAGCAAGGCGTAACGACCTTTGAGTAAGACAGTACAACCGTGGAGCACGATGTTACGACCCTCAAAGCACGACATTACGACCCATGAGCATGACAGTATGACCCGTGAGACGGCACGACCCTTAAACACGACGGTACGACCCTTGAGCACGGCAGTACGACTCGTAGGTATGATGGCCTGTGGTGTTGAGGCTATTGCGATAAAGGTATAGTGATGGTCTTTGAACTGGCTCTTCTGGGGTCACGTCAGGGGACACATTGGTGTCGAGGGTGTAATGAAACTGACCTTTGACCAGTTCAAAGAAATTTGAAAGTGAATCTAGGTTTATCGAAGGTGTAGTGAAGATGAGTCTGGCGGTGTCTTCCCTCGTAGTAAACACGATGGTGAGTGATAGTGAGGCGCGTGACGTATTGCGCCCCCTCGCGAATACTGCCGTTTCTACATTACTGTAAATCATTCAAATCTTAGAGGCGGATTTGTACACATATTCTTTTTTCTTTCTCATTCTGTTACTGAATGACCAAACTGCAGTTCATACCGCAGATCCTACTGCTTCACAAGCTCATTCCATGAATGTTTTGCGGTTCGAACCAGAACTGCTGCTGCTTCGGAACAGGGTCAAGAGGCTTCACACACCGATCACTTTCAGCTCTGCGCCAGCAGGAAACTGATCAATAAAAGAACCTTTTTTGTCATTGAACCTTTCTCAGGTCAAAGTGCCATGCCTGTTCTTTAGATTTCCATTAACGTTACTAGTTAAGGAGATTATATATATATATATATATATATATATATATATATATATATATATATATATATATATATATATATATATATATATATTAATATATATATATATATGCCGAAATCAGGATTCGAACAGATGCCCTCGACCCCGGGCGACTAAGGAATGCACCACAGTCAGCAACGCTAACCTTTATATATATTTGTGTGTTTATTTCATTATATATCTGATATGTTTACTTATTGTACTGTTGCCTTCTAGACTAAGAATGACATGTGATTCAATATTTTGTATACAGTAGAGTAAAGTATCTTATGGGAAATTCTGACTTGAGTCTGCTTCTGGTCTTTTACTGCATCTTCTTGGCTATGTACCCGCTGTATGGCTAGTCTGATACTATAGTGTAATCCTGTGTTGTATTGTTATGAATATGATGGCTCACATTCCGTCAGCATCTGTCGGTGAAGTAAAATCTGTCATTTGATGAATGTGAAAAGTTATTTAAAGGTGTTAAGCAGTCAGGCTAGGCTATAGAAGAATGCATAAGCTAGGTTGTAAGAGGTTACTTTAATGTTCTGCTTTTATGATGTTATTGTCAGGTTTTTTACTTATTTTCTTCCTGTAAAACCTTAAAGTTCATGTTGCCATCTTATGAAGTTCCTGTACACGGACATTCCTCTTACCAAATATCTAATTAAGTTAGCACCAACGACTGGAAACTCCCAAACTCCAACACAGAATTTATGACGCTGTCTGGGACTCTTGTACGATATCCCTGAAGACGTTTAAACTCCTATATTGAACTCACTTCCTTTTAAACTTGTGTAAAATTTGGGATGACCTTAAAATGTCTTGATTCTAAATGACCTTTTACCTCTTTCTTTAAAGTTGAAGATAACCTTTAAACTCCTATTCTTAGGATTTATAGCACCTTTAATATCCTGGCCAGGACTGGTAACGATGTCTGAACTTATTAAGAAGATTCAAGATATCTTAACTCCATCCCCAAGGAATCAAAACCACTCACATAACTCCTGTCAAAGTTTCCACAGCTCACCTCGTTACACACAAGACACGTTACACTCATCAATCAATCAGTGCATCAATTCTGAGCACTTTCATCTGGGCCTCGACACAGCAGACATTTCGAACACGTCATGTGGACATATATGGATGATCGGCACACCTTACTGTGATTATATTACCAGACGTCTGTCGCTCACCTCTGAATTTCACTTAATCCTTCCTCTGTTGCCATCACTTGGGCTCGAAGTTGATTCTCCTGTAATTGCATAAGATGGAAATGACTTTCTTTTTAACTTCCTGAGTGTTCCTAAGTCTTCCAGATGTGTTAGAAATGGGCTTCGAGAAGTATTTCTCACTACAACTTGAAATGCCAAAGGCTTCCAAGACCACAAACGAAAAACAAAACATCCTAAATATATCCCTTTTATTTGAAGCGTTGCCAGAAGGTGACAGCCATTCTTCAGTAGTAACGTGTACTCTTTGCAGACGAACGTTACCCCATGGAGCCCCCAGACGACCAACCTAATCGTGGTAAGTCACCGTCTGTGTTCTTATAAAATCCGCGAAAGCCAGCCCGCGCGTCTAGCCTGGAGTCGCCACTAACTGTATTAATCCGCGAACTCGAGCATCCTTTACAGTGCTGGAATCGCAACTAACTTCCTCAGTGACCAGTAACTGCACCAGTGGCAATCCTGTGACTGTTGTTCATGTGACACTAATAATACCTTGCTGCATGTGTATGATTTCTTGCTCGTGTGGACACGATCGCTGCTTTGGCGTGGCGTCCGACCCCGGTCTTCGGGTTCGCCGTCACAGACCAGATGACAGAACTCCCACACACACGAGTAAGAGTTCATCCCGCCTCAGAGCCAGCCTATATAACAACAGAGACAATGTGAAGAGAAGTGAATGTCCGCCACGCGCCAGCGGAAAGCTTAACGTAACAGATGTTTAAGATGTCTTATTTATTGATTTCTAGTTACTCTGACGAATAGGGTCCTCGCAGTGTTCAGTAAGAATCTTAACCATGATGCGTACTGACACAGATTATCTGATCAGACAAACAGGCACACACACACATTCAGTCTTTCTCCAGTTTCTCCTCCTTCGCTCTTGAAACCTGTCACCATTCATAGAATTCAAAGACTTCCGTCACCATTAACATACATGGCAAGAGTTGTTGCAGTTATCTTTAACAGATTACATTAAATCAGTGACTCAGAATTTTTCCTATTTAATATAGCATTCCACAATATATATATATATATATATATATATATATATATATATATATATATATATATATATATATATATATATATATATATACTTCATATGACTTAATGCTAACTGAAATCTGCCTAACATGCATGTTGTTGTGAATGATTTCATGAGAGTCTTCACGGCCAGTGAGTTGGCCATGTGAGGCCAGTACTCTCGTGATGATTTCGTCCATTTAGCCTGCAGCTATTTTCCTCAGACCAGTCACCTGCATCTGTAATCATCAGCAAAACTAGTGCATGTGCCTGAAGTCGTCTATCACTTATATATGCTTAATACTGAAGTTCATGAGAGAGAGTCTGATGAACCTTGTGGGTTTGTGGTTGGTAGTTCATGACGTGCGGTAGTGCATGGTAGTCTCAGCTCTTGAGCATGACGGTGCGATCCTTGAGCTCGACGTTTGACCTGACCCTTAAGGATCATGTCAAAGGTCATGTCATCATGCCCAAGGGTGGGTCGCACCTTCGTGCTCAAGACGTTCAGTTAAGAGGCACTTAGTGTCTCCCCCTTTAACTCCTGCTAGCGTCTCTCTTCAGGCATATCTTTTCCCTCCACAGCGATATGTGTGTTTTCTCTATTCTACAGAATTATTTTGCCCGCTGCATTCCTACCTAGCTGCATGCGTATTTCCCCCTAAAGACTTGGTCTTGTGGCATGCGTTTGGTTACTTTTCGTTATTTTCTCTGTGGAGACCAGCCACACGAGGATTGACCGTTATGATACCTCCTCCTCCTCCTCTTCTCTCCTCCTCCTCCTCCTCCTCCTCCTCCTCCTCCTCCTCCTCCTCCTTTCCTAATATAGCTAAGCTGTGGAAGTCTCTTCCTCGTCCTTCCTCCTGCAAGTTTTACAGTTCTAAGAATCGGCTTCAAATACCAGAGGAGCTGAGAAATTGAGATTCTCGTACTGCTTTATTTCGTTGGATCGCTAAGTCACATCAGAGTAGATGCACTGCGAGCATTGGCTAGGATTTCCTTCCCCATTCCTGAGGATATAAGATAGTAAACAATCAATGAAAATTCACGATAGAACATCACGGTAGTTATGTGTGTTATAATGGAAGAAGTCATGAGAGTCTCCCTGGAGGTATATGATAACTTGAACTCCAGAAGTATCATTATTCACATTTAGTTAATTCTTATAAGTCCATAGTTACTCTTATTACTATTATTTCCATGTAATAATAATAATGATAACAATAATAATGATAATAATAATAATAATAATAATAATAATGATAATAATGATAATAATAATAATAATAATAATAATAATAATAATAATAACAATAATAATGATAATAATAATGATAATAATGATAATGATAATAATAACAATAATGATAATGATAATAATAACAGCTTATCAGGAAAAATCTTGGTCTTGAAAAACCCAAACATAACTTCCATTCTTTACGTTCAAGGATATGGCACGTGCAGGGTGGGACATTATGTCCTGAAGGTTTCATGTCTTTGACAAAGAATTAAGCAAGAGTATTTCCCATCATCAGTTAGGTGTTACAATGTACATGCCTCAGCCAACGGCGAGTTAATGTGGATCAGCCGACCTTCCCGCTGCCTCTGTTTTCTGTGTTGTGCGTTTATGTTTGCCTTTCCTGAGTTGTGCCATTTGACGTTTTTAGTCTAAGTGAAACATTTTTCTCGTTTCTTTTTTTCATACATTTCTGTCTTCCGTCGTTTCCTATTAGGATATCATGTGTTGGTTGTTTTTTGCTGCTATCCTCAGAGAAATGTATTGTGACAGCCACCATGTAAGTTGATCATGTGAGCGATGACTACATTAGCGTATGGTATAAATATGGTGCATCACACATTGGCTTTACAATTGTTTTATACAACAGGTTCGTGTACTCGATACTAGAAATGGATACAGGGGTCAGATTTCAGGTATCTGTTCGATTAACTTGATTAAGGAAAAGTGATATCTTTCTGAAGTTTTGCAACAGTACTTCAGTTCTTTCTCTTTTCCCCATTGGGCTCAAAACTACTGCAATAACCAGTTCCTGGGTAGAAGTGACATTTATGTAACATGACACTGTAATTTTCTCTCCTGGCATAACGCTGCATAACGTATGCTCGGTAGTATTATGATAAGTTCAGAAAACGAGAAGAAAAGTAATGTACAAGGCTGAACGTGTGATTCCAAGATGTTATAGAAATAAAAGGAAAAACATTAGCTTGAATATTTCCCTCTGTATATTCTTTATGAACTATTATGTCCATGTTCTTAGCCCTTATGTATTATATATATATATATATATATATATATATATATATATATATATATATATATATATATATATATATATATATATATATATATATTCCTGATACGGCAATCCTTCTCGGTAATTCTGTGGTGAGCCATATGCCTTTACTCTCAACGTCATCCTTCAGAAATAGTTCCTCTTGGTTCTTGTGCTCTGGTCCAGACCAGATCTACATTCTGTATTTTCAGGTGTCGTTTTACTGTGCCTCTCCACCTCTGAGATCCCACCTGGCTCCCTGCAGTTCCCTGTCGCATCTCTCGCCATACCACAGCTTCACCGCAAGCCTCTCTGCATGCCATTGTAGTGTTGACAAGTCATTCCCAGTGGCATCGGCTGGTCACTATAACACTCAGGGATGAAAAGCTGGGGTACATCAGTGCACTCAGAACGTCTGAACTTAAAACCCTCATCGATATTTTTTATGTTGGTCTTATTATCCCTGGTGTATCTTTTTTTTTTTCCATTCTGGTTAATTTGACTAGATCCCAATTTATATCCTTCCATCCTCGCATGATTATGGTGTGTCTATGGTATTAATCTATTTATGTTTGTCTGTTGTGAGAGATGTCTTCTTCCATTAATCTCTCGTTGTGTTGGTGTCCTTGGCCAGGCCAGAGTCCCATCCTGTTGTCCCCAGGGATACACAGCTTCCCCTTCAAGTTGGGTCTGCCGCTGGGCCTGCCCTCCACCTTCCTGGGGAAGCATGGCTGGGTCCAATACTTCTGCAAGGCAGCGCTACGAGAGCCCAACGGCCTTACCCACAAGAACCAACAGGTCTTCATCGTTATGAACCCCATCGACCTTAACCTGGAGCCCTCCATCCTTGCTGTGAGTAGCACACACACACACACACACACACACACACACACACACACACACACACACACGCCTCACGAACTACCAAGGAACTGTCAGATAGATGTGTCAATTCTCATGCACCTGTAACTGCCATGGCTTGCAGGCTTATGTATTAGTGCTGCCTGTCAGAGTTTGTATGCTTGAATCTTTCTTTTTTTTTTACTGTAACTGTTATAATTCTTTTCTTTTTTACTTTTGTACGTGACTGTGTAAAATCATACTTTCGTTAATCATAAGTATAATTATATTCTTACCCACAACTTTAAGTTGCTCTTACGGTATGGGAGACAGTTTCGTAAAGCCATACATATATATATACATAGCGAAGCTTCTGCCAAAAGGTTTTGTGACTTATTATGTCTGACTCATTATATCGAGCCCAAAACCCTTACCTTACGTTTATTCTGATATTGTCTTACTCCTCCAATGTGCCTAACATCTACATTGTCTTTCCAGCAACCGTTCCACTGCGAGATTGAGCACAGGCTGGGCATGACCTGCCTGTCGCAGGGGCCTGTCTCCTGCCGCGTCAGGTTGGACCGTGGCGGCTACGTCCCTGGGGAGACCATCAGTATCTGGGCCCGCGTCCAGAACCAAAGCAAAGTCACAATCAAGCGCACGCGAGCTTGTCTCACTGAGGTAAGTCCGACGCAAAGATCAATATTCCTTTCTCAAAGGTGACTGTAGAATTTGTCTGTCTTTCTCAAATAAGGTAGTTTTTAGAGATAAGTCAGCTTGTCTCTTTGAAAATACGTCTGTCATTATGATATGTATGAGTCCGTCTCTTCTTTTTTTATGAGTAATCTAGCCATAACGAATCAGTTACCATCTTTGTTTACGTGTCTCGTACACGGCTACTGGTTGATCTGTACATTTCTGAGTCGTAAACAGATTCATAAAGGGAATGGTGCTGGGCCATTAGGGGAGTGGCTTCTGTGTCCCAGGGTTCCTCACTGGTTATGCTCTATGGTTGTTCCAGTGCATCTTGCCAGCACACCACACGACTGGTTAATGTTTGCTAACACCACACCTAACAGAATTTATTTACATTTATTTCATCATAGTTAAAAAGGAGTTCAGATTGAGAACAAAAGGTGGGCGCTTGCCTGCGGGACCCCTCCTCGCTACAGTGCAGTAATGTGTTTACTTGTTTATCTTTTGTCAAAGGAACTCGATGTCTAACTATGTAATATGTAACCCCAGATGATTGAAAGGATAAACTGGCTTAAAAAGCTATGATCAATCTGGATGTGTAAACAGTAACACCTGATGTCCTGTAACCACCAACACCTGGTGTGTAACCAGCAACACTTGATGTGTAACCAGCAACACCTGGTGTGTAACCAGCAACACCTGATGTTTAACCAGCAACACCTGATGTAACCAGCAACACCTGATGTAACCAGCAACACATAGTGTGTAACCAACAACACCTGGTGTGTTACTAGCAACACCTGATGTGTAACCAACAACATATGGTGTGTAACCAGCAACACCTGATGTGTAACCAGCAACACCTGGTGTGTAACCAACAACACATGGTGTGTAACCAGCAACACCTGATGTGTAACCAGCAACACCTGGTGTGTAACCAGCAACACCTGATGTAACCAGCAACACCTGGTGTGTAACCAACAACACATGGTGTGTAACCAGCAACACCTGATGTGTAACCAGCAACACCTGGTGTGTAACCAGCAACACCTGATGTGTAACCAGCAACACCTGGTGTGTAACCAGCAACACCTGATGTAACCAGCAACACCTGATGTGTAACCAGCAACACCTGATGTGTAACCAACAACACATGGTGTGTAACCAGCAACACATGCAGCACCTCAAGTACTTTTCTGTAAGTTCTGTTGTCAGTAAGTCGTGATGTACAAGTCTGCTGTAAAACTTTCACTAATTCATTGCCAATCCCACAGACGATCCAGTACGTCTCCAAAAACAAGGTGATACAGACAGAGACGAGGGAGCTGTCGTCAGTGGCCAGGGGGAAGATCAAAGCAAAAGACACAGATGACTGGAAATATGAACAGCTTTATGTACCGCCCTTGCCACCGACAAACCTTCGGGGCTGCCACCTTATCCGGATACAGTATGACGTGTTTGTGAGTATTGCCTGTGTCTTTTAAAAGACATAACTTGGTCTTTGTATAGTTTAGGGACTGATGAACCAAAATGATTAAACGCAAGTTTTCTTCCTGTCTTTTCCTCGACAAAAATCTTAGTTGTAAGTATGTCAGTATGGAGAGGTGTGTGCTTTTGAAACGTGACTGCAAAAATTTGCAAGGAATATCTTGAAGTAGATGAAATAATGATCATATCTCACGGGATATCATAACTCATGAAAGTGTGGTTCTCTGCAACAGCTTCATACAAGAAGAAGCAACTGTAAGACAGTGTATGGTTGTTCGTCTGCAGTTGTCCACGTTAATAAGTATTAGACCTGCAGAAAAATATCCTGATAAGACTTTATTGTTGTTGAGATTTATCTTTAAATCTTTACCTTACGATAGATTAACGCTTACTTGAAACATGTTATCAAACCTCATGTGAAACTTGAAGTCTCTCATTTAAAACATATTCCTTGCGGAGTCTTTGTCTTGCGCATTTCATACGGCACTTCTATGTAGATTATTCTATAACACCAGGTTGTACTGCCGACATTGTATGACGAACAACACTTTATGATAATTTGCATGTTACTGATATGAAGGTTTTGATTTTTGTAAGCACCCCTGAAATAATTCACAAGGAATTTCTTTTTATTTCTATTATCATTACTCCTAATTTCCAATGTAATGGACTGGTTCAGGATCATACAGCCTCCGGAACATCAATTACACGAATCCCAATCCATGCCCTACGGGTTAAAGTGAAACTAGGCTTCTACAGTTATATATAAACAAATACTTCCTCCTTTTTCATTTTACGCTCTGAGTTAATTGGTCAAGTGAAACCACTGTCTCCATTCTTACCACTGCGATACCTAAAATGTTTTCATTGCTTCTGGTTTCCAGTCATTCCTCTATCATCTTCAACTGAAATACGCCTAGCCCTGATAGATTTTCCCACTTTGTCTATCCACCTCTTCCACAGTCTACCTATCCTCCATGTACCTTGTACTATCCTACTGTATTGTATTATGTTGTACCTTCCATGACTAACGTATCATCTGCCGTATGTTCTTAACCATACCATCCCAAAATGACTTTCACTTCTGCGTCCTTCCAGTGACTTCTTCACATGACATGACCTTCTCACATCTTCATCCTTCATTTCTTATGTCCTTCCAATTCCCATTGTCCTACGTAAATCATTCATTTCTACCATTCGTGGTTCTGAACAACCATGACCTTTAAACACAGGTTTCACAGTCATACATTAGCTGTGGGACAATTACTCCTTCATACAGGCGTCATTCACACTGCATTTTCTTTTCTTTTTTTTTTCCCCAATTCACGAAAGATTTCACTGAACCTCGAACTTTTCCTCCCAAGCATGACGTCTTTCAGCATCAGCATTCCACTGCCGCCTTTACTGAGTTTTGCTTCCAGATATCTAAACGCAGTCAGAGCATCCGGTTCTTCACCAGGTAAACAGACCTTATAATCGGATATCCCATCGCTCAGTGTCTTAATTTTGATTGTCAGCATCTTCCATTTACATATAACATCGAACTGCCCATCATCCTACTCTGATTTTAGCTAGCAACACAGCGTCGTTTACATACAACAGCTATTGCAACTTCCATTCTGTTTCTCTGTGGTGAAGTATCGCGTCGCAATCGCTCCACTTCGCTCTCATTTTACACAAAGACGTGTCCAGAGAAACCTTATATACCCATGATGACATCACACTACCTTGACGCACTCTCTCTTACTCTCACACATGCTTTACTTCCACTGTAAATGCCCTTAACAGCATTCAAAAGTCCTCTGTGCATACCATATATAGAATCAAACGTTAACAAAGCTGTGCACACCTTGTCTTTGTGTAAACCTTTCAGTGTTTATTGTCTAACTACGAGAATCTGGTCTACACAGTAGCTTCTTCCTCTCCTCAACTCGCCTTCTTCACCAATGATAGTTTCACTAAGTATACACATTAGCAAACATTATCCCACCAGACACTCTTAAAGTTATGCTAGAGTGATTTATTCTTGAACAATACGACTGTGCCATTCGGTCATCTTGTGATGAGCCCTACAACCACTTACAGAGCGAGACACAATCAACTAACGTCATTTTCACCTCCACTTTTTGCCACCTCGCTTGACTCTCTTTGCCCTGAGCTTTTTCCTTCAATAAGAGCTTTATTTCTCTTTTTACTTCCTTCAGAAGCATGTCTTCCCTTATCATACAGAGTTTCCTATATTTCTTTCTTCCTATCTTCAGTCTTATTGTACCAATAGACACGTTTCTCTCACCATTATCTCCGATCATTTCTTTAATACTTAACTTGCAACACTTGGGACGGTACTTATAGCTAAGAAAGATTACAGTAGACTTTGAAGTTGTTTATCTAAAGATTTTTTGAACTTAACAAGTTCCATGCAGTACAGAAGAGATTAATTTTTTTGTGAGTCTGAACAAAAATATTATTTCTAGCGTATTTTCCCACATATCAGTTTTTGTATGGTAGAATTATTCTCTTGCCTAAAGAAAATGTGAATTATGATTCTTTCATTCTCCCCAGTTCATCATTGAGCCCAACAACCTGGAGAAGGACATTAGATTGCAGCTCCCGATAATGATGGCCACATACCCATACCGGAACTCAGACGGAACACTCAAGAAGAAGAGAGGTGCAGAGTACCCCAATAATCTACCCATCTTTAGGCCATGGCTCAATAATAAATCTTTCGAGTGATTCTAGTGGATATGAGTGTAACAGTAGGATGGTGTTGCAAGTTGCTGAAAAGCATGTAAATGCTCAATGTCCTAATTTGCCTTCATTGCCATAAATGCTTCAAAGCAGCTGAATTAGCTAGTGCTCTGTTCTTTCTTTATGCCATTTTCTATCAAGACTGTAAAGGTATAAACAAAATAGGGTGCAAAAGTCATTTGTTTATAGCAAACTCAAAAAATTGACTGGTTAGGAACAGTGTTAAGAATATACCTTCTTGTTATTATTTTCTGAAAACAGTTATATTTCCTAAGCAGATTTCTTGCAAAGTATATGTGATACATGATAATGGAAAGATGACAAATCTTTCATGTATATAGTGTAAATGGAGAGAGTATGAACTGGTAGCAAAATAAGAGTTAAAATTCATTGGAATAATGTCAGTGACTATATTTGTTTTAGTCATTGTAATATATATATATATATATATATATATATATATATATATATATATATATATATATATATATATATATATATGAATAGGATCAAATACACTAATTTTACTAGTTTACATTATCAAAACCTACTATTATTTTGCACTTCTTTACGAGATATTCTTTCAAACAATTCTTTGTTACTCTTGCATATATTGATACATAATCCTTATTTTCACTACCATCACTTTTGCTCCATGTCTGAGAGTGTGAGAGCAACACTTCTATGAATTTATACTGTATATAGTGAACTTTCCATAACTGTCTTTTTGACAGTTATGAGTGTTCTCAATAGTAACACCTGCACATTCGTCTTTCACCCTCGTGTTCCTTTGACAACACAGGTGTAAGAAAGCGCACAAAATCCACGGCTGCACTGCACTTGATCCACTACCTTTCTGCTATGGATTAGCTATATATATATATTCTTTTTTTTTACTAGAGCATAGAATGGTTAATCATCCTTGTATTTTCATAATGATATGACATGCAGCCTCCTGTCTTAAGCTTACAATGTGTAAAATTTTAAGAAAGTCATCTATTACACAATATGATTTTTGAGCAGTTTATGTGCATGATTATTGTTGATAGGCTGTGTATTGCTATGTTTGTATTTCATTAATTGATTCTGTTATGAAATCTTTTATTTACTACACTCATATATTGAACTTCGTGTTAATGTAGATGATTATCAGTAATAATCCTGAAGCGTGGTATTGTATTCATACATGAAATAAATGTGGATTGAGTTTTTAGTGTTAGAGCAACTTCAGAAAGATTTTCCAATTTACGGTACATACAAGTTCAAAAAGTGATGTAACATTTTTTTTCTTTTGATTTCCTAAACATTATGGTGTTCATTGTTTTCATGACATGAACATGTTATTGTTATTTTCTCAGTAACATGCCACATTCCACCCGACTGTAATGTTTATTGAATGAGTTTACAACTTTGTCCATAAAAACTGTTGAGAAGATTTACAGGAAGCCTTCGAGCAGTTGTGATTTATATTGAATATTATTATAGGTATATCTTTATTCTACTTAACACTAGATGTTCCATTTTCTCGCATTTGATATAATGTTCTCTTCCTAGATCGTCTGTCGCTTTTCAGACAATTTGCACCCTTATTATTATGCTGTATATATTGCAAGAAAGTATCAAGAAGCTAATTCTTCAACTTATGCTATTTGAGGAAAGCAGTGATAAGGGACAGATACTTTTATCCATGACTGTAGGAATAGCCTGGACTCACGGTTGTATTCAGACTCAGATAATCAGTGAACAGCATTAACAGATGTGAGTTCAAGTCTGAGACATACGTAAGTTGCGCATGTGTGTTGATCGTCATAAAACAATTCCAAATGTAATTTCCATAATCTTCTAACCGTGGCTCTTGCATTCCTCATCCAATGAGTCAAAGAAATCTTACTTGTAAGAGTAAGGCTGAATGCATCCATTACGATTGTTTTAAAAGTGTCCCCCTTCGTGATTCTTCAGTAAGCACGTCAATATTGCTCCATTGTTCTTACGTTACTTCTGGTAAACTGAACCAGTTGTTGTTACTTATGTTCTCCTATAAAATATATACTCACAGTCGCCTAAAGTAAGCATCATTTCAACATTTATATGTCATGATAAACATCATTGAACATTCTCATTACATCTTAGTCATATTCCTCAGCATTAACTGATCTCACAATACTCTGTCTGCTCCTGCTGATATCATCCCATTTCGTCAAAACGCTCAAAGCAATGCAGCACTTGCATGCCATCACTCCTTATAACCTTCATCTTCCTCAGAATGGTGAACCATAGTTACTTATGTAAGCATTATCTTGCCTAGAGCATTAAGCCAGTTATAGTGCTTGTGAACCGTGATCTGTGAAGCCTATCATTGCAAAACTCTCCACTGAAATACTTCGATGCAGCACTTTGCAAAAGCCAAGAAAGCTACTGTAGTCTGTTGTAGGCTTGCTAAACTGCTCATATAACCTTAAGAAGTGGAAGCTGTTCAGAGAAAACATAATGAGATTAATTGATCTTAGTGACTGGAAGCTTTCCTTTGAAATGCAATACACTACTTAGAAAAATTTAACCCACAGCAAGACAGAGCTTAATGTGCAGACACATAATATTATGAAGTGGAAGCTTTTCACAGAAAAAGTAATACAATGTGAAAATAGTAACTCACAAAAAGACAGCTCAATATCTATAGTCAGACATTTCATGACGAATTGAATTTGTGCTGAATTTAGAACTCAAAAATTGAGTTTAATCCGTGTCCTAGGTAGGATTCAAGACTATATTCTTTATATGTTATGAAACTTTTAATGCTCATGAACCTCAGTCCAATGCTTCTTTTACCAGCTTCTGCTGGGAAAATGACAAAAATGCATTTCCCCAATTTTGTTCGACGTTCACATCATAAGTTTGGTTTTCATGTTCCACAAAGTATACCATATCATGATTTTCACGCGTTTGTTTGATCTTATTCACCCCACAAAGACGTCTTGTGATTGCATGAAATAAGGTGTTATAGATGGCTGAAGCCCACTTTTAATTCTGGACTGCATTTACGAAGCAGATTTCTTTTTTCATTCAGTGATTATTTGTATGATCTAGATATCCGCTATGCCATAACAGTGATACAGTTTATCATACTAGATTCGCTGATTTGCATTCACCATTGTATGTCAAACACATAATTTTTGTTTAAAAACATCGTGTAATGAATTACGATTCAGTGATTTTTTTTTTTTTAGTATAATTCTAATCAGTGAACATAGAACAGAGCAAGTTATTTGGTTTAACTTCAAACAGCTACTGTCCATCATCCCCCTTGAACCGTGGCATGGGCCCACTTGCCAGTTTTAGGTGCCATAATGATCTGGGCTGTGCACCATCTTCAGTAGCCAGGCCTGTGTGCCAGGGCAGATGGAAATGTACAGTGACAGGTGATAAGCGCAACCTTGTAATCTGTATAAAAAATTGCTCATACACTGGTAACATGATTCCCAGAAATAAATCCACAGCTGTTTACGAGGATATTATTGTCCTAATTAATTAGCACAAACTTAAATGATGTTGAGCGACAACAGTCTTTGTTGGTACCTGAACATCTGGCCTGAGGTAATTGGAAACATTGTTCTTGCAACAACTGGTTATATATGAAATGCCAACTGACTGCTGATATACCACAGATATTACTTGTTCATGTATAGACTATCTTGTAGGATTTTTAATAAAGTATATACTGTATATACACGGTTATTTGATTTATCCACGTGGCATACGTTGTTGTAAGATGGAACTGTATGTTAGATTTGATAGTGTTAGCCATGAATTTTAGTGTATTCAATGTACTTTGACCATTTTCCATTCCAGGAGAGACATACCACAGTGCCCCACTAAATTGTCGGGTGGCTAAAGTTGCATTAAGGTTAAGTAGGATTCCACAAATGCTTCCACTTATACCCAAACATTTACAATATATCAACTCTCCTGGAGGATTGAAATGCTCATGGTGAACCTTAGAACCAACTCATTAACCTCTGCAAATACCATTTGATGGTCATCAATCCACTGGGATGATAATCAAAACAATTTGCTCAAAGATTAAGGACAACAATACAGTGCTGAATTAACACGCTATGCTGAATACCTCAAGCTCAAGTACTGAGAGCTCTCAGTCATGTGAATACCCAACAGTGTTTGGTGACACGAAAAAATCAGTGTGTTCACCAGACTGTCAGCGTGATAACTTACGACCCCAACGCCTGACTGACCTCTTGGCTGATACATCCCGTTATCACCTCTTATCCTACTACCAGATTCAACTACGTAGATAGTTGGGCGATTTTCAAAATCAGATAGAACAGAACATCCCTACGAAGGCCGGTAAAACATGTTAGCTATTACGTAACCCGTGGAGAGAGGAGGGTTAGCGGCGGGAATCAGGTGCCAGTTCACCACCAGGAGGTAGGAAACCCTCGCAATGCTACAGTTTCTCTGGTGACATCCTCACGATCAATGTTCTCATGTGCCGCTAACTTATGCCATAACTAAAGACCCTTTGTAGATAACGGACACTAAACAAAGCCCCCCATATCTCTCTCTCTCTCTCTCTATCTATCTATCTATCCATATATATATATATATATATATATATATATATATATATATATATATATATATATATATATATATATATATATATATATATACACAGGATACCTTCAAGACCATTTATCAGAAAAACAGCCCAACACTTGGGTAACTACCAAGCCAGCACATCCTCATTTACAGCCTTCTAGCCATTAATGCCGGTGTATATATATTCGTTGCCGTGCATGTGCGATTATTAGAACTCTCAGTTTTCTTAATACTCTGTACCGTCATTGTCACATTCCTAACGTTATCAATGCGTTTCGTTATTTCACGACCCGTGAGTGTAAAACTCCCTCAGTGCTAAACAAACAGGTAATTACACACAACCTTCCTCACTGCGTACCCCATCTTCCCGCCATACACACTACGGTGCGACATCTGTTGGGCAGTCATCATACTTCCCTCACCTGCTTCGTTGATCGACCCTCAGCAGGTGATTAGGACTCACAGTGTCTAGCTGAGGGAAGGAACTACTTTTTTTTTTCCACCAGTGTACTTTTTCTTAACACCGCGGAAATGGTTTGCCGATGTGATGCGTACTTAATTGACTTAGAAAAGTACTATGATCGCAGGATGTAAGGTACTTGTGGATTATTGTGACGCCAAGACACGATAGTGACTGAAGGAGTGAGGACGATTGTTGCAATGGACGTGGCAAAGGTCGGCAGGCGTCCGCAGTCCTCTTTCTCAAAATAAGGTATGATTTTATTCGTACATTAGATGACGGCTAAGTTAATGCTACGGTACTTTAGGTTAAGTTTAGATGCGTTACACTAGAACTGGTTTGGTTACGTTACGTTGTTACGATACTATGGTGCATTTTCATACGTATTACTTCTCTCTGTTGGTGGTAGGATATTCTTGTCATTTTATTAAAAGAATAAACTGTATTAAATGTTCCGGGTCTCCTAATAACAATTTCGTGAAGTTTCTGAGAGAATTGATAAGGGACCAACTGGTGAATTACCATTAAATGTGCGTAAAATCTCTAGATCTCTACCCTTTGCCTCCTGCGGTGGACATCCTGCGTATGTCCATGCGTCTGCAAGTGATCAGTTTTGTTGCAATCATTGTGTCACAATAACCATCATAAATGATCAGACACCGGTAAACACAAAGTGTTTAGAAATGAAGACTTTAACTTTGTTGAATTTGTAAACTACTACAACCTAACAGCAATTCTGATTATTCACCAGCAACCAGAGCTTGAAAGGTCCGACATTATTGGATATGATTGTGTACAGATTTTGTATTACGTTTAGAATGTCTATGCATCTCACATCTATCCTTTTTGTTTACTTTCATGTGTTGCGTTCCAGATTTGTTGCTCTGGTCGGTTATTTTGGCTTTAGGCTTATCGACTGCCAGGGTTGTTGGGGTCGTCAGGCGTCACCACATGACGAAAAATCACGAATATTGTAGGTGTTCAAGACCATATATATACTCTCGCTAAACATACGGCCTTTGGCATCTGTACGATAAAACATGTGACATTGTATACGTTAATCGTCACATGAAGCCACGGACTTCGTCAGCGAAATACCTTGATAACTATACAGGATTCATATGCATGAATGTATGTATGTATTGACAACTGAAGTTAGATAGATCATCGAACAAGTTATTAATCATTTTCTCATCATCATTCACTGACATAATAAGGGAGGCCAGAAATTTCTTTAAACCTAATTTTCTCAGTAGGGGTCCCAAGTGTCGGCAAATCATACAAACAAGGAAGCAGTTTGAACGGTATACACTGTTATTCTGATATTTTTCTAACTCCGGCATAAAAGTGCATCAAATCGCAATATAAAAAAACCAGGTGGCACCACCGCTTAGGGAAGGGTGCATTTTAACTGTAACCACTAACCTTACAAGTACTCCCCCTCAATGAGCCATCTATTATTCTTGGATAGATTATGGTTCATTTCACTTGTCTCTTTGGTTGTTCTGCTATCTTTATATGTCCTTTCTTTTCCTTGGAAGGAAATAACTTAGTGTAAAAAACAATGTATGTCGATATTTAGGGATCGATCAGGTTAGAGCACTAGAGTAAAATTATTTTTTGCTTTGATTGGTCACGTATCTTTTATATCAAACTTTCTTCCGCCATGTCATCTGAACACAAGCGATCTGGATGGTATAGGGTGTATCACGAGTATATTTCGGCTAATTCCGTCATACTTCAGGATTTTGTCACACCGCAAAGTAACCACTGGTTGCATGATTATCAACATATGATCGGCTAATCATTTTTCACGACATATTTTTACCAATTGTAATACAAGGCAACTAAATGGGACCAGGGGATATTGCCCATCAACAACTCGAGTAATCATCCCACTGAAAGGTGGACAAAGCCGAGGCGAGTGCATTTGATGAGTTCCGACAGATATAACAGTCTGTACGAACTAGTTAGGGACGAACTAGTGGCAACATCGGTTCTTATTATGTTGGTAGTGAAGTTCTTTTCTTTATTTCATTAATTGTCATCAAAGTGCACTTCATTCCCGCAAACAATCAACATTACCATCTACATTACCTGAACCTTAACTTAAAAAAATATTTTCAGTAATAAAATTTACAAGACTCTTGAAAATAGTATATTTGGGAAAGTGCTGTACATTCTCTTACATATAACGAGGGATCTAGAATATCCTGTGAGAAGAGGGTAATTTCACAAGATGAAAATGATTTGTCTATTGTGAGAACGCAGAGTTACAGTTGACTTTCGGTACCGAGATGTTTTAAAGAAAATGTTAATAGTGTAGGGATGACTCAAATATTATAACAGCCTGTTGATCTATGTCTTAGATTCATGCTGGCCAGTTTCGCTAGCTTATTGTTTGAATGAGTGGATCTATAATTCTTTTTGTGGGTGTTGTATTATATTTATCACATTGTTTATAGATCTTGTCAGTACAGGTAGATAACAACAAACCCAAGACATGTTTCAAGAAACTCTTTATATACATATAAATTCAATACTTATCGGCTGAACTCGGTGAATGGCGATGGTTCTTCACGTCATAGTACAGAGAAAATAGATATGGAGGAATGTTAATAGAGTCGGGAGTACAACCTTGGAGATAAACACCGTTACTGTTCGTTTTATGTACATTTAATACATGGAATAAATTTGTGTAGATAGATATACAAGGAGTTCTTTCATACTTGTAGTGTGTGTGTGTGTGTGTGTGTGTGTGTGTGTATGCTTTTGCGGACGCCACCTCCGGGAGTGAAAAATCACCTTTGGCGAGGCTGTGTCATCAAGAGCAAGGTCTCGTTAAAGCCTCTCTGAGACTCCGTGCTACTGGAAGTAGCACAAACCTGGGGCTGCAGGAGCTCTTGGAAAAGGGGTCCTGGGATAGTGCATATATATATATATATATATATATATATATATATATATATATATATATATATATATATATAAGGATCTTAAACATTGTGGTTAACGACACTATAGTTCATTTTGGCTACACGAATGCGAGCAGTAGGTTTGCTTGTACTGTCCTCGGCCCCAGAGAGCAAGCGTGATTCCTGTTCACGTCAGTCATTGTATGTAGTTAGGTTAACATTGGAAGATCCGACGCGAAAATGACTCTTTCATCAGCAAGTATGTCATATCTTCATAATGTAAATGATCTATTACACTCACACACACACACACACACACACACATCCTGTGGACTCTTGGCTACTCGAAGGACTTGTAACTGTGCCTTGCTCCGTAGGAGGCGAAGCTGGAGTCGTCGTCTGGGGAGAAGGTTGGGTTGTGGTAGTCGGCATGGGAAGACCTGGTAAAGACGGGTATCTCGTCGTCTTGCCGTCGCTTTTTCCGCCAGTAGAGAAATCCCAGGACGACTGATCCAAGCAGACATAGTACCAGAAAGACCTGGAATACTCCCCACGGGGTTCTGGCAACAGGCTTTGTCTCGGACGCCTCAGGAGCAGTTGCATTGGTGCTTCCTGAAGGGGAGGCCGAGCTGGTTTTGGGGAACGTTTCTAAGGTGGTGGAGACAGGGAGGCGAGAGACTACAGGGGGACCCGAAGCCTCTAGGGTTCCCCCAGAGCTATTGTTTGGGACGTTGTTTGCCTCATGTGTAACAAAAGCCCCCTTTGGGATTTCCTCAGACGCCACGGGATGTGTTGGGGAACGTGTGAAGTTTTCTCGGCTGACTGTCATCCCAGAGGTGGCCAGGGTTGTCTTGTCTAGGTCTGGCATCTCCTTCGGAATGGGATGAGATGAGACGTTGGTGGAAGGTTGTGGGTTGTTATCATGCTCGTGTTATTCTCAGGTTCCCTTGTGCCATCGAAATCTACGGTGGTTTCTAGGAGACCCTCTGTTGTGTTTCCTTCGCTAACAAGCTGACCGTTTGTAGTAGAAGCGAGTGTTTCATTCTCATTAATAACCATCTCACTCTCTGTTGTAGGTAGGACTGTCTCGTTTCCATTACTAGTCACTTCACCATCTCCCGCATCGTTTTCTGCAATACCCTGTTCAATGTCTGGGGTGAGGGAAGAAACAACTGTTCCCTGTTCTTCGCCAAGTGCGATACTGTCTGGTACGGAGTTAAGAGCGGCTGTCTCGTTTTCGGTGTTAATTAACTCCTCATCGACTGGTATACTGTCTACTGGTGTTGGGATAAGGACAGGCACAGTGGTCATACCATCTTGAGAATCGGCGCCACCCGTGGCTTCCACCATCCCTCCGGATGGACTAAGTAATTCAACATCGGAAGGAGCCTCCGTTGAGTTAATACCTTGAGCTGTTGCTTCCGTTTCCTCTGGAAACTCAGCCGCCACGTCTGAGTTTACCGTAACTTCTGGAACTGTTTCCTGATTCACTACAGTTGTCAGTAGGTCTTCAGGATTTCCTCCTCCTTGCTGTGTGCTTTCAAGAGTATCCAAAGTGTCGTTTGCTTTCTGCGGCACATTTCCGTCTGTAGCATTCACGGTGTGTCCCTCTTCAACGTCTAACACTGGAGCGTCGTCCGCGTCAGGAGGCGATGCTGCCTCACCAGAGGGTAGGGCATCCTTGCCCTCAGCCAGTCCCCGACCTCCGTCACTGATCCCGCTGATGGTCACGTCATCAATAGCAATCTCATTTCCCTCCATGTTGAGGCGGCCTTCAAATGTGATCTGCAAGAGAATACTGATGTTAACCTCTCTCAGACTTACTTTAAGTAAGAGTACTGGAAAGAGAAGAGCTGAGATATTTTGAAGAGTAGAGTAAGAGAACTATATTGCACTATCTTTTTCTAGTCATCAAACATCGGGAAAACATCTTGTTCATCCATACCTATAAAACTTTATAACAGTGACTGTTCAATATACGAGACAGTATAAAGAAGCATTTTCATAAAATGTCAGGGTGGCATACTGATCACTTTTTCTTTCGCTGAAATCATTAGAGAAAACAATGCCAACCCCAGGAAGCTTACTCAGACCTGACAAACACCAACGACTCCACGTACTAGCTCGAGAGTGACTTTAATGGCACTTGCGCCACATTAGACAGGAAATGATAAAAAGTGAGGACATACATCTGTAAGGACCGGTATCCTACATGTGTCCCATCACCTTACCACGCAAAACAAAATACCAAACTCGTGAGAGTTTCAAGGTAAGTCACAAAACGTCGACTGTCTCGGAGATCGAACCATTAATACGAAACTTAAAAAAAAAAAGAAAAGTGATGCTACGCTACCGAGACACTGATCATTTATGAGGTACAACAGTATATAACGTTCGTATTCTCCGTGATCGTTTTACCAAAAGTAACGACTAGAAGAAGAGAGAAGACACTCTTCACCACAAAACTTGACCAACAACACAATACAGGATTAACTTGTGGTATGAATATACCCACGCCAACTAAGCATCATTTGCAGTTTTTGTATCGACCAACTATTTACGGAGGAAAAATAAGTTTAACTCTCATAAATGCCGGAATTCTCTTCTTATCACTGAAAGTTCAAAAAAAAAAAAAAATTAAGCCACCAAGAATCACAGACGTGAGACATGTTCATTTACTGCTGGGTCAGTTTGGCTAGTTGGTCTTCTTGTGAGTCCTTAAAGTTCAACCTCTTCAGAATGACGGTACGATCCTTGGATAAATGGCTTTACTTGACCTTAAAGGTCAGGAGGTTAAGGGTGAAATCATCATACTTAAGGGTCGCCTCGTCTTGTTCAAGGGGTTGGCCAGATTATACAACTTCTCTCTGCCATATTCGCTCGGCCCCTTGGTTCCTTAGTGTCTCCTGACTTAACTCGGTTTCTCTGTTCCCTGGTGCATGTTTTTCACCTGCCCGGCGTGTTCTAATAGTTGTACAGTGCTCGTGGCTGGCATGATAATCCCTCCATTGACCCGTCGATCTAACCCAGCCAGGGTTAGGAGAGACGCCCACCAACTTCTTATCAACTGCCTTGAGTGTAACCACGTCTTATGGAAATAACTTTGGCCACGCGCAATACTAGTCCTCGTACTGTGATGACTGGAAGCTCGTTACTGCAAGAACCTAGTATGAAATTGAGTACATAAGTATGACGATCATGTTCTTTTAATCTAGCAAGCAAATTATGGCTTGTATCATTTTTTTTTTTTCTCAAAAAAATGGCGTGGGGATATGTGACAATTTAAACAGCCATGTACAAATAGTTTAAATCGTACTTGCCTACTTGTGCACTCTAACGCTGTTGGCAATAATCCTTGGGGGAAATGAGACTTCGTAAACTCCCGGTACTGACACTGTTACAAATACATTGTTAGGGCGTTTTAAGGAACTTCCTTGCGTGTAGCTCACCTTGGTCATGTAAGAATGATACAGACATAGGAACTGAACATGTAAGGTCATAAGATGCGGGGAGCGGCAGGGGAAGGCAACAGGATACAGTATAACCAATGATATACTTTTAAGGATTGCACTATTGAAATCAGGATATTATATTGTTCTTAAAAAAAAAAAGATAAAATGATCAAAAGTAAGACGGTCAAAAATATGAGCGCAGTGTATTAAGTTTTTGTCCTTTATGTATTATAGATTACGACGAAACGCAACAACCTCTAACTTCAGACCTAAGCCTAGTCATAACTCAGATTCCGACCTTCGGTATTGAAAATTACAATCATATAAGTTTAATTATGTGAAACATTCATCACGGAAATTAAACAAGGACTACATCCCAGCCTACACAAATAAAAGTAAACCAGACAAATGCTTAGCTTGGGGTAACGTTGGCGAGCACAGGAGGAAAGGGAATGACGAGGCTTCCTGGCGGCCGCCATGGCAGCCTGGTCAAGTTGCTCTGTTGCTTACCCAAGGACGCTCACATCTTTCTCTTAAACATATCATGCCCCACATTTCCTGAGCCAGCCACCTGAAACCCACTACTGTATGGGAAGCTTATGGTGTCATCAAACGGGATCTTATCGGGTTATCGAGTCAACAAGTTTTGACTAACTAGCTACTGAGCCGCTCGCTAAGAGGATCCAATGTAAACAGCTCCAAAACCTGAATAAATGAATGTACAAAGACAAGATTAGATAAATCACGTAAACACAGAGGTAATAGCGGAGACCATAGTTATATTTTATCATCAAGACATTGCGGTTCACATATATTTCTTGTAGCAATGGAAATATTTTCAATAACGGTTGGCAGAGACGTGACTCGCTCAATATGTACAAGATTGGATAAATGATTTGTTGTACATTTACAATAGATCACCCATGAATGGTAAATCATGATACAGGATTGATTTTTTTTACTGGGATCCTGACAGAAATGAATCAAACTTTGTCTTGGCAGGACTGAAAAACACTCCTCGAATGTCATGTGGTGTGGCTATCTACATGAATAACGTGTCCAATGGCGGCAACTCCAATATACATCCCGAAAAACCTGTCCGGTAGCGAGGGTTGCACAACCTGAAAAAGCTGGTCCGAGGCAAAGACTTGAACTTCTGTTAAGTATAACTTGTTGTCACCATGATTCGGATCTACTTCCGTAATAACTAGTCCCACGCCTAGAGATTCGAATCTACTTATATATGTACCAGAACTGCATATAGTCATAGCAAGGACACTATCGTAAACTTAATAGCATGAACCTAAATACATCTTGGACCGTGAGGGATGCGTTACTCACCTCCTTATCGAGAAGCCTCAACGTATAAATGATACTTACGGTGAAAGGGCCTGACTCGGAGAGATGGACGGTGCGGTCGGACCAGGCGCCTCGGGTCGTCTCAGTGGCCAGGAGACTAGGACTATTGCCCACTACCTGATACACCTGTAATATTCATATGGGTCAGATTCTATGGTGTGTGGTGCGGCCATCCTTACTCTGTAGTCTTAAAATTAATACCTGAAGGATATGATTTAGATACAAGGACATCAGCATAGAATTTTTAAAACCGACAATAAGCATTAGGAAGAAGATATGTACTTACAGAATATGCTAAAACATGGAATACATTATGAAGGGGATGATGGTGAAGCAAAGGGTTCGCATGTTCGTAAGAAAACTTGATAGATTATAGAAAAGTCATCTTATGAAGTATGAATATAAGGAAAATAATGTATCATCAACCAGATATGTAGCCCCCTGTTGTTCAATAAATCAATCAAAATAGTATAAATATTACAAGTAGAAAAGAGCCGGTTTAAAAGACGCGGATGTGCCTTATACCAGATGATTTTACGTATCTGTGTCTGTGTTCTTCCGTTTCGTAACACGAGGGTCTTTAATTTGTTGAATTGCGATCGGAAAGCTTTTGATTTATCATTTTGTACATATAGGCACTTGATAGGTACTTAAGTACTCTGAGAGTCTGAATCTTATAACGATGTATTCTGAGGGTCCATGAACAGTAACACCGCAATCTGAAGTCTCTGACATCATAATTTCAGCGTCTGTGATGTCCTGTAGGAGTCTGTAGTCTGTGTGGTTTTCTGTGAGAGTCTGCAATGTTTTGTTCTGAGGGTTTGTGATATGTATTAAAGTAACATAAGGTCGTTCATATGTACCGATGCTTTACGACACTCTGTTAAAGTTCTTGTGCACATATTGTCTGTAAGATGCATTATATTCTAACGTCAAAGTCGGTGCTGTGTCGTGTTGAATAAGAGCACCAGGTCAGCTTTGAGTGTTTGTAAACTGTGACGTGCAGAGATCGCAAAGAAGAACTAGGCTACACTTTTGTGTCTATGAGACAAAGAACGCCATGTCATCATCTCTAAGTGTTCGCAATCTGTAATCTGTGATGAAAACATTATGACACCTCTGTGTCTGCAAAATCTGCTGTGATGACAGAGAGCACCAGATCAAACTTATGTGCACTCTGAAAATACCTAATCATTAAAGCGTCAAGGTAAACTGGGAGTTGGTACTCTGGAATCACCAGAAATATCAATCTCTGTGGCAAGTTAGAAAAAGAGATGTAGGTGTGAAGCGACAGAGGCACCGACCTGGTGAGGGTTGTGTTGCGAGGTAAATGAGAAACACACACACACACACACACACACACACAAACACACATCCCTGAGGAACGCTGTCTAGGTCATCTTGGAACAGGTCTTGGATACTGTCATGTGGGACTGGTTTTATTGGATATTGAGGGACGCGTAATTGAAGTCTTCAAAAAAAGGAAAGAAAAATTATCTGAATATATCACCCTATCACTCTGTCTATATACATACTGATTATATATATATATATATATATATATATATATATATATATATATATATATATATATATATATATATATATATTTTTTTTTTTTTTTTTTTATACTTTGTCGCTGTCTCCCGCGTTTGCGAGGTAGCGCAAGGAAACAGACGAAAGAAATGGCCCAACCCCCCCCCCCATACACATGTACATACACACGTCCACACACGCAAATATACATACCTACACAGCTTTCCATGGTTTACCCCAGACGCTTCACATGCCTTGATTCAATCCACTGACAGCACGTCAACCCCTGTATACCACATCGCTCCAATTCACTCTATTCCTTGCCCTCCTTTCACCCTCCTGCATGTTCAGGCCCCGATCACACAAAATCTTTTTCACTCCATCTTTCCACCTCCAATTTGGTCTCCCTCTTCTCCTCGTTCCCTCCACCTCCGACACATATATCCTCTTGGTCAATCTTTCCGCACTCATTCTCTCCATGTGCCCAAACCATTTCAAAACACCCTCTTCTGCTCTCTCAACCACGCTCTTTTTATTTCCACACATCTCTCTTACCCTTACGTTACTTACTCGATCAAACCACCTCACACCACACATTGTCCTCAAACATCTCATTTCCAGCACATCCATCCTCCTGCGCACAACTCTATCCATAGCCCACGCCTCGCAACCATACAACATTGTTGGAACCACTATTCCTTCAAACATACCCATTTTTGCTTTCCGAGATAATGTTCTCGACTTCCACACATTTTTCAAGGCTCCCAAAATTTTCGCCCCCTCCCCCACCCTATGATCCACTTCCGCTTCCATGGTTCCATCCGCTGACAGATCCACTCCCAGATATCTAAAACACTTCACTTCCTCCAGTTTTTCTCCATTCAAACTCACCTCCCAATTGACTTGACCCTCAACCCTACTGTACCTAATAACCTTGCTCTTATTCACATTTACTCTTAACTTTCTTCTTCCACACACTTTACCAAACTCAGTCACCAGCTTCTGCAGTTTCTCACATGAATCAGCCACCAGCGCTGTATATATATATATATACACACACACTAATGTAGTGCATATGAAGGCGAACTTTCATAAAACACATAATGCCCTCCAACAGCAAGGATTCAAACCAGGACCTTTTGCGTGGCAGCCGAGCGGATACCACCCAAAAGGTCCTGGTTCGAATCCTTGTTATCGGAGGGCATTATGTGATGTGTGTGTGTGTGTGTGTGTGTGTGTGTGTGTGTGTGTGTGTGTGTGATCTGTCGGTTTTTACAATAAGGTCTAAAAACTTTTCCAAATGTTCTATGTTTTTTAGTCTTTTACAGAATTTGGTGTAAAGCTGATAAGAAAGTAGATGGGTTGTAAGAAATCAAAAGGTCGATATGTATCGCTGTAAGTGAAAAGAAAAAGATATGTAAGGTTGTGTAGCAAGGTTCATATGGAGTGGTCCAGACTGCTGGAGTAGTCGTGACAGCTGTGCGGCAGCTGGAGTGATCCAGAAAGCTGTGTGACAGCTGGGGTGATCCAGAAAGCTGTGTGACAGCTGGGGGTAATCCAGACAGCTGTGTGATAGCTGGGGTCATCCAGACAGCTGTGGTAGCTGGGGAGACCCAAACAGCTGGGGAAGTTCACACAGCTGTGGTGCCTGGGATGATCCAAACGGCTGTGACGATTCAGTGTTTTACTATAGTTCAGTCAGTCGGATTCCTGTGGTCACAGTTGTCGAAGCATAGTGGAACTGGTGGACTACACAGTTGGCTACCTGACTGGCAGACTGGCTGACTGACTGGCAGAATGTCTATATGTACAGCTGGCAGATATTGCACGTGACACTGTAGATGATCGCCACACTACCCTGGTCAAAAAGTCTTCGTTTAATTTCCCTCTTCATTCTTGTTTTACAAGGTCGAGTCTTCTTCCTTGCAGCCTTATGTCCCTCGGATCTCCCGTTCTGTCCGCGTGGCTTTATCCCCATTCGACACCTGTCCGCGTGGCATATCCCCATCCGACACCTGTCTGCGTGGCTTATCTTCGTTCGGTCCGTTCGTCCCGTGTGCCTGTTCTCTGTTGGATCCGTACATTCCGTGTGGATAATCTCTGTTGGATCCGTTCGTTCCGTGTGAATATCCGTTGGAACCGTTCATTCCGTGTGGCTTATCTGGTGTTGTCGTGCAACGAGTTGGTATCCATGAAAGTGTCGGTAAACAAAGTGGTATCGCGGCCTCAATCAGACCCACCCCGCAGCAGCAGCAGGTACAACCCACGTCCAGGGGTGGTCGACAGAATCAGCCGTGATCATGCGATGCTACCATGGTGGGGAAGGGAGGATAGAGGGGGTAAGAGGGACGAGAGGGAGAGACGAGAGGGAGAGACGAGAGGAAGGGACGAGAGGGAGGGATGAGAGGGGTGGGGAGGGGAAAGAAGTAGAGGAGCATGTAGGACAAATGTTATGACAGAGGGAAGGTAGACAGGAAGGGGCAAGAGTAACCAAGGAAAGGGTGTAAAGGGAAGGGTCAATGTAGGAAAGGGTACATAGGATGAGGTGTGAGGCGTGTGGCGGTCAGGGCAAGAGGTTAGAAATGGAAGGGACTGAGGTAAGGGAAGAGGGGGGGGGGGAGTCTGGAGGGGCAGGATAAAGATGTTTTGAGGGAGATGGGAGTCGTCGGGAGGTATCGGGAGGTGGGCTTTGAAGGTACAGAAGGTGGCCGGGAGTTGGGGAAGTTTGGAGGTTGAAAGGACTGGATTGGTGGACGACTTTGAAGATAGAATGGAGGGTCAGGGAGAGTTTGGAATAAGGAGGAGAAGGGTAGGAGAAAAATTAAGTGGCGGGGGTAAAGAGGGAGTGGGCGTTTGTAATTACATAGTGGAGGGAGCTGCCGGAGGAAGAGTAGGGGGGAGATTGTACGGATCTGTGGAGAGAGAGAGAGAGAGAGAGAGAGAGAGAGAGAGAGAGAGAGAGAGAGAGAGAGAGAGAGAGAGAGAGGGCAATGGTACTCTGGACGATGAGGACGGATGGAAGCGTTTAGAGGTAGAGAAGCTCAGAGATGGAGGAACGGGAGGGAGAGGAAGTGTTTGGAGGGGATGGAACGGGGGAGGGACGGCAGCTCTGAGACGGAAGGGAAGGAGAGGTGAGGATATGGGAGGGGAGGTGGGGGAGGGCTGTGACACGGGACTAAGATTGCTGGGAAGAACTTGGGAAGAACATAACAAAAGATATGATGGTTTGTGACAGGGTCGTAATCAGGAAGACATTAATGGTAACCTATATTCCAAGATGGGGACGGGATAGTAAAGCAGAAGGCTCCTCCCCACCCACCACTGTAGATGGAGACAGTATAGTAAAGCAGAAGGCTCCTCCACGCCCAGCACTTCCTCCTTTACCTCAACCGGCAGGACAGCGTCTATGAGGCAACACTATGCAGAATAGAGAGAAGACACTACCATTGAAATATGATAATGATATGAATGGAAGATCTGTTCTGATCTCGTATCTGAAGCCGGATGCAATGAGGAAGAAAAAAGAAAATGTTGAGATACGTGCATATCGTATCTTAACCCTCCAGGCCAACCCCCGGATAATCAGTATCATTGAAGCATTTGTCCAGCCGACTTTAAACAGTATTTCCAGACGTAACCTTGAAAGTATGTGGCGGAAGTTTACTCCAATGTTCCGTGGTGCATCTCCTGCTGTCTTGTAACTCGCGTTGTTATTTCTGGCGTCCGACGTAACTTTGTTGTGAAGAAATCATTGTAGGTTATGCATGCATGTATATATACATGATACATGATCTGCCGACTGCAGGTTTGTGGGCTGAAAGACAGAAAGACAGACAGACTTACTTTGAGTTCTGGGACGCCGTTGGGAGCCACCCCTTCGGTCAGGAAGAAGCGGTAGTGTAGCGTAACGTTGGTCAGGCCCGACATCCCCCGCTGCACGTACACCTGTTGAGCCACACACACACACGCTCGTCAGTCCACACCTTTTGTCTTACACCTGCCACACCTACCACCATCACTACCATCATACCTCTCAGGCTTTTATCAGTTATCATTATTATTATTATTATTATTATTATTATTATTTATCATCATTATTATTTATTATTATCATTATCATAATATCCTAATACTACTAATACTATATTATCATTATTTTGTCATTGTTATTATCATTATTATTACTATTATTATTATGAATTTAGTTATAAAGAGAAACACTACGAAAAATACTGAAAATGAAAGAATTGATGAAATGTATTTGTCACAATAATCCTCTGCCTCTTGCTTTATCTCTGTTGTGTCCTCTCCTGTCACAACGTCCTCTCATTGTCTTCCCTGCCTCCTGCCATGTCTTCTCCTACCTTGTTCTCTCTTGTGACACCCCTGTTCTCGTCCTCCCCTCCTCCTCCTGCCATGTCTTCTCCATGTCCTAGTCTTATTGTCTCATCACATCTGTCTCTCCTTCCTTCACTATTCCTCTCTCTCTCTCTCTCTCTCTCTCTCTCTCTCTCTCTCTCTCTCTCTCTCTCTCTCTCTCTCTCTCTCTCTCCTCTCCAGGCAGACTTATTTCCTTTCCTTCTGCTTCTCACCTACTGTTTCCCCCTCCGACGCCCCTCCCCATTACACACACACATACACACACACACACACACACACACACACACACACACACACACACACACACACACACATTTCTTATTCCCTTTCTCTTTCCCTTGACACTTGACCTTCGTTTACCTTCTGATACGCAGACCTTCCATGTCAGCCATCAGTCTGCGTTCATTTGCCCGGGAGATTTATAGTCACCTCCTCCGTTTTGTTATTCTTTCTCTCTCTCTCTCTTCGCTTGAACCCCTGAATCTAATTCTCTATTTTCTATTTTTCTCCTAATCTTCCCACTTCCTTAACTTCCTTTACTCCCATGTATTCCATCCCTTCTGAGCTGAGAGTAACAGCGGTTCACATCATTATACGGAAATTCCTCTCTGCGCTGACGCGAGCTGCCCTCTGACGTCATGACTAACAAAACAACAACAGACTATTTCAGGAAGAGACCTTGACTGTTGTTTCCGTCAACCAAGTTGTCACTAACTAGATAGGAGTAATGAACCTCAGCTCCCTCCCGTCTGTTGTCATTACGGGGCAAAAAAGGGGTCTTGTGTCACCTGCTACCTTCGTGCCTTCCCCTTCGGATGTCTTACCTTCTTCAGGTACTCGCGGGTGACGACGACGAGGGCGGGTCCTGGCACTTCTGGGGCGGGGATGGCCGGATGGGAGGGGTCTGGTAGGTCCACCAGCGACCACTCCCCTCCCTTGAAGTTGTAGTGAGCCGAGTCCTTCGACCAGTCGGCGGTGTCGATGTGCAGCCCTGCCGGCAGTTGCTGCAAGAATATAGAGCACTTTGAAAACAGGGCGTTTAACCTCATAAGGTATTCGCGTCTTGCTGAGAGGTGGACACAGTCAATTACCTAAGTCTATTTACAGTCACAAGCGCCTGTATTTCTTGTTTGCTCTCGCAGGAGTAACTAGTCAATTCTTCCCAGAGTGAGGTGACTCAGTCCAGCTTCACCATGGGCAAGACTTTTGGACCTCATGTCTATACCTTACCTGTTCGTCTGTTAGTCTTTATATCACTCAAACTTTTCGAGAGCAGATGATTTACTCTGATGATCCAGCTTGCCACAGGATTTAACCTTGAAACATCCAAACGGCGCTCACGTCTGGAAATCGAAAGGTCGCGTCAAAGTCAAGGAGTCAGTGAGTCAGTCAGGATCGAGCTGGAGCGGACGCCTTGGTCAGGATCATTATATATGATTTTTTTAAGTCTTGTAAACTCGTCCGTCTGGCGCTGTAGGTGATCACTCACACTCCATTAACTCGGCCACATGTAAGAGTCACTCGAACGTTGTCTTTATCCTACATCCAACTGAACCACGACCAAGATTGCATCACACGGTAAAAAGTGTTTTAATTTAAAGTAATTCCTACTTGTGCTCTCCGTTACAACTTGTCAGAGGTATTAATGCCTGAAGACAAGACTCGGTTACAGTGAGACGCTGTAGGTAAAGATGAGGGGAAATATCCTGATGCCTGAATTTTGCACTTAGCAGTCTCATGCACCAGGTACATCCTCAGTTTCATATTCTCCTCATCAGTAACCCAGATCATGAAGTTTCAAGAGAGAGGAAAGAAAGAAACTAAGGGTACAGAATCCTACCCTAGGTACCCCACCACCAGAACCCAAGACTTTGACTAACCTGTCTCGTTTGGTGGGCCTCCTCAGGAGCCGTAGAGAGCACTCCTCTGTTGCTGGACCTTGACGGCTGTTGGCTACTCTTTACTAAGCTTTCTGATAGGCCTTCAGAATCACCACTCACCCCGCCTGACCTTCGTTCCTCTTCTGCCTCTACGGATATACCTGTTGGGCCATTGACCATTCCTGCGACCCCGCCAGGTTTCAGTTCTTCCTCTGCTACGGGAATCATGATGGGGTCATCAACAAGCTCTGCGACCCCTCCTGACCTCTCATTTTCATCTGTCTCTGCGAGGTTGCTGGTCGAGCCATTGTCGTAGCTCGTGACCCCGTCTGTCCTCTGTCCTGCCTCGGCGGGATTTCCTCTCAGATCTTCAGCGATGCCTGTGATCCCGTCTGCCCTCTGCTCTGCCTCTACAGATATCCCCGTCGGGCCATTGACGAAACCAGTGATCGCGTCTGGTCTGTGTTCTGTTGCCTCTACGGAGATTTCTGTTTGGGCGTTGGTGATGACCCTTCCCCCATCTGGCGCCTCTTCTGCTCTTATGTCGGTGCTCCCGGCCGAATTCTCGGGAAAGCCTGTGCTTCCCGGTAACCCAGGTTGCCCCTCTTGCAGCTGCACTGGTGCTCCTCTTGGGTCATTTACAAAGCCAGTCACTCCCTCCAGCCTCACCTGCTGCTCTCGCGTTTCCACTGAACTTGCGGTGTGGCCGTTGATGACTGGGTCTGAAGGCTGCGGTGGAGGCGCTTCATCCTGCGCCCAGCTTTGCTGACTCCACACCAAAAGGAACAGGAGGACACAGATCGACTTCCCGTTGTGACAGTACATAGCTCCTTGTTCTGTTAATTTCTTTGACCAGATATCGAACTGATTATCAAATATCAGATTCACTGTAACTAGAGTTTATATAGTGTCATTTTATCACTTCACTTTGTTCACTGCATTTCCTGTTCCCATATCACTCAACATGAAAATTCTGTTGGGGAAATTACCATGAGAAAGACATATTGCATGATACAAAAAAAAAAGAATGGCAAAAGGAAAAAGAAAGCTACTTAAATTAGGCATTACACCAATTAACTCGTGATACCCGAGGACATACCGCAGGATACGAGCCAAATGCAGGAGGGAAAGTACTCGCAAAATGACGGCGACTTTTCTGACGTGTTGATTTGTTTGAAACGATAGATATCAGGAAACATATCGAGCCCCTAAACTGAACTTGAGCAAGGCAGCTTGTGGTTCACCCTTGTGGCCTCAATCTCTCCAGAGTATCTACGAACAAGGCAATTGTACGTGAACTAAACATTTCTGATTGATAACAACGTAGGTAATTGGAAAATTGGTAACCATAGATTCGAAGTAATGACATGATTATCGTAGGTAATAACTATCGTCGTACAGCAGGCATCGTTCGGGGGTTTTTTTTCGAGCCAGACGAGAACGCCTTTCGTGCTTACACTTGACAACTCTTTATTTCCGTTAAAGTTTCACATAGAATTCCCAGGAAGTATTAGTAGATGAGAGGACTTTTCACATCAGTGTAGCTCCCCTTCCGCGTAGCAACGTCAACGTACGGGAAAGGTAGTGAATGAATGACGTAGTGAGTGACGTTCACCCACAGCCGGTACCGGAAGCCAGCTCCACCACCCTTTTCACTGGATGGTGCTACGGCCTGGAAACAATGACTCTGAATGTTGGTGACACCTAGGGTCAGAGAGAGAGAGAGAGAGAGAGAGAGAGAGAGAGAGAGAGAGAGAGAGAGAGAGAGAGAGAGAGAGAGAGAGAGAGAGAGAGAGAGAGAGAGAGAGAGAGAGAGGGAACGAATTTAACGAGATAGGCTTAGGTAGGTAGATTGCTGAAGGGGTTCTCTTGCCTTTCCCAATAACTTTGACCTGGCACATTAAAAGACAGGTTTTTTACTTCCTCCATAGTCGTAAGTACTTTCCTTTGTCTCTTCTTCTTCCGTTTCATAATCATTTCTATATTTCAATTAAGGCCCTACACCTGTGTGTATATGATTATAATTTGCTTGTTTGTTAGGGGCAGAGAGTTTTACACTTGTTTTGCCCTATCTCTTAACTTTAGACATATGCAACATGTCCTTGCTCCTCTGTATATTTGCGCGCGCGCGCGCGCACACACACACACACACACACACACACACACACACACACACACACACACACACTAGCCCTCAGGGGAGGATAAACAGCAGGGAGGACTGTGGACCGGCTGCCGCAACCAGGATTCGAACCTATGCGGGTTTGATCCCAGGCGGCCCGTGCATGCATGATGGTCAGTAACGCAATCTTATACACCACGAAGGTCCGTGTGTGTGTGTGTGTGTGTGTGTGTGTGTGGCTTTCATAGTGACATATGGTGGAGTTAAGGTGGCAGTAAAATACAAGGTTGTAGTAGTGCTCTTGTTTGAGCATTTCATCACACCGGACTTAATCAGTCCTTCAAAGCACACCACCTCCCCTTCACCTCATCTCTGCCCACTGCCACTTCCTCATCTGCCCCTTTCACTGATGCTCCCACTCGCCCTCTTGTTTTTCTCGCTGTACTAACCTCCCTCCTAAACGTCATGTAGATAATCGAGACGTTACGAAAGCTGGCCTACTCCGGAGCTTTGCCGATGCAACTTCAAAACACGCCCATGAAAATTATGGAAAGAAGCAGGCTATGTGCAGAACGAAGCACCAGAAGAAAGTGGAATAAATTCATGGCAGTTCCTAACTCACGAGAGGCAGCCGTCCCAAAGGGATTTTTTGATAGACACGAACACATACTTTTCTGACATCGAAGGGTGAATGAAGATCGATGAATGAACTAGTATGCGGAAAGTAATGAACAGTGTTGAAGGACTCGGTGTATGACATTACCGTGTAGCGGATGTGATGAGGCTTACCGTGGAGAGAGTAATCTGAGAAACGGGTTAATGATGATAGGTTGGGCGGCGTCCAAAGAGCACAGGATGCCAGAGAGTTATGCATATCGACAAGAGTGCACATCTACTTCACATGGGGTGAGGCTCACATGTTAGACCGGAGCATGAATAAGTGCACGAGAAAGGCCGTCGAAGCAGCATACATCCCTCTCCGAAATTCCTTGAATACTCGGGTGAGTTTTTTCACTTGGTCGAGGGTGGTTGCGTGTGCGTTGCGGGACTGGTGATCTAGAACAGGAATGAGGCAGAGTCTGCGGCCTGGCTAATCAAGAGACTGCACTATCTGCTCAACGCCTAATTGATGAATTCCCAGTATTTACTGCTCTTGCTGATTTATACCAGTCCGCTGATGAAGTCCATTATGACGATTCTTTTATGATAGCTAAGACGGCAGGGGGAATTGAATGCTCTAATCAAGGCCGTCTTATCAGTGCAGTTCCTTCCACAACCCTCTTTGATCTCTTCCCACACATACCTTCCATCACCTCTTGCAGAACACAGCGTGAAAGTCCTCTAATGTTGCTGGTGGCCGTACAGTCACATCACATCACTCAGACATTACCCAGGCAGCAATAAACATGTAACACTACGACACACAAATAGAACACTGGCTCACGCAAAACAGGTTGTCTGCATCCTCGCAAAAGGCACTACCTCTCTCTTAACCCCTGACGGACATAAACCCATCCTACACCCTTCTATCACTTTAAATGGCCAAACCACTTCTACAATATGAAATTTCACACTTACAGAGCATTATGCATTATGCACGACACACGTATGGCATTCATTCCCCCACCGTTTAAATTACTTTAGAACGCTTACTTGTACCAGATAAGGACAAGAAAAAGAATTCCTCAGTATCCCACGTACGCAAGTCACTATGACAATTCATCCGTTTCATCCTACAGATGTGCTTCATCTGCCTGGCCATCCACCTTGTCAAAATCAAATACAACAAACCTATAAACAACACAATGCGCTATGAACAGTCACCAGCTGCCTAGCAAGACAAACATTCAACTTACACAAGGAAATAAGATTATTAATAATACAGTTCTACTTCGTACGCTCGACACGTTCATTTTGGAACCTTATAAAACATATATATGTACCCCTCACACGACAAACATAGCAATGACGAAACATACATACAGAAATGAAATGAAAATCATTTAAGCGAACGCCCTCCCAAATCCGTTTCAAACACCACCAACCACACATAACCTCATCAGAAACTCCCCTAGCAAGACGTGTACTAGTTATACAAGCTACGTTTTCGCTCTGGGTACCACGCATCTCTACAGCATAACAGACATGATTCAGATTATCACATAAGTAACTTCTTTATGAAGACAATGAACTCTTTTTCGTCAATTGCCGTGTGCTCTTCCAACATTAACGCATATTCATATTTACAACTTCCCGCCCTGAGCGCTCTAGGAGCCATTTAGACATTTAAAGGTATAGCATTGTTAAAAATAATAATAATATCATTATCATAACTAGTGTTATCATCATTATCATTATTATGTAATCCCAGGACCCCATTCGCTTAAGGATGTCCTGCAACTTCCAAACTGTAATTCTTCCATTAGCAGGGAAGTGGACTCCTACGGAATGAACTCTTTGACAAGACTGTTTTCTCTTTCGTCAGTAGACGATGATGCAGCCTTGCTGATCCTGGTGTAGCCCAACGCAAGCCCAGTGCGTTGATTCCAGTATATATATATATATATATATATATATATATATATATATATATATATATATATATATATATATATATATATATATATATATATACTATCCCTGGGGATAGGGGAGAAAGAATACTTCTCACGTATTCCCTGCGTGTCGTAGAAGGCGACTAAAACGGGAGGGAGCGGGGGGCTGGAAATCCTCCCCTCTCGTTTTTTATTTTCCAAAAGAAGGAACAGAGAAGGAGGCCAAGTGAGGATATTCCCTCAAAGGCTCAGTCCTCTGTTCTTAACGCTACCTCGCCAATGAGGGAAATGGCGAAAAATATAAAAAAAAAGAATATATATATATATATATATGATAGAGTTGATAGAGATGCTCTGTGGAAGGTATTAAGAATATATGGTGTGGGAGGCAAGTTGTTAGAAGCAGTGAAAAGTTTTTATCGAGGATGTAAGGCATGTGTACGTGTAGGAAGAGAGGAAAGTGATTGGTTCTCAGTGAATGTAGGTTTGCGGCAGGGGTGTGTGATGTCTCCATGGTTGTTTAATTTGTTTATGGATGGGGTTGTTAGGGAGGTAAATGCAAGAGTCTTGGAAAGAGGGGCAAGTATGAGGTCTGTTGGGGATGAGAGAGCTTGGGAAGTGAGTCAGTTGTTGTTCGCTGATGATACAGCGCTGGTGGCGGATTCATGTGAGAAACTGCAGAAGCTGGTGACGGAGTTTGGTAAAGTGTGTGGAAGAAGAAAGTTAAGAGTAAATGTGAATAAGAGCAAGGTTATTAGGTACAGTAGGGTTGAGGGTCAAGTCAATTGGGAGGTGAGTTTGAATGGAGAAAAACTGGAGGAAGTGAAGTGTTTTAGATATCTGGGAGTGGATCTGTCAACGGATGGAACCATGGAAGCGGAAGTGGATCATAGGGTGGGGGAGGGGGCGAAAATTTTGGGAGCCTTGAAAAATGTGTGGAAGTCGAGAACATTATCCCGGAAAGCAAAAATGGGTATGTTTGAAGGAATAGTAGTTCCAACAATGTTGTATGGTTGCGAGGCGTGGGCTATGGATAGAGTTGTGCGCAGGAGGATGGATGTGCTGGAAATGAGATGTTTGAGGACAATGTGTGGTGTGAGGTGGTTTGATCGAGTAAGTAACGTAAGGGTAAGAGAGATGTGTGGAAATAAAAAGAGCGTGGTTGAGAGAGCAGAAGAGGGTGTTTTGAAATGGTTTGGGCACATGGAGAGAATGAGTGAGGAAAGATTGACCAAGAGGATATATGTGTCGGAGGTGGAGGGAACGAGGAGAAGAGGGAGACCAAATTGGAGGTGGAAAGATGGAGTGAAAAGGATTTTGTGTGATCGGGGCCTGAACATGCAGGAGGGTGAAAGGAGGGCAAGGAATAGAGTGAATTGGAGCGATGTGGTATACAGGGGTTGACGTGCTGTCAGTGGATTGAATCAAGGCATGTGAAGCGTCCGGGGTAAACCATGGAAAGCTGTGTAGGTATGTATATTTGCGTGTGTGGACGTGTGTATGTACATGTGTATGGGGAGGGTTGGGCCATTTCTTTCGTCTGTTTCCTTGCGCTACCTCGCAAACGCGGGAGACAGCGACAAAGTATAAAAAAAAAAAAAAAAAAAAAAAAAAAAATATATATATATATATATATATATATATATATATATATATATATATATATATATATATATATATATATATATATATATTGGAATGAGGGGGATCCATAGCGATCGGGGCCTAAACATACAGGAGGTTGAAAGGTGTGCAAGGAACAGAGTGAATTGGAAAGATGTGGTATACCGGGGTCGACGTGCTGTCAGTGGATTGAACCAGGGCATGTGAAGCGTCCGGGGTAAACCATGGAAAGGTCTGTGAGGTCTGGATTTGGAAAGGGAGCTGTGGTTTCCATGCATTACACATGACACCTAGAGACTGAGTGTGGACGAATGTGCCCCTTTTTGTCTGTTCCTGGCGCTGCCTCGCTGGAGGGTGGGGATGCTATTTCGTGTGTGGCAGGGTGGTGACGAGAATGGATGAAGGCAACAAGTATGGATATGTATATGTATATGTCTGTGTAGGTATACATATTCATACATTGAAATGTATGTGTATGTATATGTGCGTGTGTGGGCGTTTGTGTATATACATGTGTATGTGGGTGAGTTGGGCCATTCCTCGTCTGTTTCCATGCACTACCTCGCTAACGCGGAAGACGGCGGTTAAGTATAATAAAGATAATATATATATATATATATATATATATATATATATATATATATATATATATATATATATATATATATATATATATGATTGTTGAATTCACTCATTTCTGTAATATCTTAATTATATGTCTATGATTTAAAAGTAACTTGATACTAAATGAGTCGGCGGCCGAAGGCTGTGGAAACCTGTAAATCTCCCTTTCGCTTGACACCAGCGGAGCCTTGTCGGCAACTTGACACCCACCTGCCAACCGTATGAGACAAGTCGACTTCCTCGCAAGTGTCATAAAATCGGGAGATCCAGCATCAGGTCTAATCATCAGGACTGCTGACAGATGATATATTTTTTCTCACTATTTGATAGATCCAGTCAAAGGTTTGGTTACTGTATCTTCACGTTCAGTGGTCGTACCGTCGTGCTCAAGGGTCGTATCTTCATGCTCAGTGGTCGTACCGTCGTGGTTAAGGGTGGTACTGTTGTCTTCAAGGGTAGTACCGTCGTGCTCAAGGGTCGTGTCGTCGTGTTGCTGAAGGGGTAAGACTGAATCATTAACGAGCGTTCTGTATGTTCTTGGCGTCGTGACATATTCTGATGAATGCTTTTCTTGACAATCTGTATACAGAACATCTGTTTAACAACTTTTTTGTTTTTCATAAATCACACGTTCGAAATTGGTGTTTGAATATTTTTCTCTTTTCTTCTACAATATCTGATGTTGTTACCCTTTGTTCCTTCGTGCGATGTATATCATATCCCGTTATGAGAATAGCATATTGTTTGGCTTTTTATGCGTGTCTCTGATTCTACCAGTTTTCGTCGTCTAGAAACAGCATTTACATATAGAAAAAAAAAAAGTGTTCAAGGTTCCCTCCGCCTTCCTTCCCAGCCTTGGCAACACTGGCGGTATTTATGGCGCCACAGTGACGCACTTTGAATATTGAATCAATGGTAATTCGCCTCTGCCGCTTTGGAATGAGAACTGATGAATATGGGCGATGTAGTAACTCTCTAATGTAGTGAATGAAAAGACTATAGTGATAATGACTGCCGGTGATCGTGTACAACAATTGTTACGTTTAGTACGATGTGCGGGAGGCTCCAGAATACCTTCCCTGGCCCAGTGTGCCTCCATGATCAGCCGAGTTTAAGTGAGGAAGATAACTGGACGGGATGAGGCAGACAACCAAGATAAAGTGGTTCATGATAAGGAAGATAATTCAGACAAATTCTGAAAGATGAGTGGTTAATTTGTGTCTATTAGAGATGGCGATATAAAGTCAATCCGGACTCCCTGAGGAAAACGAGACAATTCACGCTGTGTGGTGAAGATAGCAGGACAAAACGTTCTCCATGAGGAAGATATCAAAGAACTCGAGTTCTGTGAAGAAGAATAAGAAGAATAAAAAGAATATTTTGTGTAAAGAAGACAACTTGGGGTGTGTGGGTAATACAAGATAATTATCATGTTGTCAGGGAGGAACCAAGAGAACTCAAGCGGTGAGGCTAAGACAACGAGATCACCAGTCAAGACAGCTACACCTGTATGAGGAAGAGACCGAGAGTTTCAGCCGCTGTTATGTCTACTTGTATTCCTTTTATTTAGTTGTTTTTCTGAGATTGTGCTGCACAGGTCTTGTACAACGTTAACACTGTGTCCATGTTGTTATAGCGGCCTGTACAACATTCTGCGATTAATAAGCACTACAGCCGCTGTGGCTTCTCGTATCACCCAGCTTGCAGCACACCACCATAACTCAACCACAACCATACATATGATTCCATCTGTAACACTACCTCATTTAACACACACACACACACACACACACACACACACACACACACACACACACACACACACACACACGAGTTCCACAAAATGTGTCAAAGATTTAAAGAAAATAGAGACGTATTATAGAAAACATACAGATGGCACAGCAATCAGGCAGCGTAAGGATAAACTTCAGAGAGCAAGAAGTATATCTCCCAAACAAATTACATTGTTGATAAAGTAAATGATAATCCGAAGTGTGATTTAAAAAGTGAATAATCAGACTGAAAGATTCTCTAGGAAGGTCTGCCGTCTGAAGTTGGGGAGGAAGTATAAGAGGAGCTGAATGCTAAGTTTCTAAGTGGATTTACTGTGAAGGACACAGCACCGGCAAGTGACCACACGGGGTAGAGGAGAGATCATGGAAAGCTTGAATGGTGTTAGACAAGATATTAGTAGACCATTGTAGGGTCTTTGATGCTTATAAGGCACATATCCTTGGTGAAATCTCTCTCTTTGTACTTAAGAAGGTTACAGACACACTTGACGGGTTACTTGAGATGTCCAGGAACTTATTCAGGAGGGATTAGGGCCAAGAGAGTGGAAGGCAACAAACGTCGTGTTTAATATTGATAAAGTGAACAGACAAGACGTGTTCAACGACAGACTAGCGTCACTAATAAGTGAGGTGTTTAAGATACTTCAAAACAGAATTGTAATAATCGGAGCAAATAAGTGAATACCTGCAAAGTGAGAGGCAGCATGGGATTCTGAGGATGGAGGTCATAAATGATAAGCCTCTTAGACCTATGTGGTAGAATGATCACTTGTTCAAAGGATAAAGAAGTAAGAGTGGTAGACTGTGTGACCTTGATCTGCCATAAGTCATTTTGCGCTGTTCCTCACACAGGGAGTTGGTTAAAAACTAGATTATCAGACAGACGTAAGAGGGAGGGATTTCTGTGGTGGGTCGACAACTAACTCGGTGGAAGGGAACAAAGGTTACATATGAGAGGTTCCACGTCACACTGGATTAAAGTAACAAGTGGTGTGCCACAAGGCGCAGTCTTAGGGCTGATGTTATTTTCATGTATATATATATACATAACATGTGGTAGGGACTCGGGTCATACTTGAAAATGTTCTTGAATGATGCCAAATTTATGAGAGAGTTTAGAATTATTTAGGACTGTAACGGTTTGTAAACTACAAAGAAACATATGGAGGCTTTATCTTCGGTCAGATACGCCAGTGATGAAATTTCACCCGACCAACTGTAAAGTGAAAAGATAGGACGCAGTGGTTGGCTATTCCTGTCTCCTAACAAAAGAAAGCTTACTGGAATATAAGTATCAAAAGGATGTAAAAGTTGACCTGGTACACTCAGTCTGTCTGCAGAACACTGCATTGATTAAGAGCATTGTAAAGAAGGTAAATTATCTGTCGATCACTGCAAAGATTACCCTTTGGTAAATGGATTACGATAAGTTAATGTTAACAATATAAGACCATTATTAGTGCATACATCACCATGTTAATCATTATGCTAGAGAAGGTCCGACGGAGAGCAAGAAAGGTAGAACCTGTAGTAAGGGAAGTGAGGTACCAGGATGGGGACAGTGGCCATGGATATACCTACTTGGGACGAGAGAAGGACAGAGGAAGTATAGGATGACAGTAGTCAAGATGTTTACATCAATCTCAGTGTCGATGGTGAGCACTTCCTTGAGACCGGCAAGAGACGAATAACTAGAGTAGCGACAGGAAACTGAACGCAATACTTTGATAACAACAGAATGTTAATATGGAACAATGTGAAGTAAAAAAAAAAAAAAAGATATGAATGCTGAGAGCGCAGGAAAAAGCCTATAAAGTTATATGAAGGTCCCGCGGGTGTAGAAGCTCCCTTCTCGTATGTACAAATAGAAAATGACACACACACACACACACACACACACACACACACACACACACAGTAATACACAGTCCCTGCTGAGGTAATAATGATCAAGGCTAAACCGGAGTCTCTACCGACCGCAGCTGGACAGGTAGTGACGTAAGGGAACCGGCCAGGCGAGGGTTCTAGCCAAACCTTTTGCATAATGTGTCCTGATCCTTAACACTTTCTAACGCTCATACCAAAGTGTTGGTCATATTCTCTCTCTCTCTCTCTCTCTCTCTCTCTCTCTCTCTCTCTCTCTCTCTCTCTCTCTCTCTCTCTCTCTCTCTCTCTTGATAGGGTGGTTAGAGAAGGAAAAGAAGATGTGCGACAGGCAAAGGGGCAATTTGAAATGGGAGAGTAGACTGAAGTGTGTACAGACGTACGGTGTAAGATTTGTGATGCTTGTGGGTTGCTCTCTGAAAGTCGTGCTTTCGGTGCCTTATTGGTATACCTCCGCCTGACTGGTGAGGTTGTGTATGCATTCGTGCTTTTTTCAGGTGATTCACCAAGCAAAGGTAAACATTGCTCACTGTGTACATTAATGGATGACTGGAGCCTCCCTGAGTGCTTCGAGGCTTCGAGGGAACCAAGGGTGTTCCATGTTTGTACTGTTGTCAAGATCCCGGATTTGTGTGTAGTTTTTGTATAATCATTCCCTCTCTCTCTCTCTCTCTCTCTCTCTCTCTCTCTCTCTCTCTCTCTCTCTCTCTCTCTCTCTCTCTCTCTCTCTCTCTCTCTCTCGATCCAAAAAATAATAATCAAAAGAAAATGAGGTTGAT
>NC_092281.1:19782218-19869718 GCF_036320965.1 Panulirus ornatus | reverse complement strand
CGCTGAGTGGATCGTAACCGGGGGAGCAACCGGGTGTTAGCTAGCTCAGGATGTGGTTGTAAGTGTGGGTAATGAAGATCGTAAATGGGAACTGGTGATTGATATGTGGGTGGAAATTGGCTTTAAGTAGATATAGATTGGATTTAGATATGTGGAGTTTGGATTTAGGTGGATGAAGGCAAACAAGCACTGCTAAAAAAGAAAAAAAGAAAAAAAAAGACAAGCAGATTATTAAAGAGTTTTGATCCAAATGAGGATCACAGTCCCGACAAACTTTCTCCATACATTCTGAAGAGGCGATGTGTACAGATACACTTTACAGGATACTTGATACACAGTTCAGTAGTATGTTGTAGAGGAGGATGTGGGAAGAAGGTAAATGTGTCTGTCTTTGATAAGATGGATCGGGGAAACTACGCTTAACTACAAACCATATTGTCTCTGACGAGTGTGGTGTGTAAAACGCTGGAAAAGGTAACCAGAAAGTATGTGAATGACGACTTGCAGGGGAGAAACTACCTAAATGTGAGACTTCAAGGGTTCAGGGGAAGGAGGTCATGCACAACACGTCTCTTAGACTCGAGTAAGAGAGTGAGCTAAGCTTCGGACAAAACAAGGATAAGAGGAGTGTTTGTACCATACCTGAAGTGCCGGAAAGCGTTTGGAACTGTACATTAAAAGAAGCTGGTAAAGAAGGTGAATCTTTAAACAAGAATAAGGGAAAGGCATGTTCGATGAACAGAAAATTAACAGCGTGGAAGCAAAGGTAATAAAGGACACATGTCAGAGGAGGCCTCACGAAACGGAATGAGTTCACCAGTGGCGTGAGGCGGGTCTGGGTCTGGGTCCTGAGACCGCTGCTCTTTTTGGTCTTTGGCCAACGATTCGCCAGAGGGATCTGCCTCCAACCTGAATGTTTACGGATGATACTAAGGTCATGAGGCAGGGAGGGAATTATGAGGATTGCATCAGCTTACTAGAGGAACTCGACCACTTCCAAAATTGGTTTGATACATTTGTCAGGAATTTCAACCCGAATGAATATAGAATAATGATGACAGGACACAGTGAAAGAAGGCCGTGATATAGATATGATTTAGATGAAAAAAAAAAAATAAGCTGCAGGAGACTTGCGTGTATGAGGGACCTGGGAGTTAACACTCTACCTAACCTGTTGTCAGACTTCCACCTCGGGAGAAATGTCAAGGGGATAAACTCTCTGTTGGCAAATAATAGAATCGCATTTAAGTATATGTTTAAGGAAATGTTCGGCAAACTAATGACAACTTTTATCAAATCTAGGTTATGATTTTCAGGTTTGGACAACGCACATTTAAAGAACCATAAAAGAACCAATACATATAAAGTTCAGAGGAAAGGCTGAAGATTACAAATTTGCCAACCATGGAAGAAAAAAAGAGTAAGAGGTGACTTGATCACAACCTTCAAGTTTCGAAACCAGTTTGACGATGTCGACAGCTGGATAACTCTTCGTAAGATGCAGAGACAGAAGAAACAGAGACCATAAGATGATGTAAATAAGTGCTTTTATGTAGTAGTAAAGTAGCGGTGGGTCGAGTGTAGAACTCCCTTCTCATGCTGCACAAGTAGGTTACCACACAGTAGAGAAATATCAAAGGATAAAGCCCCACGAGTGTAGGACTCCCTCCCCGTACAGTACAAATAGGTACACACACACACACACACAAACAAACAAACAAGCAGATTCAATTAACTGTAATACATGACTTCGTGGCGGGTAAAAAAAAAAAAAAAAAAAAGAGGTTCCTGCATCTTTCTCGTGAGCACCTAGGTATTACTGTGGGCCGGGCGTGATAACCTAAGTGGACTGCGGGAAAATCCCCAGCTTCCGGCGTGGTGTTGGGGGACCGGTGAGGGTAGTGGTCGAGTGGAGTGGAGGTAGTCAGAGCAGGATGCTCATGTACCCGTGTTAGGGGTCATATATCTCCGACAGTTAAAAAAAAAAAAATGGAAATGCGATTAGTCATTTTTACCTCCCATGGCCCAATCACATTCATTATCCTTGAAAGGTGACGTAATAGGTCATTTTCTTTTCCTTTTTATTCGCCGAATATTTACAGTACACTGATTTAGTTTAGCCCAATCATCTATGTTACTTTTAATATGTTAGGGTACTTTTAACACGTTACTTTTGTACTATGGCTGTGGAGTAACAAAAGGAGACACACACATTCGCCATCACAGTCACACCAAGCCTGATGTCGGAGGTGTACAAGCCTGGTGATGGGTTAGCTTCCCTCAGTTAATATAGAAAGGAGGTAGACCGGGCTCAGGGGGGTCTAGATTTCGCTGAACTGGTTAGCTCACATAATCTTCCAGCTGCTCACATCACGAATACTGTCATTGCTCCGGTTGCTCATTTCATGACCAGCATTATTGATCCAGCTGCTCAAAGTCACGAATAGCATCTTTGTTTCAGCTGCTCAAGCCACGAACAGTATCATTGTTCCAGCTGTCCACGTCACAAACAGTATCATTGTTCCAGCTGCTCATGTCACGAACAGTATCATTGTTCCAGCAGTTCACGTCAGTTTACGTCACGAACAGTATCATTGTTCCAGCTGTCCACGTCACACAGTATCATTGTTCCAGCTGCTCAAGCCGCGAACAGTATCATTGTTCCAGCAGTTCACGTCAGTTCACGTCACGAACAGTATCATTGTTCCAGCGGTTCATGTCACGAACAGTATCATTGTTCCAGCTGCTCATGTCACGAACAGTATCATTGTTCCAGCTGCTCATGTCACGAACAGTATCATTGTTCCAGCTGCTCATGTCACGAACAGTATCATTGTTCCAGCTGCTCATGTCACGAACAGTATCATTGTTCCAGCTGTTCACGTCACGAAGAGTCGGTGTTCCAGCCCCTCGCATCACTGGTGTAATATGGTTGTTCTAAGTAGTCAGCTCAGTCAGGTAATATCATTGTTCCAGTAGCTAATTGGGTCTACAGCCAACCTTCTTGCAAGGTCATAAAGACCCAAGTTATAACCACCGGTTGAAACTTCTTGAACATGTTCAAGATAATATCTTAGACCAGACACAATCTTGCTCTTTATATGGACCCTTAACCGTCCAGTCACAGACGTGATACCATTGTTATAACAGTTCACATGAATTATTCAGACTAGCCCTTATGCTGTATGGTTGGATGTTGGGTTGGAACTTGAGACTAGCAGCGTGGGTCTTCATAGACTTCGATACATGATTAGTGTATGAAATATTCAGTACCTCATATCCTATCTGCTTTCTTGGCAGCTTCGTTCCCAATGTTGGGAGAGTTTGAAATGGTTGGAGACAATGACCCCCTAGGTCATGATGATCAAGCATAATTTTGAACATATTAACAGTGTTGCTCTGAAAACATGCTCTTGGAACAACAAGCCGCGTTGATAATATCACTGGAAAAGAAATATTTCATGCAACGTAGATTACCTCAGTAGTCGAGTTTTAGTCCATTTTCTCTCGTTGGTAGCAGTGGTGTGACTGTAAAGAAATTTTCAATATCGACGATGTTGAATACTCTCAGTAATTCTAAAGCATTCCATTAACTAGCTACGGAATCGTCTTTTGCTTAGAGGAAACAAACTCAATTTTCGCAGCGCGGCTTCATACAGTTTGTTACGCAAGGAAGGAATAAATCTAGTTGCTTTTCGCTGCAGTGCTTCCAGTTTAAGAATATCCTTTCTTTGGTGTGCCCAGAACCTGCACTTCCATACTGTGGCAATACCAACCACATCCTTGCTTTCGCATATGAAGACGTTTCTGTTAATAAATCCTGATATACTATTTGATTTTTTTAGCACTTTCATATCAATGGTAGGAAAATTTGACGTTTTTAGAAAGAGTCACCTCTTAGATCCTCAAACTAAACAAGCAGCAGATGTTGTAGTATGAATCTTAATAGAGTTCACTTATGAATTTATGTATAATGCAGTTTGACCGCCTGTTTCTCACTCTCATCAATAGTGCACCATTTTGCTCATTACAAATACATCTTTATTGCCCTCTTATCTTCAGTACCACCATCATCCTCACTACACCATCTTCATCATCCCTCATCTTCGTTGCGTCCTTTTTTTTCACTTCAACCTTATCATCACTAAAGCCTTGTGTTGACGAGAAATTCATCTTAATTATATATCTTAACAACACAATGATTTTCATTAAACCCCCACCCCCCACCCCCCACCCTTACTACATCATAACTTCACAATACCCTTATATATATATATATATATATATATATATATATATATATATATATATATATATATATATATATATCTTTCATACTATTCGCCATTTCCCGCGTTAGCGAGGTAGCGTTAAGAACAGAGGACTGGGCCTTTAAGGGAACATCCTCACCTGGCCCCCTTCTCTGTTCCTTCTTTTGGAAAAAAAAAAAAAGAAAAAAATATATATCACAAAAATATATCGCAAAGCTACATTCAAGACCGGCTTCTTTGGATAATTTTTGTGTTCAATACACACCCCGTGAGTGCGCTGAAAACTAGGTCGGTAAATACCTTCTGTCAGCTTGTTCTGAGAGCTCGCTGTGTAAAGATCAACTACGAACTCTCCGTTTTCGGATCTGTTGAAGTCTCTGTGAACCACTAACCAGATTCCCAGTGCATTGCCAACGACGAATGACAGTTTACGGTTGAGTATTCCTTCATTTTTTCTCTGAAATTTCACGCACATTCAGTTCAGTTACGTGTAACATTTCATTACAATGACACTATTTACTCGCTACCCATGTATATACACATCCTGTGAACCTTTTTTTCTGACGAAGGATTTTATGATAACGGGACCAGATGAAGCTTACAAAGATTGCTGAGTTCGACATAACAATTGCTTATATGTAGTTGATGTGAGGCTAATAGGACGGTAATTGCCAGGCATTTCAAAGGTACTCCTTTGAATATAGGGGGTAAAGTCTGCCAATCTCCAAAAGTCTTGCAGTACTATTCCTAATGTGGTTTGGCTTTAGAGACACCTGGGAAAAGATGCGCTTCCCTAAAAAGCTGTAGAGGAAAAGAATGACAAAGCATAAGGCTTTCTCCCCACCTTCCATCATCTCCAGCAACACTCTGGAGGGGAAGCAGAGATAAAGAAAAGAAAAAAAACAATCCTTGCTGGACGAACACGCCGGAAGAAATTTTTTTATAGGAAATTTAGAAGGTAGAATGTACGTGAATTTGTCATGCATTCCATCACCAAGGACAGGCATCTTTTCATTTCTTGTTATGAAGGCATTATTGTTCTGTCTAGTGCTGTTTTACTATATATATATATATATATATATATATATGTATATATATATATATATATATATATATATATATATGTATATATATATATATATATGTATATATATATATATATATATATATATATATATATATATATATGTGTGTGTATAAGGGAGTAAGTAGACATGCCAACATGATTGTGACCTTGCATGATTCCTGTCAAACCCTAATTCTTTGGCTGGAGTCTGTGGATACACCTTCTGGCACATCCACCCGGTGGCTGGAGTCTCTGAACACAGCCCTTGCCTTCCCGTCAACCCTCTCCTGCAGAGGAGAACGCCAAGGTGACCCGGTCACCACAACATCACGTACTGGACGGATATTTTCCTTCACCTAAAACAATCAGTTGTCCGACGGAGACACAATAGTTGGCCTTCGCCTCGCAGACACCCGCCTAGCTGGGCTAACTCGGGGGGGGGGGCTGGTGTAGATGGGTTACATAATTCGTCTCTCTGGCAACTTCATCGGTGATGCCACCTCATAGAGCTAAAGTAGCCTACGTCTAACAATGTACGGTTGGTGATTCTCATTGTTTCGGTGCATCACAATTACAGAAACTGGTTCTCACCTCGTCTTCGACCGAGGCGTTTGATTTACAGTATTGAAACCTTCCCTCATGTCTTGTCGCTCCGTCGCTCACGCGCGTTGTGTAATGCTTTCTCACGACCCACACTAATAATAATAGACAAAATAAATCCACGTTGCGTTATTCCAATGATTTAAATCTCCCACCCGACTACCCTGAGCAAACATTCATTGGCTCCAACGAGCAGCCTAAATCACAGGCACAAAATACAATATCCTTTGTCAACGACACAGTTCGAGGGATCATGCGCACCAGATCCAACTAGAATGCTACGAAACGGAGCTTACGTAACGCATAAGCAGTATATTTCGCATTCCTTCCTATTCGCTGAGGCGTATTGAAACCCTCCCACAGTCCCTCACACGTACAGGTTATGAATTATATATATACATCCCATACCAATTAAGAAGACCAAGCAAAGTGCTGCTGGAGGTCGGAAGTGCCTGTGGTGGGTGATGGGAGCATTGGTTTTGTACGGCGACTCCCGTATGTTGCCGACCCCCCTCACCCCCTCCCAACACACACACACACACACACACACACACACACACACACACACTGAACAACATACGACATAAAGGATCTCACAATCTGTTAGTCTCTCTCTCTCTCTCTCTCTCTCTCTCTCTCTCTCTCTCTCTCTCTCTCTCTGTATCATGTTTCTTACTCTGTGCTGTTAACATTCTCGTCATATAAACGAAGGCCACCTCGCTGATTATATAGCGTCTGAGAATTTTCTTAATAGCCTTATCGACTAGTACGACGGTCCGAGCTTTGAGCACGACTGTACAACCCATAGGTAAGGTGATCGTACCGTCGTGTCCAAAGGAGTGAAGGGGACCATCTGAAGTTACATCACCTTGGGCTTTTTTTTTCGCAAAATTCGAATGTGCATTTCAGTATCTTCCACCGAAGTGGTGAGGTGGGAAAGGGGCTAATAGGACGCCCATCCTGGGTACTCGTGCACATAATAAAACGCAACTTCTATATATCCATTTTTACCACGCTAATATAAAACCAGATTTAGCAGGTAACGAAAGCAATACTTGTAGCATTAATGAGAAAAAAAAACAATGTTTACCTATGTTGTTGCATTTATTGCAGGAGGAAAGGATAGAAATTTTTTTTTTTTCCAGAGGATAATTGTCAAGAGGTGAACACTCTTGCGTTGTCTGATTGTTCTCATCAGATTTCGAAAAGTAACTTAGGATCGCTGGTTAGATTTAGGCTAGGTTATTATGTTAGATGAGTAAATAGGTGGTAAGGATATATTAGGTGATTAAGTTTACGTTATTGGTAGGGCCCCGCTAAGCTTCGAGTTCGAATCGATTTTTGAATCAGGAATTCGATTCGATAGCTCGGGGTCCGCTTTAATATTTCCTAATCGAATTCACTTCCTAATGTCTAGTAGACTGTCATTTGTTCTTAGAATTAGTTTCGTTGGGCTTCTTTCTTACGAGCATTTTGATTATTATCAATCGTGTTCAACTACACTTTTGTTGACGAAGAAATGATCTAATTTAAATGAAGTCTACATTCTGATGTTTAATTCCATTAACAACATTTTGATAACACTTTTGTTACACTTCTGTGCCATTCTTTTCCCAGATGTTCTAGCATATTATCTCTTGTTCGAAAAATATTTACATTGTCTTTTGTTCTCAGGAATATCATATTATTGTTTAAACTATATCTACAGTTTTGAAATAATCTCATTAAATGAGGGAATTCGTATCTTTTTTTATCATTCAACAAACAGTTCGGTTTACGCACCAAGAACACTTTTATTACACTCTTGTGCTGCTAGTCTTCTTCCTGATGATTAGATATATTGTTTTACTCTTTAAGTAGGATTTCCTGTGCCTTTGGTTCTCGGGAAGATGTAGTTACACTTTTATCGCTTATCATCATTGAAGAAGTAGTCTACATAAATAGAGAAACTGTTTTCTGTTAGATTTGAATTTCAGTTCGCTGTATACAATGAAATGTATAGGTATGTTTATGTGCGTGTGTGGGCGTGTGTGTATATACACGTGTATGTGGGTGGGTTGGGCCATTCTTTCGTGTGTTTCCTTGCGCTACCTCGCTAACGCGGAGACAGCGACAAAGTATGATAATAATAATAATGATAATAAATAAATAAATAAATATATATATATATATATATATATATATATATATATATATATATATATATATATATGTGTGTGTGTGTGTATATGTATATATTGGCCGCCACCCTATTGGTCAAGTAATGTCAGGAACAGACGAAGAAAAGGACTCAATCGCTTACATCCATTCAGATACCGCAACCAGACCCCACAGACCTTTCCATGGTTTCCCATGGTAATGAACGGGTCAGACAACGCGCGTCGCAGCTAAGAGGGGTGGCACCGCCGAATTTAAGGCAAACAACTTGCCGCTTTTGTGTACACGACCGTCTATAAACCATCTTTGTCTAGGGCAGGTAGTGACCCGTTAGTTAAAGGATGGCTGGGCTTGCTGTACGAAGCTATCAGAACCAGAGCGGACACTCGCGCTCAGGGGAGAGACAGACAAACAGACAGACTTACAGTGATGATTCTACAGGTATGAAATAAGTTCAGAGAGATGGCATGAGTGGGAGAGAGAGACAGAGAGACTGGTTGTATGACTGGGGGCGGTTCTGGGTCCCATGCCAGTCGGACGAGCGGGTGAAAGGAGTCAGCCGGTGTGGAGGCGTCGTCTGCCCACACCACCTTCCTCTCGACCTTCCCTCCTCCTGAATCATCGACCTTCACGGCCTCATTCGTCGCCCTCGCCACCTCTTCCTCCTCCTTTCCACCCTGTCGCCTCCTGCCCTCCACCTCCAGCGTCAACCGTTCCACTCCATCCTCCACCCTTGACTCCACCGTCGCCTGCCTCCCCTAACGAACGTGACGGAGAGGCGACAGTTTCAAACAAATGAATCAATTTGTCATATCCTTCTCCCCTTCCTCTCGGGCCTCACCTTTTCCTCAAGATACACACACCATCACCGTGTCACCCTCCTCACCATCTCTTCTTGCTCGCCATCCTCATCCCTAGTACCATTTAAACGTTGTCATTACCCATCCTAATTCTTTCTTTTTTTTAAGGGTGGTAATAGGAGATGTTCCAGAGGTGGGAAGGGATAGTTTGCAATGGAGACCGGTGTGCTGGAGAGTGTCTTGTCGAAAGTGCGTCTTTATGATGGCAGATCTGATCTCTGTCAAGTATCTGTCGCCTTCACCTCAGGTTGATGGCTTAGGTCAAGTGGGACCTTCCAACTCCTGGGTGACCTCACCGTGACCTCCTTTTGTCCTCCTGTTGTGCATATATACTGTGTCTGATGTAACTGTATTGTAAGTTGCTCTGAAAATGTAATAAACGAGAGATTTCGCAAATATTCTTCCCGGAACCCCACGTACAGATCTCGTGTAGCTTCTTCAAAGCTGCGCTACAATTATAAACAGGGAAAGCACCGACTCCTTTGGAGTGAGAAGCTCCTCAATGATACTCCTTTTCGTCCACTGACGGTGATCCAGCCACGCTGAGGGTGACTTTTCACGCACATCGTAACCACACGCAGTGAACTGGAGTGATTTTGGTATTAAGGCAACGACGTGTTGTCGGTGGGCTGAAGTAAGGCACGTGGAAGGGTCAAGGGAAACCACGGGAAGGTATGTGGGGCCTGGTTGTGGGCAATGGCGCCACGGTTTCAATGCATGACACATGACAGCGGATGTGAACGAATGAGGATTTATTTTTTTTTTTTTGTCACATCCTTCATGCTTACCTTTACATGGACAACAGAAAAAAAAGATACTAGAACGACAAACGGTCGAGGCCACACGAGCGAGGGCCACACCCATCAGAGGCGCTTAGCCCCTAAGAACAAGTGGGCCACACCCAGTAAGAGGTGAGTCACACCCACCAAAAAGACAGCCCACACCCATCACAGGCGCTCAGTACCCATTAACAGGTGAATCTCGCCCACCAAAAGGCGGGCCACACCCATCACAGACGCTCACCACCCATTAACAGGTAAGCCAAACCCACCAACAGGTTGGCCACACCCATCAACAAGTGAGTCATGATAATCTCGTCACCAAGCCACGCCCACAATCAACAGGCCACGTCAGCAGGCCAAGTCCGAAGTCAGAACAGGCCACGCCCACAGTCAGCCGCAACTACCCTTCGGAAAGGACGTCACGCACTTCAGAAGCACGCCACGCCCCTCGGGAAGAAAGCCTCGCCCCCTTGCGAAGTGGGGGACACACCCCACGAGAAAAAAGCCACACCCCCTTTGTGTAAAATGAACCGACACGGTATATCGTTCTCGCCACAGTGGCAGGCGAGACTACCCCCACGGCGTGACACCATCACGTTGGCCAACACTTGGTGTACCTCACCATCACCAGGAAGCAGAGCGACGCAGGAAAGACCAAGTGGAGAAACACTCCCCCCCACTACAACACAGCTTGTTGTAGTGCAGACGGGGGAGACACGTAGGAAGGAAGAAGAAAAAAAAAAGCCGAGCTGTAAAGAAATACTAATTGTAACAACATGAGAGAGAGAGAGAGAGAGAGAGAGAGAGAGAGAGAGAGAGAGAGAGAGAGAGACTGGCTGACTGTGTGTGTGTGTGTGGTGGTGAGGAAGAAGGATCCACGGTACTATGTGGAGAAGCCCTGTGGTGCTTGTTGTTGATACTGCACCACCCCGCCCGCCGCGCCCCTACCCCTCACCCCATCTCCCGTCGGGCGTGACTGACTACACACTCCAGACGACATTCTTTTTTTTTTTTTTCCTGTCTCTCTCTCTCTCCTCTGGTCCACATTGCTGCTTCTCCTTATGTGTTTTACACATGGTGTGACCAAGTGCACGACCACCCCGCTCTCTTGAACCTCGACACAAGGTCATGGGAAGATGCATTGTGTGTGTGTGTGTGTGTGTGTGTGTGTGTGTGTGTGTGCGTGCGTGAACCTTGAAATACTGCATAATGATAATACTGATGATATCTATAATAGTAATGACAATACTTTCAGTTCAGGACGTATATACATAAATCTATCAGAAACAATACATCAAGGTTTTAAGACCTTTACCCGATCCTTAAAAATCCAGGTTAAAAATCACTGCATCGCTCCCAAAGGTCGTGCCGTCGTGCTCAAGGGTCGAACTGTCGTGATGAAGGTTGGGACTGTTGTAATGAAGGGCGGGACTGTCGTGGTGATGGGGTTAATGTCATGGGCAAGGTCAGACATGACTCAGTGATGGTGACAGTAGTGTCGGCATCTCGGTTTCATGGAGTGACACTGTACCCCATTTTCAACAACACACGAAGCGAAAAGACAGAAAAATGTCCTGTAGAAAAGAGATAAATTTTCTCTTTCGTCTGCTTTTAAGTGGCCTCTGTTACGCTGATGTTTACCCACATTTAGGTATAGACGATTGTAACAGTATAGAAGTATATTGTAACGGTATAGAAATATAATGTAACGGTATAGAAGTATATTATAACACTATAAATGTATATTGTAACAGTGTGGATGTATATAGATTGTTGTGCAGTGTTAGAATGCGAAAAAAGAACCTTACGGAAATGTTGAAAGAAAAGATAATGTCCTGATGCTACACAAAGAGTGTAGATTCATATAAATGGGTTGAGAGCATAGAAATGTTGTTAGGAGAGAGGGGAGGTGCTGGGTCGTGAGTCGGGAAGGGACTGTAGGTTAGGGGAGGGTGGGTATAATGAATGGGGATGGGGTTTAAAGGGAGATGGAGTGTATAAAGTAGGGAAGGGAGAACATAGAAGGAAAGTGGAGGAGCGTATGAGAGGAGAGGGGAGCATTACGTAACATGTAAGAGTGTTTGATGGATGGGAGGGAGGCAAGGAGGAGGCGTGTATGAAGGATGAGGAAGGTACTATATGAGGGACGGACAGGGGTATATTAAGGAGAGGGAAAGAGTTTACAGGGAAAGGGGAGGTATCTATTAAGGGATAGCACACTGGAAGGACTGATAAGAGAAGACCTGATTATCTGTGACGAATTTATCGGCTGGAGGAGGGTCATACCACCCGAAGTTGATAATGTGTGGACGTGGAGAGAGGGTAGTAAAGTAGGAAGTTCCTCCACACCCACCCACCACTCCCTCCGGCACTTCAGGCGGCAGGGAAGCAGTGAAGAGAGACATAATGACGTGAAGATTGTTTTCTTTTTTTTTTAAGATGGTGAATGATAAACACATCCTGTTCTCGTGCTGTTTTCTATCATTTGGCTGATGATGATCAGGGACAGAATGGATGGAGGAGATCAAGGCTTCAGAAAATATTACATATTCCTGACAAGGTTCCTCCATCATGAGAGGGACTGAAAAAAAAAACAGGTTTACACTGAACGTCAGCTGCCATATGTCCCTAACTATTGGCGATATGTGAAGGAAAGGTATGTGATGGAAGAGGCAATGAAAAGTATGTAAAGAAAGGGAGACAAAAAGGGTGTGCGAAAGAATGAGTAAGGAACAGTGTTTGAACGAAGGGGTAAGGGAAGGGTAATGTGAAGGAAGAGGTAAGGGAAGGGTAATGTGAAGGAAGAGGTAAGGGAAGGGTAATGTGAAGGAAGAGGTAATGAAGGGTATGTGAAGTAATGGGCTAAGAAGAGTATGTAAAGGATCGGGTAAAGTGTGGTATGTGAAGGAAGGAGGAAAAGGTATATGATATTAGGCAGAGGGAGGGAGGGAGGTAGAGGATATAATAAGAAATGAAGGAAGAAGATATATGACGTCAAGGATGAGGATGGGTGAAGGTGAGAGGGGGGGAGGGGAGAGACCGACACACACCGGTATGGCAAATCGTCTCCTGTGGTGGTGATGGAACGGTACGGTGTGGCAACCCAGACTGAGGAAGGGGTTGGCGGGAGGGGTGAAGGGGGGGAGGGGCGACCTTGAGGTCCTGGCCGGGTTAGAGGGAGTATGGAAGGGACCTGCAGAAACGGGAACAGGTAAGTAGAGGCAGGAGGGCGGGGTAAGGGAGGTGGTAGAAGGGAGGGCGAGCTGCAACAGTCTGTTGTGGTTTACGACGTCACGCGCCACAACTATTCTAAAAGTCTTTCAGTCGAGTTAGTGTGTGTGTGTGTGTGTGTGTGTGTGTGTGTGTGTGTGTGTGTGTGTGTGTATAATTACTTGTAATGTACGAGGAGGGATTTCCACACTCGTGGAGCCCCATCTCTTTAACTTTCTCTAATACCATAAACCTTTTTAAACTTCTATAAGCAGTCAACATTCACAGTTGCATTCCTCAGTATAATCTATTATTCATCCACCACTCCGATACTGTAAAAGTTCTTCTTTACAACGCTTTTTATAACAAGCTTCTTGCTTAGTTTCTTGTTATGGCATTCGCGACGGCTGCTCTCGTCTTTGCCTCCTTCCAAGAACTGTTCACTGATGACATCCTAGAACTGGTGAATGGCGAACAGTTTTTGAATAATGCTAAAGTAGAACAATTCAAAGAGTCCATAACATGAACTTCAACGTAAGACTTGTTGAAATAAAGAGCTACGTCTATATTAGAGCAGTAAGTAACTGGAATTGCAAGGAATAATGTAAATGAAAATGTGGAGAGGTTACAAGAGTTTGAAAAGAAAGTTTAAGCGATGGGGGTCCCACAAGTGTAGAACTCGCTCCCCCCCGTACAGTACCAATAGGTAATTACCTACTACCACCACCAGTCGGCTTACACGCACGTACGTATGTACGTACATGCAGCATTCAACATAGGCAACGAACCTGCAACTGTCTCTTCAAGAGATACACATGTCATGCAAAAAAAAAAAAAAAAAAATATCAAATAATGCCTTCAACACCAGCCGACAAGATGATCAGGGTGTCAACTGGCATTTATTTATCTCTTACGGAAACTGTGAGGTGGCGGGCACACTTGCGGTCCGAGATATATACACAAGGAGGAGCAGGTGCCCACAGGTGTAGACAGGTGTTCCTGACGTGGCCACAAATGGAGTGATGTAAGTGTAGCACTGTCGCATCTGTGGTGACGGGACCTCACTTGCTTCACTGCCATCTCTCTCTCTCTCTCTCTCTCTCTCTCTCTCTCTCTCTCTCTCTCTCTCTCTCTCTCTCTCTCTCTCTCTCTACATTGGCTGCCGTGATCCTGCCACGATTCACGGGACATGACACAGGGGCTATAATATAGTCCGCTCATCATGACGGTCATTGACACGGCCTACGTAATCCACCCACCATGACACAAGTCCTCTCCGCCTTAACATCACCATCCATAAGACACCTCACATCTGTAGTGTGTCAGTAAGACCAGTCAGTAGCGCCGCAGAATTCCTATACATGTTCATGAACACGACGGTATGAGCCTTGTCCACGACAGAACGGGCCGTTGAAAAAACGATGTTTACGAGGTCTCGAGCACGACGCACGGGGGGGCCATTGAGCACGACGTTACGAACCATTGAGCACTACGTTTCGAACCATTGAGCACGACAGCGTGAGCTGATGAATACTACGGTACGAATCCTCATTATAGTGGTTCCACCCTTGAGTACGATGGTGCGACACTTGAATCCAGTTGGTACGATCCTTAAACATAATGGTACATCACCCTTTAAGAGCCAGGTTAAAGGTCAGACTGTTATTTTCAAGGGTTGTATCACTGTGTTCAAGGGTCGGGCTGTCGTGCTCAAGCGTTCGTACCGTCTTATTGAAGGTTTCATGTTAAGAGCTCGTAGATTCGTGCTCAAGCGTCGTACTTAAAGGTTTCTTAGTACCGTTCTGCTAAATGAACTGAAAACGACATCTTACAAAAGCTCATTCCGTATAACTAACAAACTCGGATCCAGACAGGAGAGTGTTGCATACCAAATTACGTAGAAGTGGAATCATACACACTCAGTTTTTTTTGTCTCTTACAACATTAAGGCTCGATAATAATAACTATGATACTAATGATGACAATAACAATAATGATTCTGATAAAACTACTACTAGATGATAATAATAATGATAATAATGATGATAATAATGATAAAAGTTCACTATGCTACTTTGGAGCTAAGTCCATCATGATCATACCATATTGCCTCAGCTTTGTTTGTGGCATTTTTCTGGCAATGTAACCTCCCCACAGACGGAGGTACAGACAAAAATACACAAACACCATTATTCCTTGTAAGATTTATTATTATCATTATTATTATCATTATTATTATTAACACATGATTATTACTATATTATCAGTATCATTACTAGCATTATCATTATTATCATCATGATCATTAGTATTACTATATTATTATCATTATTATTGTTATTATTATTGGTATTATTATCATTGTTATCATTATCATCATCAGTTGTAGTTGTTGCATGATCCTGTATTTAAAGAGGTGCTGTTCGAATATACAGCGATTGAATTAAGTTGCTCTTACAAAGAAATGAATATTCCTTATTCTTCTATCGTCTTTGTTTTTGTACTTTAGAGTAAAAAAGGGAAATTAAATTTGTTTCTTCGATTCTATACTTGGATCACTTCCAGTCTCGGCGAATATGTTTCAAGTTAAGGAATCAACAAGCAATAAAACCCATTTTATTCTACCGTAACTTCCTGCAAGAATATGGGATATCGGATAGTGGCTAATGACTGTAACCAGTTAGTTCATGTGAAGTACTTAATCATCTTGCATGAATTGTATCCTTTACGCTCTAAATAAGGATAGATGGAGGTGGACACCAACTCTGCAGCTGAGTTAGTGAAGGTACTTACATGTTCCACACTTTCTGTAGCAATAGGATGTTTCATTTAATTAACTATGATTAACTACTAAAGTATGATGATAGCCTCGTCCAATTCTAATGAGTATGACATATTATTTCGTACGATTCGAACTTCATGAATAAAGTGATGTAAATAATGCAGCAACACTTTTTTTGGGTGAAACCCGGATGAAACAACAACCTTTCGTCATACAATGGCATCCGCAAACGAAATCTAAATCCGGGTTTGGTCTCGCCGTTTTCCACGTGAATACATTATATAGAAACCGAAATTAATGCTATCAAGAAATAAACATTATTTTTAGCCTGATTGGCAAACACGGAATGGTAGAGCGATTATATGCATTCTCAATATATCATTGTACACAGTATACATTATCCGTGTCAGCAGACCTCAAAATAGGAACAACGGGTATCCGGAAATAGCAGCAGACTGGTAAACTGCCTTTAGTAAACAATTAAGAAGTAAAGTACACGATAGTCCTCCCATAAGATTATATATATATATATATATATATATATATATATATATATATATATATATATATATATCTTACTATTCGCCATTTCCCGCGTTAGCAAGCTAGCGTTAAGAACAAAGGACTGAGCCTTTGAGGGAATATCCTAACCTGGCCCCCTTCTCTGTTCCTTCTTTTGGAAAATTAAGAAAACGAGAGGGGAGGATTGCCAGCCCCCGCTCCCTCTCCTTTTAGTCGCCTTCTACGACACACAGGGAATACGTGGGAAGTATTCTTTCTCCTCTATCCCCAGAGATAATTTATATATATATTAAGAATACTTCCCACGTATTCCCTGCGTGTCGTAGAAGGCGACTAAAAGGGGAGGGAGCGGGGGGCTGGAAATCCTCCCCTCTCGTTTTTTTTTTTTTTCAATTTTCCAAAAGAAGGAACAGAGGGGGCCAGGTGAGGATATTCCAAAAAAGGCCCAGTCCTCTGTTCTTAACGCTACCTCGCTAACGCGGGAAAAGGCGAATAGTTTAAAAGAAAAAAAAAAAATATATATATATATATATATATATATATATATATATATATATATATATATATATATATATATATATATATATATATATTCTAAACAGATTTGCCGAGGATTAACAAATTCTAAAACAGCAGACACACTGGTTAACGAAGAAAGTTCGACTACCATCGACATGATTTTTGTTCACATCTTAAATCATAAAAAAATATTCACGTTTGCAGAACTCGAAAATGGTGATCCTTGTTAAAATGACTCTGTAAAGTGAAGTATAAAAGCATTTCCGTGTGCTGGCGCTCAAAAAAGAAATAATAATCGTAACTTTTAACGATGGAGTGAAAATAAATGCATCGGTAGATTTTTCTTGGCTAGATTCCTTCACACAACTGATTCCGCGAACTTCATATTAGCAGAAAGTTTTAATGCCGCAGTTTAAAATTCTGCCATCAGGGTCAGCTTACTAATTTCACGGTGATATCTTTAACGAAGTGAAGGGAATGGCTGAACAATTCAAGTAGGTGTAACTTGTAATCTACAAAATCCAGCAGCCAAATAGTGTTTCCAAAAAATATGAAAGTTCGTTATTTTCTTTTGGTGCAAGAGGAAGATTAATGCATAGGCATCCATAGTGAAGGGGGCTTTCTATAGCATAAGTCATACATCATTATCTAAAGGAATAAGATAAAGTCTATGCCATCTTTGAAAAGGAGGATAATAAAGTTGGACCATTCATAATCTTAGCGAAAAATTTATGTTATCCATTCTTTATAAACTTCATTTGATACAATGATTTGATGTTACTATGGAAACGATAATCGATGGACACGTAAAGGAAAAATCTTGAGAAAATCAGTCATGTGAACGTCTTCGTGTTTACGGTTGACTAGCAGTGAGCAAGATCGGAACCGATCGATAACTTTCTAACGTTACATGCTGAGCGATAAACCTGCTTTTATAAAGTGTTGTGTCATCATAATTACAAAGGATTTTCCTCGTTCAACTTTTTCACGCGTAGAATTGTTTTTATTGTTTCACTTCCGGTAAAATACACACACACACACACACACACACACACACACACCGTGGTGTTGTGGTCAGGATTATTTACCACGACCGAATCCTGGACGTGGCTGTCGGCCCACACCCAAGATAAGTGTTCATCTCCTTGCGGCTGGTTGATAGCTATGTATCAGGTTTAGGCTCTGTGTGTGTGTGTGTGTGTGTGTGTGTGTGTGTGTGTGTGTGTGTGTGTGAGTGTGTAAAAACATAGTACATATATGCAAGGTTAAGATACGGAATAGCACTCCCCGTAGCACACAAATAGTAATCACACACACACACACACACACACACACACACACACCGCGGGTTGAACAAGCCCCGAGTTAATGACCTCTCCAGTAATGACATAGCTCAACATAGTAACAATCACCGTCACCATCTGCCAGCGAAAATCCCACCTTGACACACCACCTGACTCCCTGCTTCAAACTCCAGTGAGTCTACAACAATTTGATGTCTCCAGATAGCTACACTCCATGATCTTCAAGCGCTCTCCTTCGCCTGCCGACTCACTTATGAAACTCTACAAGTTCTCCATTGAACTGGCCAAATCCTCTTGTCCCATCAACTGTCCTTCTCTCTAATCAGTGCATATACCCAGCTGTATGGAAGACTTCACTTGTTTCACCAGCGTCCAAGCCCAATAACTGTTCCGGGTGTTACGAGCTGTTGCCATCTACATAGGTTTTGTTTTTAACTGGGCTTTCCACAGACATTGCAAGTTTCATCAGATTCTCAGTAGCAGTCTGATGATATAAAGATCTCCTCTGCCATCCATGGCTTCGTCAGCTTCCTAGAGTTTATCTATAGCCACCTCTATGTCTCTAGCCTTCATTGCCTTCACAGTTTAGTCATACCGTAGCCCAACACCATATAGTCCAACACCTGTGGTGCTGTAATGTCCCAGAGGACACGAAGACTGAACCTTTAGTGCTTCTTTAAGCTCAAAAATGATGCCATGATGGATGCATCTGTTCGATGGATGTAGGTCCACGACTTGGCCATTAGTGCCAGCGTTGACAACAGCTCTCCCGCCTACGTTGTCCTCCTCAACATCCCTCACAGACCCCACATCTGGACTACATATCCTAACGTTATCCTCTCTAACTCCCCTCTGAATCTTAAAGCCTGATGAGCTCCTCTTTCAGTGACAGTTTAGTTCTGACGAGTTTAAGAGAAGAGCTTTGCATTTTCTGCCGACTTATTTTCAACATTCCTTTCTAAGGTTTTTAGATCCTCCTTTTTTAATCTGCCACACTTGATCCTTGGCTTTTTCTACCCTACGAGTGATGGCTGACTGGAGTACCACCACAGTGTATTTCGTCACAGCCCATCAATGTTTGAGAATGGGTGTTTCTCTGTTTGTAAGCCATTTCATATCTTTACTGAAGGACGTATTACCAGAGATCATACTGTGTTTTATGTATATTTCATACTCACGGAAAGTGAGAGAGTCGTAACTATATGATTTACATTCCAAACGGTGAAAGGCGTGACGTGTAGCGTAGCACAAGTAAACAGTGATTGCCGGGCAAGCAGTGACCGTCAGGCTAATGGGGAGGGGAGGTTGGGGGGAGGAGGAATTCCTGCAAACACTTGCTCTCACTTTTTGCTGCTATCTCCGTGTTGAGAAAGTCTTTCCAACACGTATCGTACAGTTAGCTGATCGCTGAATTTCGAGAGTAAAAGAAAGAATCTTTACTTTCAAATGAATTTTCATTTTCAACGCATCGATTCACTCGTGCATTTGAAAGCTGTGGGTCAGTTCTAAGCGTTGTAGCCCAGGCCGAATGAACGTCACCAAGCTCTGTCGGTCACTTGAGCAACATTCCTCACTTTCCTGCCTGGCTAGTGCAGTGGAGCTGGAGGTCCGTCCGGCCTTGCTGGGAGGCCGTCCCCACACCAACAATGTACAGCCATGACGGTGAAATTTCGCCTAGGGCGATCCCAGGCATGGCCAGGCCTGCAGTGTGCGGTCAATCTTTCTATTTTTGTTTTATTTGTCTATCTATCTACATATATATATATATATATATATATATATATATATATATATATATATATATATATATATAAAGCTACCTTCAAAAAGAAACTCAGAAAGCGCATCGCACTAGCCCTTAGAATTTTAAGGCCAACTCGACGTAGGTACCGGTAGGTAGGTAGGTAAGTCAGTAGGTATCTCTCTCTCTCTCTCTCTCTCTCTCTCTCTCTCTCTCTCTCTCTCTCTCTAGCTAGCTAGCTAGCTAGCTAGCTATCTCCCTAAACATCACAGAAACATTTTGCCATTCAGAACCAGTTCAACATAACAAGAGAAACTGCCTGTAAAAACAGCTAGTATGTTATCAACCTTCACTTGGACTGGCCACGCATAAAACAAACAGTGAACAGAGGCAAAAACACCTGATAGAAATAGAAACCTTCACTATGAGAAATTGACAAAGACTTAAAAAAGAGCTATCAATCATTGAGACACTGAAAAAAAGAAATATAATAGCTAGCAATCAGACCTCCTAAGGACATCTTTCAACACAGAATGCCTTCAGGCGCTTGAAGAAGTATGATAATGACTTCCACTGAGGGAGAACCTACTATACGGTTAAGCATGGTGGAGGCTAGGCTGGCCAGGGTAGGTAACACAGCACAGCATGGCTATCCAAGGTAGGTAATACAGCAAGGCATGGCTATCCAGGGTAGGTAACACAGCACAGCATAGCTATCCAGGGTAGGTAACAGACTTCAGCATAGCTAGAAGCTAGGCTGTCTACTGAAAGTGATGTAATACAGCATGGTTGAAGGCCAGGGTAGGTAAAATACATTACTGCACTTGTCATACACACTGGTATAGTGTGTCTCAGCGTTAAAGCCGCTACTCCAGCCTTTTTTTTTTTTTCTCTGTCTCTCTCAAGGAAAATACGTCAAGGTAAATAGAGCAGGAATAAATACAAGTTCTTTAAACGTATAGAAAAAAAAAATAACTTGCAACAGCACTAAATCCCTCACATCCAAACCACTACGTGACTAACCACTAACCCTGAAATGAAAGTGGGAAGCATGCCCTTGCCTCACACTTCTACATCGTAAACTCACAGGTCCCTCCCACCCTCACTGAGGCACTGACAAAATTTATATACACCGGTGACCCGAGTTGCACCTTTGTCACCTCCCTAACTCAGTCTTAAACACCACCACCCTACATGACCCATCTCCTGATACCTTGCTCCCCAGACATACACAAGTTGCACTTTCCTAGCCACTTTCCGGACGGCACCATTATTAGAATGCTTCAAACATCGCTGTTTCGTATGTCAACCGAGATGGCACAGATAACTGACTACCCTAATCAAGGCCAAATCATATATATATATATATATATATATATATATATATATATATATATATATATATATATATCCCTAGGGATAGGGGAAAAAGAATACTTCCCACGTATTCCCTTTTAAGGAGGCGACTTCAAAGGGTTGGAAGGGGGGGGGGGGGGGCTGGAAATCCTCCACTCCAGTCTTTACTTTTCCAAAAGGAGGAGCAGAGAATGACGCCAAGTGAGGATTTTCCCTCTAAGGCTCAGCTTTCTGTTCTTGGCGCTACCTCGCTAACGCTAGAAATACATATATATATATATATATATATATATATATATATATATATATATATATATATATATATATATATATATATATATATAATATATGTTGTTATTTCGTCTATGTTAGGAGAGAGTAGGGTGAGTGAGCAGTAAGAGTTCTGTGTCCTCTTCGTGGTAGGTGTTAGGTGTATTGTATGTTGGACTTGCGTGTTGTAGCAGTCGGTCCAAAGTCAACCCATCTTCCCCTCGCCGTTGGTCGATAAACTGAATAACTGGCTTAGGCCAAGATGTATATATATATATATATATATATATATATATATATATATATATATATATATATATATATATATATATATAACTTCTGTGGTATTTTTCAGAAGACAGAAAATAGAAAGTATACATACATATATATATATATATATATATATATATATATATATATATATATATATATATATATATATATATATATCTTGGCCTAAGCCAGTTATTCAGTTTATCGACCAACGGCGAGGGGAAGAGGGGTTGACTTTGGACCGACTGCTACAACACGCAAGTCCAACATACAATACACCTAACACCTACCACGAAGAGGACACAGAATTCTTACTGCTCACTCACCCTACTCTCTCCTAACATAGACGAAATAACATCACCACACCTAATGACCTGTACTCCTGCGCGCTGAATGTGGGCAGCTTCGTGAGCGCTGAGGGAACCCTATAAAAGATTAAAAGAACTCCTTGAACAAAGAGTCCATTCAATATATATATATATATATATATATATATATATATATATATATATATATATATATATATATATATGCACTGTGATTTCGGTGCATTACACATGACAGCTAGAGACTGTGTGAACGAATGCGGCCTTTGTTGTCTTTTCCTAGCGCTACTTCGAGCTCGCGGGGGAAGGGGGTGCCATTTCATGTGTGGCGGGGTGGCGACGAGAATGGATGAAGGCAGCAAGTATGAATATGTACATGTGTATATATATGTATATGTCTGTGTATGTATGTATACGTTGAAATGTATAGGTATGTATATGTTCATGTGTGGGCGTTTATGTATATACATGTGTATGTGGGTGGGTTGGGCCATTCTTTCGTCTTTTTCCTTGCGCTACCTCTCTAACGCGGGAGACAGCGACTAAGTATTATATATATATATATATATATATATATATATATATATATATATATATATATATATATATATATATACTTTCTATTTTCTGTCTTCTGAAAAATACCACAGAAGTTTTAAAACTAAGCTAAATTTGTGTAAACTGATATAAGAAGCCAAGGGATGGGAAGGTGTAGGAAGGAATAAGTGTCAGGAGAACAGAGAGAGAGAGAGAGAGAGAGAGAGAGAGAGAGAGAGAGAGAGAGAGAGAGAGAGAGAGAGAGAGAGACTGTGACTGTGTACTTTTAACCTCCCAAGTAAGTGCATACGTGTGCGAGGTCACGAAGCCGACTCGTTGTTCCCCCACTCCCACGAGAGAGACACTGGACCACACCCTGATCACCGGGCCACGCCCTCATTATCATACCTCACGATGAAATGGTCACTCTTTGAATACAAACGACTTCCTAACTGTGCCGTCACACCGCGCTCGTAACGTCACATTATAATGGTGACGTTACAATGTAGTTGCAACAAAGCGCTTTGGTATTGCGTCACGCTATGTTTACATGTCAGTCTTTCGACCAGAAAATCTCGCAATCGATTGCTTGTCAATAATAGACCCTATAATGGACGAGGTTCTTGCATGTATTTAAGCGACGGAAGTGTAACCTGAGAAGGTGTTTGATATTCCTCCTGCAATGTCGCGTGTAGATCTGCGGTTAATGGTATTCTGATCTTTATGGTAATCATTCTCCTGGCAGCTGTAAGCCTGCTCTCGTAACTGGATATGCTCAATCTTCTGTTCTGAACGCTTCCTCACTCACGCGGGAAACAGAGAACATGTAAGTTTATATATATATATATATATATATATATATATATATATATATATATATATATATATATATATATATATATGGCAGATATAGGGTGTTTTGGTCGAGGTGGTGTGCAAAGTGAGAGGGTTAGGGAAAATGATTTGGTAAACAGAGAAGAGGTAGTAAAAGCTTTGCGGAAGATGAAAGCCGGCAAGGCAGCAGGTTTGGATGGTATTGCAGTGGAATTTATTAAAAAAGGGGGTGACTGTATTGTTGACTGGTTGGTAAGGTTATTTAATGTATTTATGACTCATGGGGAGGTGCCTGAGGATTGGCGGAATGCGTGCATAGTGCCATTGTACAAAGGCAAAGGGGATAAGAGTGAGTGCTCAAATTACAGAGGTATAAGTTTGTTGAGTATTCCTGGTAAATTATATGGGAGGGTATTGATTGAGAGGGTGAAGGCATGTACAGAGCATCAGATTGGGGAAGAGCAGTGCGGTTTCAGAAGTGGTAGAGGATGTGTGGATCAGGTGTTTGCTTTGAAGAATGTATGTGAGAAATACTTAGAAAAGCAAATGGATTTGTATGTAGCATTTATGGATCTGGAGAAGGCATATGATAGAGTTGATAGAGATGCTCTGTGGAAGGTATTAAGAATATATGGTGTGGGAGGCAAGTTGTTAGAAGCAGTGAAAAGTTTTTATCGAGGATGTAAGGCATGTGTACGTGTAGGAAGAGAGGAAAGTGATTGGTTCTCAGTGAATGTAGGTTTGCGGCAGGGGTGTGTGATGTCTCCATGGTTGTTTAATTTGTTTATGGATGGGGTTGTAAGGGAGGTAAATGCAAGAGTCCTGGAAAGAGGGGCAAGTATGAAGTCTGTTGGGGATGAGAGAGCTTGGGAAGTGAGTCAGTTGTTGTTCGCTGATGATACAGCGCTGGTGGCTGATTCATGTGAGAAACTGCAGAAGCTGGTGACTGAGTTTGGTAAAGTGTGTGGAAGAAGAAAGTTGAGAGTAAATGTGAATAAGAGCAAGGTTATTAGGTACAGTAGGGGTGAGGGTCAAGTCAATTGGGAGATGAGTTTGAATGGAGAAAAACTGGAGGAAGTGAAGTGTTTTAGATATCTGCGAGTGGATCTGTCAGCGGATGGAACCATGGAAGCGGAAGTGGATCATAGGGTGGGGGAGGGGGCGAAAATTTTGGGAGCCTTGAAAAATGTGTGGAAGTCGAGAACATTATCTCGGAAAGCAAAAATGGGTATGTTTAAGGGAATAGTGGTTCCAACAATGTTGTATGGTTGCGAGGCGTGGGCTATGGATAGAGATGTGCGCAGGAGGATGGATGTGCTGGAAATGAGATGTTTGAGGACAATGTGTGGTGTGAGGTGGTTTGATCGAGTAAGTAACGTAAGGGTAAGAGAGATGTGTGGAAATAAAAAGAGCGTGGTTGAGAGAGCAGAAGAGGGTGTTTTGAAATGGTTTGGGCACATGGAGAGAATGAGTGAGGAGAGATTGACCAAGAGGATATATGTGTCGGAGGTGGAGGGAACGAGGAGAAGAGGGAGACCAAATTGGAGGTGGAAAGATGGAGTGAAAAAGATTTTGTGTGATCGGGGCCTGAACATGCAGGAGGGTGAAAGGAGGGCAAGAAATAGAGTGAATTGGAGTCATGTGGTATACAGGGGTTGACGTGCTGTCAGTGGATTGAAGCAAGGCATGTGAAGCGTCTGGGGTAAACCATGGAAAGCTGTGTAGGTATGTATATTTGCGTGTGTGGACGTGTGTATGTACATGTGTATGGGGGGGGGGGTTGGGCCATTTCTTTCGTCTGTTTCCTTGCGCTACCTCGCAAACGCGGGAGACAGCGACAAAGTATAAAAAAAAAAAAAAAATATATATATATATATACATGTCACCTACGGCGAGGGTATATGATCATCTTTAATGAAGTATACAGTCTTGTCGAAAAACTTATCATGCTAAAGTTCATTATTTCCCTGCTACTGGAAGTAGCGCAGCCTTGGAGAAGCAAAAGCTCCTGAAAAAGGAGCACTGTAGTAACACCACGATCGTTTCAAGACAGGGATCCTGGAACGATTACAAATGAATTAATAAATATCCCAGGGGAGAGGGGAGTTAAGAATTCTACCTAAGTATCTCTTTCATGTGTCCAGAGAGACGACGAATTAAGGCTAGAGCAGGGGGCTGGAAGCCTTTCCCTCTCTGTAATATCACTTTCCAAAATCAGATTCGGTAGAAAAACTCCAGCCAGGATTTTCCCTCGTCGGCTCTAACTGGGGATGTCTTAATGTGTGTGGAATTAACCAGGATAAGAAGGGAAATAGATCATTTTTGATGAGTAAAATCTGGACATTTTGGCTCTGATATAGCCAAGTTGAAGGAGAATGGGGTTGACTGGTGTGATAATAACTGAAGATAAAAGTCTGGAGGATAGTGTCAAGGAGAGGCCGAGAGAGGATGGCTCTCCTGATATATATATATATATATATATATATATATATATATATATATATATATATATATATATATATATATATATATATAAGAATACTTCCCACGTATTTCCTGCGTGTCGTAAAGGGGAGGGATCAGGGTGCTGGAAATCCTACCCCCGTTTTTACTATTGCAAAAAAAGCAACAGAGAAAGGGGGCCAGGTGAGGATTTTCCCTCTTAGGTTCAGTCCTCTGTTCTTAACGCTACCTAGCTAACGCGGGAAATGACAAATGTGTATAAAAGAGAGAGAGAGAGAGAGAGAGAGAGAGAGAGAGAGAGAGAGAGAGAGAGAGAGAGAGAGAGAGAGAGAGAGAGAGAGAGAAGAAAACTGTCTCACTGGACTGGAGAGTGAGAGTTAACATTCCTTGCTGCTGTAATGGTCTTCCCGTGTCAGTTGCGCTTCACCACCTTCTTTTGTTTTATGCTCATTGTTTTCGGGCGTTTAAAGAATTTATAGGTTATATAATTCATTCGTTCATTAATTATATAATTATATTTGCAGTCGGTGACAGTTATAAGTGTGTTTTAGTATTTGCTGATAACTACAAAGTTTCATTTTTCCTCAAGATATAATATTTGAGTCATCACAAAGTTCTTTGTTGACTTCCCTGTTCCCTTCGACGCTTTCGTACTTTTTGTACAATTTTTTGTCTACGTAATTAATTTCTGGATACTGCCAAATTTACGGATGGGTCTCCATCTGTTAGAGGATTTGGTCATGAAAGCTAAGATTATGTTGTGAAATATACATGGTTAAAGACGGATATGAGGGTATAATAGGTCAGAGAGAGAGAGAGAGAGAGAGAGAGAGAGAGAGAGAGAGAGAGAGAGAGAGAGAGAGAGAGAGAGAGAGTCTAATAATCTAGTTTGGTCGACTTTCTGGATGAGTTTAATCCAGCCTATATTTTTTTCTGAACCAGGTGTGTGCTACTATTCGAAGCAAGTTATGTAGTTGCCTTTAGATATAACCTAGTACCGTTGCCTGACATAGTTTGTGACGTGCTTGCACATACAGTCGGTATGCAAGTATTACTACATGAATGTAATGCTCCGGAGAATTTTTACTGTCAACAGCTTCTCGTCTTTTTTTATTCAGTCCTACTCTTCGCACTATTTTTCTCATACGTTATTGAAATACATTGCTTTTCATGAGTTACCTGATTTACATAATATGCATTGCCATGAACCAACTGGGAGTAAAGAATAGCAATTAATAGCGTTTTTCCTCTTTAATACCGCGATACATTCAGAGGTCGTGAACATGTTCAGTCCTTTAGACTTACTGAAGATGATGCCAATACTGAGCAAATAATACATAAATCTGGTTTACCTGTCAGCCGGTGTTTGTCATCACGCCAGCTTTGGTAATACTGCCACTACGCCAGCTATGGTAACGCTTCCTTTGGTAACAATGATACTGTCTATAGTATAACAAACGTCTCTGAAAAAAAGGGCGAGGAAGAAAAAAAACTTCTCGACACTAAATGAACAACATAGCCAGACCTGGCCACCACTCGCTTTACAACTTTCAGTTTTGGTGCCTTACATCTTCGCAACTATATGTGGCGTTGCCTATTTCCTGCATACCTGAAAATTACTTTCATAAATACGTGAATGTAGGGAGATGATTTCTGGCACAGATTTCGTTTAGAATGATTCGTGTTTCTGAAAAATCAGTCTGTCACTGCACTTTCACATGCCTTCTGAAATTTTCTTGTTGCCACTATGAGATGTTTTCCTGTGAATGATGTAGAGTCATTCTCAATGGATATTTGAATGAATAATATGATTACTCAGAATACTTTTGTAATACTGACACTGGTAATTAGCTTATGCAATACCGTTACATATCGACGTAAATTTCCACTTGAGACGCTCGGTAACTTGGTTCAATTTTACCACCACACGGAAAATGACGCCAGCTTTCAACCCACAGATCACACGATATCAAATGATATTCTTCTCATTTAGAGCAAAATAGAAGATAAACGATAAATATGGATAGTGTGAGCAGCGAGTTCGGGCAGTGGCGTGACCAGCGCAGCAGAGCGTCGATATACCGTACACACTCACCAGCAGTCATGGTGTGACTGGCTGGTGGAGCTGGGAGCCTGGGAAGCCGGCCTCGCACCATCACCCAGCGCCCGTTGGTCCCACTCACCACCACCCGTGACCCACCACTTCTTCAGCTGGTCACTCTATGATAGTCCATATGCTGCCTCAGGCCCATCTGTCCAACTCTTTCACACGCCAAAAATTGTCGATATCTATATTGGAAGAATGTTTAAGCTTTATCTAAAGAAAAAAAAGCTCCAATCAAAATGAATTCCATGGATATTTCATGAGCCATGCAAACAATATATGTGCTGACAACCAAGAGGAAAATGAAACACAAGTCCCAAGTGCACTTTCGTGTAATAATCACATCGTCAGGGGAGATACAAGAATGAGATGAACGCAATATCTCATTCTTGTAATGCCCCTGACGATGTAATAATCACACGAAAGTGCACTTGGGACTTATCGTGTTCCAATTTCCTCGTGATTATCAGCAAATACCAGATCATGCGCGCCACTGTGACCTATATATATATATATATATATATATATATATATATATATATATATATATATATATATATATATATATATATATATTCGCCACTGCCCGCGTTAGCGAGGTAGCGTCATGCCCCAGTAGCGCCTTTCGTCCTCATGAGGCTCCTGCTGCGCTCCCCATACAGTAGAGACAGGCAATTATCACGGCACAAAATGTTGTGATGGATGTGCGCCCATGTGGAGAGTGCAGGACATTTGAGCAGTAAGCGTTCAGTGTCTTTATGAGAGCTGCAACGTGGGTATGAAGGGTATTGGGATATGTGGGGCGCTGTTTGTAGTATCACATATATATATATACTATCGGAACCAATAGTCTTGCGATGCTGTGATGTGTCTGTCTTTGTGAGATGGGGATATGACAAGCAGTAGACTCGCGGCTCCTTCGGTGTGGAAGATGCATCTTGGACATGAGTTGTCTTGCGATAGGTTTGTAATGTTGGAGAGATGGTGATCAGAACACAGATGAGGATGTGACATTCGCACGTGTCTGGGGAGTGTAGTTTTAGATGAATGTTTCTGATGGTAGGGAGTTTGGGTTGAGAGGATGGGTTGTGTAGTACTTAACGAGGCACTGCAGGGCGATTTTTGTTTCGTCAATGTTACGTTTAGTGAGCGATGGGAGATTTGCAAGTGTAGATTGCTCAGGAGTGAAGCAGCGATGGGCATTCTATTTCTGCTTGGGGGACTGGTATTTGGTTATGGAATGGTGTGGTTGGAGAAACTCGAGTGCTCTTGCAGATAACTACGTACTGAGCACGTTCTTTATCTTGAGTGAAAATAGTGCCGACGAGGGTTCACAGTGTGTTTATATTGTTTATGGCCTTAATTTTGATGCTTTTAGGGTGTGTGTGTGTGTGTGTGTGTGTGTGTGTGTGTGTGTGTGTGTGTGTGTGTGTCATGTGTGTCGAGTGTGATAGTATGGTGTGTGTTTAGCTGATCACTCAGGGTTATGAGAGGATAGAGGTTGGATTGATGTCTATCAGGGTATAAGAGGGCGACTTTGGATTTCTTTAGGGATGTAGATAGTTTGTTTTGAGAGAGATACGGTCCTCCGATATCATGGCGTCGTGCTGCAATTTTGTTACTACCTTTGTAGTGTCAGAGGACTATAATGTAACCGTGAGGTCGCATGCATATGGGGACCTTTTACGCTGTGGTATGCGAGGCATGAAGCGAAGTCGTGTAGGAAGAGACTGAGGAGGGCTGGAGAGAGAGAGAGAGAGAGAGAGAGAGAGAGAGAGAGAGAGAGAGAGAGAGAGAGAGAGAGAGAGAGAGAGGTGCTCTGTGAGAAATTCCAATGCAGAATTTGAGGTTTGAGGAAGTCTAGCATATGTACTAGGTGACTGGCATAGCGGCGAGTTATGAAGCTATTGACCAGTCTATTGTCATTCTTGTAGAAGGCGGTGAGAAGTACCTTTTTTGTAAATAGGTGTAAGACGAGTGTCGAATGCTTTCTCGATGTCTATTGCCGCACTTTTATAGAACACATAATTCCTTCCAACAACCAGGATTCGATATATATATATATATATATATATATATATATATATATATATATATATATATATATATATATATATATCTTTCATACTATTCGCCATTTCCTGCATTAGCAAGGTAGCGTTAGGAACAGAGGACTGGGCCTTTGAGGGAATATCCTCACCTGGCCCCCTTCTCTGTTCCTTCTTTTGGAAAATTAAAAAAAAAAAAACGAGAGGGGAAGATTTCCAGCCACCCGCTCCCTCCCCTTTTAGTCGCCTTCTACAACATGCAGGGAATACGTGGGAAGTATTCTTTCTCCCCTATCCCCAGGGATTATATATATATATATATATATATATATTTATATATATATATATATACATATATATGTATATATCATATAAACCTCCAACAGCCAGGATCAAACCCGAGAGCGCTACCGCTTGGCTATGATCGCCCGTAATAGGGAAATGACTATTCGAATACCATGTACTCGAATACCCTTCGTCTCACTTTGGTGAGCAACGGGGTCTACACCGGTGTGTGATTTTGATCATATTAAGAGGAAAACATTATCAAGCGTCACCATCTCAAACTGTCACTCAGACAACCTGATATTTTTCTTATGTTTACAAAGGTAAAATTTAAAAGCTGCATGGTAACTGACCATGATATTCCATCTCAAGGTTTCTTAGAGGCTCATGTTCTGTTCTTACTAAAACTCCCGCGAACCAAAGGTTGTAAAGAAGTGCCACGTACGTCGCTTCACGTACGGAGTGTGGCAAAACTTGCCTCTTGCGAGAAGGATGCGCACTTATTATGCTGATGTGAGCTATACTCTGTCCCTCTCAGTATTCTGGCTGTGTTGTGTGGTTCCCAGCAGCACCGGCTCCAGCATCATGATCGAACCGTCACTGCCACAACACGCCAGCCAAGTCTATCGTCGTTGCTCACTTGTACACCGTCAGGTGTCAAAGATCAGCTGTAATGGGAAAAAGCAGAAATAATGATGGCTGTTGTATTGTCTTAGAAGCAGCGAACAGTGGTACGTAAGTTAGGAATTAGAAAGTGTCAAAAAAAAAACGATGGTTATATTTCAAAATGATGTGTACTAACAGGGAAGAGGAGAAGTGGTGGAAGATGGAGGAGAAAAAGACAAATTGTGTGCTTGAGGGACTCGTGAATGAGAAATATCGTAGTGGCACCCTTTACATTTCGTACTACAAGGTATTCGTACATTTCTTTTCTACGTATCATAACTTGGACAAGTATATACCGTATATCGTGCGTTCCAATGTACTCTGTCTCTCGTATGATCGCCAGTACCAGTATAGTTTGTATGTCATGCACTTGAGTATACTCTTGACTCTTCCTCGTATTGTCGCCGATGCCGTTCATAACTGTATATCGTTCTCTTTGTATTTTAATGTGTTCGTCCCTCTGTTGTAACGCTGCTGGTGTCAGTAATAGTGCTATTTTACCGACTAGCTGAGGACCACTTAGGTCTCTAGGTCCTACTTGTCACCTTCCTGTGGCTCTGTGCTTGCCACCACCTACCCCGAGGTATATGACATTCACTCACACTCGCAAGAGTGCCTTGTCTGTGTACACTTAGACGAATGAATCCCAGATGACGATAAGAATTATCAATTCTCCCACGATGATACGTCAGCCTGGGAGAAAGGAAACCCCGTCTGTCAACATGGAATAGAAGAGAACCGATCCATCACCCAAAGACAGAGGAAAACACGTCCGTCAGCCCGGAACAGAAGACAGTTGGTCTGTCACCCCGGGACAGAAAACAACTGATCTCTCAGCCCGGGACAGAGGAAAACCAATCAGTCAGCCCAGGACAAGGGACAACACATCGTATGCAACACACACGTTCACCTAAAAGAACCCACTACACTACAGTTACTTACGGGGCGACCTGTGCCATTAATGCCACGCAGACCACACGCACCCGCCCTGTACCAGTAATGGCATCCCAAGATCGGACTGTCACTGACAAGAGCCTCAGCCAGCCTTAATCTTAGGAATCTGTACACACATACATACACACAACCATGAGTCAGCACATGCAAGCCTGTGGGCGGACCCGCATGGGTTCGAATCATGGGCGGGACTCACACCCAACCCAGGTGTTCATCCTCCCCTCGGAACTGGTCGAAAAGTGGGAACCTGGCTTAGGGTGATGTGTGTGTGAGTGCATTCTTAAATAGGAGCAGACATGGTCCATACTTACAAGAGTAGGAGAAGGAGCAACACGAGTATAAAACTCTCTCCTCGTAACACACAAACAATAGTCACAAGTAGTAATCACACACACACACACACACACACACACACACACACAACGAAAACAACCGATTCTTCAATCTAGGACATTAGGCAACGATCTACGAGAATGGTCGAGAATGACCACCTGATAGCAACATGGTGCCCCTGCTGACGACATTTCATCAACAAGTCAGTGCGCACGTCTCCTGCTGGAATAATGAATTTGTCTCTGAAAATCTTCGGGTAGACTTCAGACTTTTTACGAAACAAAAGGAAGAAAATGGCTGTATTTATTGCTACTTTAGACTATCTATTAGTAATCAAAATTTGGTTAAAGATCGTAGATTTTGAGGAGTTCGATTTGTATTTCTGCAGTTTGAAGAGGTTCTTACCATAAAATGCAAAAGTCATGTGTGTGTGTGCGTGTGTGTGTGTGTGTGATTCCGTGTCATGTACTCGAAACAGTTGTAAGCGGTTTGCAGTTATGTCAAACATTCAGTCGTATCGTTATCAAGACCCTACACAATACCTATCTGTCCCTGGCAGATTATTGATTAAACCTATGCATCATACTTTCTCATGAAATGTTAATCTTATCATAGACTCGCCAAGCCTTAGCCTGGGTTGGCCCTTTGTCTTTCGATGACTTGTCCAGCCTCATACTTCCTTACGTAATGAAATATTTTCTACACGTTCATGTTTATGTTTTGGGTCAGCGTCGTGGAGACGTTCACGGCCAGTGAGGACTTTGAATTATTGGTCCAGGCCAGCGAGATGAGGCTTACCCCATTAGAATTTCACTCTGGAAAGTCCCATGCTGTTTTCTGTGTTGTTTATGTTTCTGTGGGATAACTTATGTGAGCTGCCCTCCTCGTGTTACTATAAACACGTCGTTAAAGGTCAGTGTGATTGTGGTGGTGAATGCAGTGCATGCTGATTGGTGTTGCAGGTATATGCATCTTTCTCCTCTCGTGTAAACAGAGGACAGGTCAGGTCCGATGAATCAGATCAAAATCTTGACTGATGCACATGCGCGGTGCAACGAAATAAAATTCACATGTAGAATGCTGGCGGTGACGTCGTGCGAAATGTAAACACGGAGATTTCCCGTGCTTTGTCATAAGTAATTCAAAAAAACTCAAGAAATGCAGTATGTCAGTCTGTGAGCGAGAGGAGTGCGACCCATCAATTACGATATTAGGCAAATTCAATCAATCGGTGAAATGACAGCAATCTTCCCTATTCAATCAATCAAGTGGCCGCATTCTTCGGGCATCCTCTATTGTCCTGCAGGTAGCTAGGCAGACGCTGGCGAGCTGTAGAGTTCGGATGCCTAAGAGAAATTGGGACACTGTGTAAGAGGGTGCGGGATTTGTTCTCTGAATAGAATGTATCCACCAAAGATAAGAAAGAACCTTTTATGTACAGACTAAACCACACATTCCATATGGACCCATTCAAATAGAAGTATCGTGAGATTATTGGAAGTAGGTTAGGGTAGGGAGCGTTAAGTGCTTAAGGAAGGGAGAGTAAGCTTTGGTTGAGTGCTTAAGGAAGGAAGAGAGTAAGCAGTTGTTAAGTGGTCAAGAATGGTAAAGTAGTAAGTGGTTAAGAAAGGAAGAGAATAGCGTGTCTTAAGTGGTTCAGAAAGGGAGATTATATATGATTGTTTAAGGAAAGGAGAGTAAACATGTGTTCAGTACTTAAAGAAGGAAGAGTAAACGTGTTAAGAGTTTGAGAAGGGAGAGTAAACATGTGTAAAGTTCTTAAGGAAGGGATAGTAAGCATGTGTTAAGTGCTAAAGGAAGAGAGAATAAATGTGTTAAACGGAATAGGGTTTAAAGACAAAACATTCAGAGTGTTACATAGGAAGTACGTCCAGGTGTGGAGGAGGGGCAGCAACGGAGAGTGAATGGCCCATCGTGGAAGCTGGATGAAACACCGTGAGTTGTACTGCAGTTGTCCTGTAAGTTGAGTGTGAGAGACATTTTACTAATATGGGATTTCAGAGCTAACGTCATGAAGTAAACCTACAGACTGACATATGGGATGTGTGGAGGGACGTGGCCCGGCTGATGCCTGATGACAGGCTCACCGTAGGATCTTAATCGGCGATGCTGGACAAGTTAAAAGGAAAGAATGTGCATCACAAATTGCAATAGATGGGAATGTAACACATTGTGTTTGTGTGATGAAAGGAATTGACCAGAGGTATGGGGAACCTGTCAGGCGGTCAAGGCTAAGGTCATGGTTTGGAGGAGGCAAGACGCTGATGCGTTGCTTCTGTTGCCTTCGTGTATCCCTCAGACAACACTCTGGCAGGATACGGCTGGAAGCACGTATGGGGGGAAAAAAATATGCAAATTAGTGATGCGGAGCAGAACCGGGATACATAGATGTCAGTGCATAAAGATGACGCACATACTGTGAGTGATGAAAGATCCTGGTGGGATGATTCAAAGTAAAGGCCATCCTCTGGAACATGGCGTAAAGAGAAAACATACCAGAACGAAAAGATTACGGCAGCGATTTCAGTGTTAGTTAGACTGAAGGTGACACTGGAAGGGAAGCAGTGAGGAACGGCAAAAAGAAAACATTGAAGCAGAAATATTATCATTAAGTTCATGATATTATTCTCTTTTTTTATGTGATTCCAGACCTTTAGGGTTCGAGGTATCCGTACAGAAAAAGACGGATTCACACGAGGTGCTGCAACTGCTTGAAACTGGAGGAACGATACTGACTGGCATCATGCGACTGGAAGTGGATGATAATGAAGATGGTGGCCTCAATGCTTTACCTTCGTCCAGCAGGCTACTGACAACCCCCTTCCCTGGTCGTAGACGAGGCAGGAGTGACGCGAGACCACCTGGTGAAGGATAATCATCGTTGAGGGTGATTAACAATCACTCACCGAAAGAGAAATAGTAAAAAGAGGTTCATCATAAAATCAGAGGTTTAGCATTATAAGACTTATTACTGAAGCTCTATTGTTAGTCATGAACACTACGGGGAAATAGTGAAATATCTGGTCTGTAAGGAATGGCTGGGGAGGGGAGGTCCAGCACGCCCTCTGACTGGTAATGATGTGACCTTGGCATTTGGAGCAACTCACCTTACTGGGAGCTCCCGCCTCGCCCGCCATCCATAATCACCTGTATGATATAAACACCTCAAGAAGAGGCGGACTTCTCGCGTAGTAACAGTTTGGTAGCCGTGCAGGGGAGGTAAGCGTAACCCGCTTTGCTGTCTCTCTCTGGTCTCACCGAACCGAAGGATATGATAAGAGGAGGTGGCACGGGCTGGAGAGAGAGAGAGAGAAGGGAAGCGATAAAGTGGGGAAGGTTGGTTCAGAGGGAAACCAGGGGAGTCCAAGGTCTGCTGTTGGGACCGTGTCTGCTGGCAGGACGTCAGGTGGCAAGACAGCGGGTGATCTCACCTCTGTCCTTCGTTGAACCCCTTCTTGTCACCGGAGTACCTGTCCCACCCACCTCTCCGAGCATTCCTGGCCAAAAAAAATCATACCTGGTTGTGGTTGTGAATTGTCACCAAGATCGGTCATTTGCTGCCGAGGTGACCCAGTTTCATCGTGCAAGATCACACGTTCTTCTCAAAGAATCGCTGGATTTTGCCTCGGATCATTTCTCTGCAGGTAACTAGTTTTTCTTCCAGGATGGCCACTTACGTCCCGTGGTGGCACAGCCTATCGTTATCGGGGTTCCCGGAACTTACTTGATTTCCCCGGAACTCGTTATCTGGGCTCCAGGAACTCACTATCAGTGAGTCTTGGAACTCGATATCTGGGGTTCCCGGAACCCATAACAAAGGGTCTTTTCGAAGTGGAGCCACTGGTGTAGTGTTACCTTCCAAACGACAACGTAGCTCTGCTACTTGACCTTGACCTTTGACCCCCCAGCATCCAAAATTTGATTCGATAATGAACTCTCTATGTACTATTTAAACTATATGCTCTGTCCACATCTATCTTCCCATCTTCATGCATTGCACAGAAGATTATATAGCAGCATTTCGTCACACAAGACCTTTTTATCCCAGCCTCAAAGATTTGATCAGACACTTACCACCCCTAAAGCAGGTGCTTACCTACCTACCTATGAGTACTTACGACGAGATTTTGCCATTTGGCAGAGCTAAGGTTAGCGCATAGCACTCGCTGTATTTGCTGCATTGCCTATTCAACGACAAATATTGTTTGCCGCCAAACACTCGGTATAGTTGTGTCTTGGGTTTAACGAGGACTGTTCTAAACCACGTCTGCAGACTTTTGTGAAGCTTCATATGCTTACGTCATGCACTCTTATATTACTAGCATTAGTAGTGTAATCATCATTAGTATCATCATGGTAGAAGTTGCAGTACTATTATCATTTCATTTGACGTGATGAATGAGTGTCTCCCCATATTTTCTTCTTTCACTCTGCGCTCATTTACATTCGTCTGATCTATTTTTTGACGTATTTCCAGCGGATTCCTCCACATTTTGTCACTCCGTTTCCTCTGTGTTATGCTGTTTTGTTATTCAAATTCGTTTTCTTTCGTCTCCTTTTATATGTTGCCATGCGTAGATTGTCATTTTCTTTTCATTCTCAGCTGTATGGTTCACGTTTTGTTAACCTTCTAATGACATTTCATTTTGATTTGTACCAGTATCTTCGGCGAGTTTATGCTCCTCCTGTGAGTGGTAGTCCAATAGGGTTACAAAGGTCACAAAGGGTCATTGTCAGACCCCAGTGGAGTCTTGACATTCACCACATGAACTGTCACAAAAATGGAACCGTTGCATATCTGTTGCATTTCCTCGTTCGTACTTGTAGAATGTTTCTGAATGCTTTCCAGTCTGTTGATCCCAACATTGCCTTGCAAGTGACCAAACAACACAGTAGTACTTACGTTTGTGTTAATGAGCACAATGCGTCACATATTTGCCTCACAAACTGTATCATATATTTTCCTCAATCTGTATCATATATTTTCCTCAATCTGTATCATATATTTGCCTCATAATCTGTATCATATATTCGCTTGCTTCAAAACCTGTATCCTATATACTTTCCTCACAGTCTTTATCATACATCTGCCTCAAGCTGTAGAAATCTACCGAATGTCTGAGATTAAGAAAATAGTATACCATGACCCGGCAGAGAACACCTGTCTGCGGGTGCCACGTCAGGAACCGGGTGGTAGCCGTCAGGACACACACACACACACAACAGCCAGGATCATACCCGGGACCCCTGCGCAACAGGCGGTAGCGCTCTCGCCTGTTGCGCAGGGGTCCCGGGTTCGATCCTGGCTGTTGGAGGTTTGTATGTTCTATGCACTTTGTTCGTATATATATATATATATATATATATATTTGTTACCATGTTATGATAACGATAAAGCACATTGGAAGCATTTCCATGAAATCTTTTGATATCAATATATCAGTATTTACTTGTCCAAGTGACTAATCGTAATTTCTCGTTATAAAATATTATGCTGACAAATATTCACGTTACTGAAGATTCATTTCCATGAGAAGTGCTTAATCTGATGCTCCACCTACACAGCCTTGCCCTCCGTTCCAACGCCAATGGGTCAGGTTTGTCTTGGAGGCGAAGATGAAGATTTGCATAGGTTTTCGGTAAAGAGGAAATAGCAGGAGTAAGAAGAGGGTGGAGGAAAAAGTAAGTGAGCATGGAAAAGAGACACATTTGAACAAATACCGGGAGAGATCGGAAGTCAAATGGCAAAAGGTCAGAGTAAACGAAGCGAGGGGAGTGGGCGAGGAACGAGAGATGTTTAAGGAATCAGTGCTAGCATGTGCGAGAGGAGTCTATGGCATGTTGAAGATGGGCAGGTGAGAACGGGTAGTGAATGGTGGGATGAGAAAATAAAGTGGTGATAAAAGAGAGATGAGAGGTCAGTTGAAATGTGAGTTTGAACGGAGAAGATTTGGAAGTGACATGTTTTAGATACATGTGAGTGGATATGGCAGCAAATGGAACCATGGAAACGTTAGTGGCATATATGGCTGAGGGGGCGAAGGCTCTGGGAGCATTGAAAAATGTGTGAAAAGAGATATTCTTTTCTGGGAAGGCGGATATGGTATGTTTGAAGGAATCATTGTCCCAGTGATGTATGGATACGAGGCATGGGCTATAGATGATGTGCGAAGGAAGGTGGTTTTGTTGGAAATTAAATCTTTAAGGACAAAATGTGTTATGAGGTGGGTTGATCGAGTAAGCATTAGACGGATAAGAAAGAGGTGTGGTAATATGAAGCGCGTGGTTGAGAGTGAGCTGAAATAGTATGGACATACGGAGCGAATGATTGAGGAGAGGTTGACAAAGAGGATACAGTGTCAGATGTGAAGGAGGCAAAGAAAAGAGGGAGACTAATATAGAGATGGAAGGATGGAGTGAAAAAAAAAAAAAAAGACTTCTCGAGGCCTGAACATACAGGAGAGTAAAAGGCGCACACTGGATAGAGGACATAGGAATAATGTGGTATAAAGGGAGGGATATGCTGTCAGTGAACTGAACCAGGGCATATGAAGCAGCCGGGGTGAACCACAAAAAGGCTCGTGGGGGCCTGGTTTTGGATAGGAAGCTATGGTTTCGGTGCATTACACGGGACAGCTAGATGGTGGATGTGAGCGAATGCGGCCTTTACTCATCTCTTCCTGGCGCTACCTTGCTGACGGCGATGAAAAAAGTACACACACATATATATATATATATATATATATATATATATATATATATATATATATATATATATATGTGTGTGTGTGTGTGTGTGTGTGTGTGTTACCGGACTCAACCAGAAGGTTACACTGCGAATGAAGTCAGCTTTCGCAAGACTGAACCATACGGTGTACAGTCATGTCAAAAAAAAACAAATTCACTCCAAAAAGCGACTGGAAAATAGTGCAAGCTTGGGCTGCAGAGGCTTGTAGGAAGATCCTGAGTAGCATCAAGAGTTTGATTGCCTAATGTCTACTTAGGAGTCATATTCACTCATATGGATCATACAACGTTGTATTGTGGTACACCTGCTTGTAAAGACTTGCAGTAGTTATAATGAAATTTTTATTACTGTAGAACAACAAAATATAGTCATTCAACGCTCTCAACGACTATGTCATTTGCCATCTATAAGAACACTTTATTACATCATAATCATTTAGAAATATATGCCTGAGTTATATGTTGCCCTTTGCTTTGAATAAAAATTTTCTATTGCCCTTCTCCTTTTCTTTGGATTCTGCACTTAACATTCTTACCTCTGGTGTTACTGAGGTCCGCCTACAAGTGGTTATACTGCAAGTGGAATGTGACCTTTGGTGGGACTGTACCTTTGGGAGTATCGTTAAATTACTTCTCCCTCTGAAGTCATCCACAGTTTTGTCCCACTGAAATTGTCGCAGCCTTGGGCTGCAGGAACCTTTACAAAGAGGTTCTGGGTGGCAGCAAACCTGTTTCACAGAAATCGGTCCTATGTTAATCATGAATGAACATATAACCTTCCTAGCCAAAGTACTTTACTAACCTTATAGTCATTCATGTCAACTATATACGTACATCTACATCCTTACCTTCAGTATTTTTCATATTCGCTGTGTTTTTCCGTACGTATAGTAACTGATGAGATGGTCTACAATGAAAATAAAAAGTTTGGCTTGTGGTTGATGAGGAAATCCAGTTGTGAGGTGCAAGTTAGGTAACAAAGAAAAAAAGATGAAAACGTCATATATGACATCACTCTCAGCTGGGACATCAAAACAAATCCAGCTGGAAAGTCAAAACAAATGAATTCGCAGTTCGAACAATTATCCTACTTGCGATATATGATATTCAAGAATCATTTCTCTTGATCAAGGAAAGCTAATATTGAATCAACTTCAGTTAGACATTACAAAATAATAAATATTGTAATTACAGCAAAAAATTTAGGTTTGGTATGTTTTTGATTGAATATTGAGATAAATCTTATATTATTTCTACTAAACGAAACGCGACCAAACTTTCCGGCGGTCCCTCTGACGTGGCTCCACCTTTACCTCTGAGGTTTGTAGTCAGTATTATCTTGTGTTGTTACCACTTAGAATGATATTTATCCATATACTTTGATAATAGATGACTTAGTGTGTACGCTGATTCTTTGTATACCTAACACTCCTGTACATGTAAAAGGTGTAATGAGATGAAAAGGTCGGGTGACTAACTTGTACTAGAATTAGATTGGAATTATGAGTTAACCTTTTTTTCTCATACAGAATGTATAAAAGATAACTATTTACTTCAATCACGCAGCCTGTAATGTTACAGTTTATGGATACCGAAGAAATATTTTATGGATTTGAAAGCAACCCATATCATTGGACTTCGTGTTATTTGGAAAGTTATTTGATTTTGGTTATTTACCAGATAAGCTCCGCATCACGGTTAGCATACAGTGTTTAGTGATTTTGTTTTACAATGTTGATATATAGTCTAGAGAGTACAGTAATGGTTGTAGAACATGATTCAGAGCATTGTAGTTTATTGATTAATATTAGATAAGGCGATATTAGTGAAGATTATGTATATTATGGAAAGTGTGGCATTGATTCAAAAGAAGTTAATACAATTGTAAGATTTTGACTCTGAAGAAAATGGTAATATATCTTAAAGTTCCAAGACTATGAAACCTGTTCTTTAATGGAACTGTTGATGCCAGTGTAAAGAATAATTTCAGAAAGGGGATATTCCATTTTCACTTTTAAGACCTATCTTTGACATAGAATAACTAGTTAGTGGTAAGGTTTTGAGGGATAGGAAAAATGTGGAGTTAACACATTAAAATGATAATAGACAGATAGATAGATAAGGAATCATTGTAATGTATGATGATACATGTTAAATCGTAGACCAGTTTCTGTGAGAAATATACGTTCCTTGTAATTATACATAAAATTCATTACTGGGAGATTCTTCAGTACGTAAGAGGATTTTCATAGTTACCGGTTGATGACAGTTAACAGTAACTAGAGGAAAACAATCCCTAAATATGTATATATATAGACATGATAGTATGTGTCTTTGGACAGATTTTATGTCTCAAAACATCATTTTAATGCCTTTTGAATTGAATTTGACACCTTTTATTCATGGCTGAAGAAATGAGCAATATGTAAAAGACTTGAATGGACAGTAGGATATGGCCATCTTACTAAGTGCTGCAGGATCCCATTATGTATAACCTATATATAGATAGAGAGAGTGGTTTGGTGTAGAGAGAAGTGATGGTAAAATTCTAATGTAAGATGAGATGTGGCAAAGCCACTGGAGTTGATGGAATTACGGTGGAATTTATTAAGAAAGGCGGTGACTGTGTTGTTGATTGGTTGGTAATCATTGTCATTGTATGCAGGGATCATTGTGAAGTGCCTGAGGATTGGCAGAATAGTGCCATTGTATAAAGGCAAGGGGGTTTAAGGTGAGTGTTTAAACTACAGGGGTATAAGTTTGTTGAGTGTACTTGGTAAGTTGTATGGGAGGGTAATGATTGAGAGGGGTGAAGGCTTGTACAGGGGCCTCAGACCGTGGGAGCAGTTTAGTTTCAGAAGTGGTAGAGGATGTATAGATCATTTGTTTGCTTTAAAGAAGGTGTGTGTGAAATACTAGAGAAACAGATGGATTTGGATTTGTATATATCATTTATGGATCTGAAGAAAGAATATGACAGGTTAATAAAGATGCCTTGTGGAAGGTTTTAAGAATATATGGTGTGGGAGAAAGCTGCTAAAAGCATTGAGAAGTTTTTATGAAAGTTACTGTAATGCATGTGTAAGAGTAGGAAGAGAGTGAGTGGTTGCAAGTGAAGGTTGTTGTCACTGTGGTTGTTTGATTTGTTTATGGATTGGGTGGTGAGGGAGATAATGCAAGAGTGAGTATGGAGTATGTGGGGCATGAGAGGACCTGGGAAGTGAGTCATTTGTTGTTTATTGATGATACAGCACTGGTAGCAGATTTGGATGAGATACTGCAGAAGTTAGTGGCTGAGTTTTGAAGTGTGTGAAAAGAGGAAATTGAGAGTAGATGTGAAAAAGCAAGGTAGATTTGTTAGCTGGGTTGAGGGACAGGTTTGTTGGGGTGCGAATTTGAAAGGAGAACACTTGAAGGTAGTGAAGTCTTTTAGATACCTGAGATTGGACATGGCAGTGAATGGAACCATAGAAACGTAAGTGAGTCTGGGATTGAATGAAGGAGAGAAGGTTCTGGGAGCACTGAAGAATGTGCAAAAAGAGATAATGTTATCTGGGAGGGCAAAAATGGATAATTTGAGGGTACAGTAGTTCCAACAACACGATGCATGGCATGGGCTGTAGATAAGGTTATGCAGGGGAGAGTGGATGTGTGGGAAATGAAATGTTTAAGGACAGCATGTGGTGTAACAGGGTTTGATCAAGCAAGTAATGAGAGGGTAAAAGAGAGGTGTGGTAATGAAAAGAGTGTGACAGAGAGCTGAAGAGGATGTGCTGAAATGGTTTGGACCTGAGGATGGAAAGAGTAAGGAAACATTCACAAAGAGGATATATGTGTCAGAAGTGGAGGAACAAGGGGAATGGGGAGACCAAGTTGATGATGGAAGGATGAAGTGAAAATGTTTTTGAGTGATTAGGGTCTGAATATGCAGAAGGGTAAATGGCATGCACATGATAGAGTGAATTGGAACAGTATGGCATACTGGGGTTGATGTGTTGTCAGTGGACTGAACCAGGACATGTGAAGCATCTAGAGTAAACTGTAGAAAGGTCTGTGGGGCTGGATGTGGATAGGGATCTGTGGTTTTGGTGCATTACACTTGACTGTCAAGTGTAATGAGAGGATGCATCCCTTTTTTTGTCTGGTCCTGGCACTACCACACTAATGCGGGAAATGGCAATCAAGTTTGTGTGTGAGTATATGTGTATGTGTTGATATGTATATGTATGTATATGTACATGCATGAGCATGTATGTATATCTGGGGTGGCTCTTGTTTCACTTCTCTCCTAGCCAAAGTTGAATCATAAGCTTTCTGCCATATCAATGTTAAAACTATCACCTCTGCAACCAGCCCTTTCTGTCTGACAGGATGTTGCTCTCCTCTTTTTGTTCTGCAATTAGTATTTTAGCCATAGCTTTTGGTAGCTGTTTGCATGTGTTCCAGCCACTAAGGCCTGGACCTGTGGCACATGTCTGGCTGCTGCCACCCATAGTTTGTGTGGAGAGCCCAGCCACATGATTATTGGTTATGATACCTCCTCTCTTGAGAATTTAAAGTTTTGTAATTCTCTTACTTCTTTCATCCTTCATATAGCCTCTCCACCTTCAAGCGTTAGCTCCTAATTTTCTTTATCTTCTTTACCTTGTACTTTACCTTTTCTTTTAATCCAAGATGGCCTTTATTAGGTCATGTTTTTGCCCATGTGTCAGTTTCCATAAAAGGGCTAACAGATAGGCATAGAGTATGATGGATTACAGTTATTTTGATATTGCTTGATTATTAACAGCTACAGTAGATTTGACTTAAAGGGCAGGATAACAAGTCTATACCAGGGGATTGGACATCTCAGCCCTTTGACAGTCGGTCAGTTTGCGATTGAGGACCCCATTTTACAAGATTAATACCCGCAAGAGATGCATGCTATTATTCACTTGATCTACTCAGGTAACAATAAATAGACAGACTAATTGTATTTGGATGATTTTTTTCATAATAGAAAAACATGAACCATACATCTTACTGAGGGTGTGTTTTGGTAATATAAGAAGCATTTACATTTAGTGTAAGGTGTTCATAGATTACTCCACGTGGTTTATTTTGATTAGTGAGGAAATAATTTTTTTACAGCCGCAATTATGACTCAAGAACGTAGTGTGACAGTAGATATCGGAGAGAATGATAATCTACGAGAGAAGAAAATGATAAAGGTCTTGGGTCTCCCAATATCCAGCCTTCCACCTACACCACAGTTCATTGCATTGTCCTTAGCTGTCTTTGTCTTCTATCTCACGTATGGATATATGCTGGTAAGCAGTGTTGAAAGATAACATATTGGTAAGTTGTGATTTGTATTAAATCCACTTAGTTTATATCTCTTTTTAGTTGACATGAGATGAGATATATAGCTCAAGAAACAAGAAAAGCTGCTCATAAATTAAGACCTTTGCAACTGAAAGGTTAAAGAGAACTGAAAGATTCTGAGTGATTGCCAGTTAACTGTTATATCAAGTACCATATATCATTAGAAAAACACTTATAAAGCATTGTCTGGCCTTAAGGCTTAGATTGCATTGTCTTGCAATACAGCATAGAAAGTGCATACATTAGAAATATGGGAACCTCAGAAATACAAAAAAATTTGTTAGGATAAGATTCATTTATTTTAAGCATATTTCTATGTTTCTGTTCAGTTTAAAAGTGTAATGACATTGTGCATATAACTACTGGTAATAAAGTAAGAGAAAATAGGATGAAAGAAGTACACTACCATAGTGCCAAAGCAGCATAGGTCAAATGTACTTTAGTGCACAGGAAGTTCAAGTGTTTGAATGTATTTTGTTTAAGTTCACTCAGAAAAATGGAAAAACAAATTTAGCACTGACCAGACCCCAGGCATTCCTGATTTCTGATGAACCTAAATAAATAGTCTATTACTTGTTTAATTCAGAATTAACATTTACAAAGTTCAGGAGTGCATTCCTTTTTTATAGTCTGTATAAGTACTTTCATGAGCTGATTTTCTCGACTAAAAACAATCCCTGCCTGGTATCTTTTCTCATAATTTAGTGCGCAAGTTTGGCTTACCCCCTTATGCTCTGCCATATTTACTACTGTTTTGCACATATAATTTCTAACTATATTTTCTCATTTATCTTTGCCTTCTGTCATGCTTTTTTACATAGTGACCAATATGGCAATAGCAAAACATGCCCACATCATGGCCTTAATAGGTGAAGGGAAAACAGGGAAAGAAAAAGAATGAAGACATTACAGTTAACTGACTTCCTCAGATATTAGTAGACTTGACTCCCAAGGTAGAAAATGTATAGGAAAAGGGGATTATGAAAGAAGGAAAGGAGTTTGACATTTTCATTGTTGGAGGAAAACCATGGTACAGTATCATAATGATCAGTCTTAGTATGACTGGTCTCAGACAAAAACTCTGGGAAGCAGCTGTTAGTTGCAAGGAACAGATCAAAGCTTTAACAGCAGGGACACTTACAGAGTTTTATGAGGGAACCATGTTTTCTCAGTACATGCACCTGTTTCCTCAGCACATCTTGTGATAGCATTGCCAGTTATTGTACAGTTTCCTTTTATGCTCAATTGATGTTAAACTCTCTTATCATTTCTGCATGTCACAACCTTTCTCACTTTCAGGGATGTAGATATGAATTACAGTCTGAATAAGATAATGATATATAGATTTTTCATTATCATTTTATGGCCAGATATTTAAACTTACATTGTATCTATGGCAAAACCTAGCAATCCTTGTATTCTCATAAAGAATATATTGTATTCTTAAAAAATCAAAGATATGCTAGCAGAAATGTGAAGAATAGAATAATAAATCTTTTATCTATTTTTTGTTTTGCCATGGTGGTGTTGAAGTGAACATCTAGGGCAAGTTTTGAAATTTATGAATATATAAAGGAGTTAGAAAACAGAAATAAGTTAATCAATAACCAAATGAAGAAATTTTAGAACTTATACAAACTTTTCTATCTTTGTTTTATAAGATATTTGAAAGCCATTATAATTATGAGCTGCTTTCCCAACAGGTTGTCAAGTTATCTAGACTTGATAATTCAGGTGTCCTATTTTTCTGTCAGGAGAATTGGAATTTGTTCATATAACACAACTGAATTTTTTAAAGATATTTTCATTTTCCAGGATTTAGCTTCTTGATGTTCACCTATGTGACATTTCATCCTTTGTTCTGGGGTTATACATGTTATCCTTATTGTTTGTTGTCACTGGTTTCGGATATGTTCTTCAAGATGATAGTAAGGTTAGGTTAGGTTAATGTACCATTAATTTGGCTCTCCTTAATTTCCCTTTTGCAACCCTTTTTTATGTGTAAGTTCCATAATGACTCTTTTAGATGACTGAGGGACTGTAGTCCAGGCAGTGGGTAAGTGTAAGGCTGTCATTGGCCTGTTCTACCCTTAGCATGCCTGTCAGGCTTAGAATATGTTTTACTTACATTAATCAGCCATACATGGAAAAGCTTTGGGACTTCACTTTTACACCTAATCCATGATATTTCTTTGTCATGGACAAGTAATTTGACTCAAGTTAGAGGAGCCTGAAATGCAGATACTGCCATCTGGTTGTGGGCTTCAGGATCTTCCCTGTTTTGTCTACTTTGAAATATCTTAGGAACTGATAATCAATAAGGTTAGATGATTATAATGTTCCCAATCTTTTTTTATACTATACATGCTCTTCATCTATCTAGGTCATCACAGTGTCTCTTTAGGATGTATGAGTTAACACAGTACCTACAGCTCACTCTTGAGTAGTCTGAGATATGGGTGATGCTGTCTGCCTTACATTTGTAATTGCAGCTACCTGGTGAGTGATCAGAGTTATCTCTGCTTTTGATAATTTCATTACAAAATTCTAGTTGTGAACTGTGATACGGTTTGTTTTATTGTCCCTCTGTGTTTTATATGTATTAGGTCATTATATTAATTGCTTTTTAACTAATACTTTTTGTGCATATAAACTAAGAATACTTCTGCTTTGGTCACTGCATTTACATATCCCTAGGAATTGATCTTCACTTTGGAAGGGATGCAACCTCATGGCTGGTATTTGACTTTGGTGCAATTTGCTTGTTATGCAGCGTTTGCAGCTCTTCAAATCATTTTCTCTGGCAGCAGCATTACTAGAAAGTAAGTTTTTGATGCTAGTAGTTGAGTAGATGGATTAAGGAAATTTTTACATACATCAGAGTGATTAAAAGATATAGAGCTTCATAGAAAATGTATTAATGCAGGATGAATTATCCTAGAGATAGTTAAAAGCCTTGCATATATAGTAAAGCATGTTTCTTAGATTGCAGTAAATCATGAGTAATTGACTACAAGCTAGATTTTAGATCAGAGAAAGGTGCAGGAAAGTGAAAGAATATTTGTTTAGGAAATAGAACGAGTGACTTTCTGCTGTTTTTTGGTAAAATATGTTTGAGAAGGATTTATGCCTCTGCTATCAGAGAGTGATCTCTACTGGAACTGGAAAAGTAGTTGGAATAACCTCAATTTCATCAGTGAGCACTTAGGTTATGAATCAAAACATCTTTCTTGTGTTCTTTGGGAGCTAAACATAAAAAGCAAAGTTTACCAGATATCTGTTGATGTCTTAAGTACACTGCTGTTGTCACTGCAGGGTGTAGATATGCATGTAAATTTTGTGCATGAATAGTATTTTTTTGTTAATCTAATATTCCTTCTCCCAGTCCCTCATACTAAATTATCATTAGTGTAAATTTTTGGAAATTTGCTCTTGATATATGTTTTAGTCTTGTGCTCTTGCATTTTGTTTATCCAGCTGTCGTAGAATTACAGATTTTCTCTGTGGGAAGTAAGTTGATGCAAGGAACAACAATGAGTGTCAGGAAAATATTTTAGTGGCTCTATAAGTATTTTTGCAGCCGAGTGTCAGAAAAATTTACAAAAGGTGCAACCAGACAATTATATATATATATATATATATATATATATATATATATATATATATATATATATATATATATATATATATATATATATTTTTTATACTTTGTCGCTGTCTCCCGCGTTTGCGAGGTAGCGCAAGGAAACAGACGAAAGAAATGGCCCAACCCCCCCCCCATACACATGTATATACATACGTCCACACACGCAAATATACATACCTACACAGCTTTCCATGGTTTACCCCAGACGCTTCACATGCCTTGATTCAATCCACTGACAGCACGTCAACCCCGGTATACCACATCGCTCCAATTCACTCTATTCCTTGCCCTCCTTTCACCCTCCTGCATGTTCAGGCCCCGATCACACAAAATCTTTTTCACTCCATCTTTCCACCTCCAATTTGATCTCCCTCTTCTCCTCGTTCCCTCCACCTCCGACACATATATCCTCTTGGTCAATCTTTCCTCACTCATTCTCTCCATGTGCCCAGACCACTTCAAAACACCCTCTTCTGCTCTCTCAACCACGCTCTTTTTATTTCCACACATCTCTCTTACCCTTACATTACTTACTCAATCACACCACCTCACACCACACATTGTCCTCAAACATCTTATTTCCAGCACATCCATCCTCCTGCACACAACTCTATCCATAGCCCACGCCTCGCAACCATACAACATTGTTGGAACCACTATTCCTTCAAACATACCCATTTTTGCTTTCCAAGATAATGTTCTCGACTTCCACGCATTCTTCAAGGCTCCCAAAATTTTCGCCCCCTCCCCCACCCTATGATCCACTTCCGCTTCCATGGTTCCATCCACTGCCAGATCCACTCCCAGATATCTAAAACACTTTACTTCCTCCAGTTTTGCTCCATTCAAACTTACCTCCCAATTGACTTGACCCTCAACCCTACTGTACCTAATTACCTTGCTCTTATTCACATTTACTCTTAACTTTCTTCTTTCACACACTTACCAAACTCAGTCACCAGCTTCTGCAGTTTCTCACATGAATCAGCCACCAGCGCTGTATCATCAGCGAACAACAACAGACTCACTTCCCAAGCTCTCTCATCCCCAACAGACTTCATACTTGCCCCTGTTTCCAAAACTCTTGCATTCACCTCCCTAACAACTCCATCCATAAACAAATTAAACAACCACGGAGACATCAAACACCCCTGCCGCAAACCTACATTCACTGAGAACCAATCACTTTCCTCTCTTCCTACACGTACACATGCCTTACATCCTCGATAAAAACTTTTCACTGCTTCTAACAACTTGCCTCCCACACCATATATTCTTAATACCTTCCACAGAGCATCTCTATCAAATCTATCATATGCCTTCTCCAGATCCATAAATGCTACATACAAATCCATTTGCTTTTCTAAGTATTTCTCACATACATTCTTCAAAGCAAACACCTGATCCACACATCCTCTACCACTTCTGAAATCACACTGCTCTTCTCCAATCTGATGCTCTGTATATGCCTTCACCCTCTCAATCAATACCCTCCCATATAATTTACCAGGAATACTCAACAAACTTATACCTCTGTAATTTGAGCACTCACTCTTATCCCCTTTGCCTTTGTACAATGGCACTATGCCATATATATATATTCAGAGTTACTCAGATCTCTTCTCAGGCCCATGACAAAAACATAGATTTTGTACATATATATTTTTGAAAAATGTGTGGAAGGTGAGAATGTTATCTCATAGAGCAAAAATAGGTATGTTTGAAGGAATAGTGGTTCCAACAATGGTATATGGTTGCGACGCATGGGCTATAGATAGGGTTGTGTGGAGGTTGGATGTGTTGGAAATGAGATGTTTGAGGACAACATATGGTGTGAGGTGGTTTGATCCAGTAAGTAATGAAAGGGCAAGAGAGATAGATGTGTTGTAATAAAAAGAGTGTGGTTGAGAGAGCAGGAGATGGTGTTTTGAAATGGTTTGGTCACATCGAGAGAATGAGTGAGGAAAGACTGACCAAGAGGATGTATGTGTCAGAGGTGGAGGGAATGAGAAGTGGGAGACCAAATTGGAGGTGGAAAGGTGGAGTGAAAAGATTTTGAGTGATCAGGGCCTGAACATGCAGGAGGGTGAAAGGCCTTCCACACATTTTTCAATGCTCCCAGAACTTTCGCCCCTCCCTTACCCTATGATTCACTTCCGCTTCCATGGTTCCATCCACTGCCAAATCCACCCCCACATATCTAAAACACTTCACTTCCTCCAGTTTCTCTCCATTCAAACTTACCCCCCAATTGACTTGTCCCTCAACCCTACTGTACCTAATAACCTTGCTCTTATTCACATTTACTCTCAGCTTTCTTCTTTCACACACTTTACTAAACTAAGTCACCAGCTTCTGCAGTTTCTCACCCGTATCAACCACCAGTGCTGTATCATCAGCGACCAACAACTGACTCACTTCCCAAGCTCTCTCACCCACAACAGACTGCATACTTGCCCCTCTTTCCGAAACTCTTGCATTCACCTCCCAAACAACCCATCCATAAACAAATTAAACAACCATGGAGACATCATGCACCCCTGGTGCAAATCGACATTCATTGAGAACCAGTTACTTTCCTCTCTACCTACTCATACACATGCCTTACATCCTCGATAAAAACTTTTCACTGCTTCTAACAACTTGCCTCTCACACCATATATTCTTAATACCTTCCACAAAACATCTCTATCAACTCTATTATATGCCTTCTCCAGATCCATAAATGCTACATACAAATCCATTTGCTTTTCTAAGTATTTCTCACATACGTTCTTCAAAGCAAACACCTGATCCACACATCCTCTACCACTTCTGAAACCACACTGCTCTTCCCCAATCTGATGCTCTGTACATGCCTTCACCCTCTCAATCAATACCCTCCCATATGATTTCCCAGGAATACTCAACATACTTATACCTCTGTAATTTGAGCACTCACTTTTATCCCCTTTGCCCTTGTACAATGGCACTATGCAAGCATTCCGCCAATCCTCAGGCACCTCACCATGAGTCGGATATATGTAGATATTCCTATGAGTCCAAGGGGAAAATGAAACATAAGTTCCCAAGTGCACTTTCGGGTAACAATCACATCATCAGGGGAGACGCAAGAGAAATGTAACAGTCAGTTGATATACACTGAAGAGACGAAGCTAGGACGCCATTTGGTAAACTTGCGATTGTCCAAGACAGATAACGAGCATTCATAAACCTCTCATTTTACAGATTTTATCAACAATAAAATTATCTAATTTGTATAGACCATCACTAATATTAAGATTATAATTCTTTGTGTATTTGATAATAGAAGATTCAGTGATATTTCTCGTGGTAATAGAGTTAGTTAATAACTGAGATGGCATTACTCCAGTCAGTACAATGATCATAGTTTTAACATGATTAAACTAGGTATTGGATTCTTTTCCCATTCTTATACTATATTTATGTTGCTTAAGTATGACAGAAAGATCCTTACCTGTCTGCTCAACATAAAATTTATCACAATTTCCACATGGCACTTTATAGATGCATCCAGGAGAATTTTCTGGTGAATTCCTGATAAAGATATTCTTTAAAGTATTATTGTTGCTCAAGGCAACATTTACATTAAAGAATTTAAGCAACATGGGAAGTAAAGATAATTATTATTAAAAGGGAGAACTAAAAGATTCTTGGTGTCAATGGGAGATTTGGGCTCATCTCTATAAAATGATTTCTTTGCCCAAAATTGTGATCCTTTCCAACATATATGTAGATGTACATGTATGTGCATATATGTATGTATATGTGTACGTGAGTTGATGTGTCTTTCTTAATTTTTTTTGCGCTACCTCACTAATGCAAGAAACGGCAGTCAAGTATGATAGAAAAAGAAATGTTTGCTTGTGTTGATGAAATGGCCTTTATTAAGGTGTACATATGCCTGTGCTAACATGGAAAAATGCAACATAACATTGACCTTTGGAGCAGAAGCTCACTTATCACAGAATGTCTGCATCTCCACAGAAGTCATCTTCAAATACCCTTTTGACTCCATATAGAATTGCCAATCACTCCCACTAAACAAAATATCAATTGTTCTGGGCACATGTGTGAAGCACACATGGATTTCATTCCCCTTACCACGAACACCAACACAAAAGCAACAAATAACTAATTTTCTTCAGAACACTGACAGGTGCCAGATTTTAACAAGAAGAAGAATCCCTTAAAATTCTCTACAAACAATTCATCCTCTCCCTTATACTATGCCTTGCCTGCCTGGCCATCTACCCTGTTAAAATCAGATATAATAGAGCCTCAAACCAAACAAAACAGGGCACTCAGAACAATCACTGACTGCTTAGCTAACAAATACTAAAACCTGCACAATGAAACAAAGATTCTTCCAGTAGAATTCATCTTAAACTAGGCACTCAGGGTTTTTGCAACAGCACTATGCCCTTCCCTTCCATACCACTCCACAATTCACACTTTATACTTCAACAGTATATGTTTACAGATCCCTCACCTCCAACAAACACATCAGTGACAAAACATATATACACCAAAATGACCGCCCCAACTCAATCATAAACAACCCACACCAGACATGCACTTAGCTGAAACTGTACTTCCCAGGATATAGCTGAAACTGTACTTCCCAGACATGTCCAATTACAATTTCTCATCCCTGCTCTGGACACCACTCATCTCTACAACATTACAAATGCTGATTCAATGTCTCAAGATTCAGTTTTCATACTGAAGATAAGGAAGACTGACTTCTAAATTGTTATGCACACCTCACAGACATATCCACATCACTACGTGATGATCCCACTTGGTAGACATATCTGGCTTCCTTAGCACTGTGGGAGCTCCTTAGAAGGGGTTCCTATGATAGAAAGGTAAAGGTAATAGCAGAATTGTATTTCTAATTAATTCACTATATTGAATTCCATCTCTGTACCATCTTGTGATTAATCAGTGAATTCACTTTTTGCAGAATACCTTTGAAAACCTACATGATAATTGCTATGCTAACGGTTGGCACAATGGGGTTTTCAAATTCTTCTGTTGGATATCTGAATTACCCTACTCAGGTATGTAAGTAGTTCCAAAATACTGAAAAGATTGTATGTTATTGATGAAATGCAGCTTTTCTTACTGTAAATGTGAATTTGACATATGTTACATGTGTTTTATATATAGTGTTGTTTTATATATGGTTGTGGTTGACAGTGCTGAAGAGATTGTGCTGAAATGATCTGGACATCTGGAGAGAATGAATGAGGAGAGGTTGATAAAGAGGATATTTGTGTCATAATTGTAGGGGACAAGGAGAAGAGAGAGACCAAAGTTGGGATGGAAAGATGAAGTGAAAGAGTTTTAGTGCTCAGGGCCAGAACATGCAGGAAGGCGAAAAGCATGCATGGGATAGAGTAAATTGGAGCAGTGTGGTATATAGGTGATGTGCTGTCAGCGGACTGAACTACAGCATATGAAGCAGCCTGGGAAAAAACCATAGAAGGGTCTGTGGATAGGAGGCAGGTGGCTTTGATGCATTACACATGACAGCTAGAGAATAAATGTGAGCAAATGAGGGTTTTTTTGTGTGTGTTCCTGGTGCTACCTTGCTAATGTAGGAAATGATGAACAGATGTGAAAAATTATATACTTTCACACATAGTGTACACTCTGAGATTGCCAGATTTTGCTTGCATGAGTTTACAACATAAGTGAAGAATCACCTTTGGTGAGGCTGTATCATTGTCAGTTAGAAGAAAGTATAGTCTCGTTTAAGAACTTCTTGTTTTGAAGGAGTACTTCCTGTCCTTGTAACTGAATATAACACGGGCTTGGAGCTGCAGGAGTTCCTGGACAGGGGGTCTTTTGGTTTTATAATGATAATAACCTATCTCTATATTTATTATTATATTTTTTTTTATTTTGCTTTGTCGCTGTCTTCCGCGTTTGCAAGGTAGCGCAAGGAAACAGTCAGAAGAAATGGCCCAACCCACCCCCATACACATGTATATACATAAACGTCCACACACGCAAACATACACTCCCATACATCTCAGTGTACTCATATATAAACACACACACAGACACATACACATATACACATGCACACAACCCACACCGTTTGCCCCCATTCACCCCCATCGCCACCCCACCACACATGGAACAACATTCCCCTCCCCCCTCATGTGCACGAGGCAGCACTAGGAAAAGACAACAAAGGCCCCATTCGTTCACACTCAGTCTCTAGCTGTCATGCAATAATGCCCGAAACCACAGCTCCCTTTCCACATCCAGGCCCCACAGAACTTTCCATGGTTTACCCCAGATGCTTCACATGCCCCAATTCAATCCATTGACAGCACATTGACCCCGGTATACCACATCGATCCAATTCACTCTATTCCTTGCCCGCCTTTCACCCTCCTGCATGTTCAGGCCCCGATCACTCAAAATCTTCTTCACTCCATCTTTCCACCTCCAATTTGGTCTCCCACTTCTCCTCATTCCCTCCACCTCCGACACATATATCCTCTTGGTCAATCTTTCCTAACTCATTCTCTCCATGTGCCCAAACCATTTCAAAACACCCTCTTCTGCTCTCTCAACCACGCTCTTTTTATTTCCACACATCTCTCTTACCCTTACATTACTTACTCGATCAAACCACCTCACACCACATATTGTCCTCAAACATCTCATTTCCAGCACATCCACCCTCCTGCGCACAACTCTATCCATAGCCCACGCCTCGCAACCATACAACATTGTTGGAACCACTATTCCTTCAAACATACCCATTTTTGCTTTCGGAGATAATGTTCTCGACTTCCACACATTCTTCTATATTATCTTAGGGAATAGGGGAAAAGAATACTGCCCATGTATCTCCTGTCTTTCATTAAAGGCATCTAAGAGGGGCAGGAGCAGGAGGCTGCAAACTCTACTTCCTTGAATTATTACTTGCCAGAAATAGTAGTGGAAGAAGGAAATAAGAAAGGATTTTTCCTCAAAGTCTCAATTATCTATTTCTGATGATATCCCACTAAGGCAGGAAAAATTGTTAGAAGCAGTGAAAAGTTTTTATCGAGGATATAAGGCATATGTACGGGTAGGAAGAGAGGAAAGTAATTGGTTCTCAGTGAATGTTGGTTTGCAGCAGGGGTGCATGATGTCTCCATGGTTGTTTAACTTGTTTATGGATGGGGTTGATAGGGAGGTGAATGCAAGAGTTTTGGAAAGAGGGGCAAGTATGCAATTTGTTGTGGATGAGAGAGCTTGGGAAGTGAGTCAGCTGTTGTTTGCTGATGATACAGTGCTGGTGGCTGATTTGGGTGAGAAACTGCAGAAGCTGGTGACTTAGTTTGGTAAAGTGTGTGAAAGAAGAAAACTGAGAGTAAATGTGAATAAGAGCAAGGTTATTAGGTACAGTAGGGTTGAGGGACAAGTCAATTGGGAGGTAAGTTTGAATGGAGAAAAACTGGAGGAAGTGAAGTGTTTTAGATATCTGGGAGTGGATTTGGCAGCAGATTGAACCATGGAAATGGAGGTGAATGAGTGGGTGGGGGAGGGGGCGAAAGTTCTGGGAGTGTTGAAAAATGTGTGGAAGTCGAGAACGTTATCTTGGAAAGCAAAAATGGGTATGTTTGAAGGAATAGTGGTTCCAACAATGTTATATGGTTGCAAGGCATGGGCTGTGGATAGAGTTGTGTGGAGGAGGGTGGATGTGCTGGAAATGAGATGTTTGAGGACAATATGTGATGTGAGGTGGTTTGATCGAGTAAGTAATGAAAGGGTAAGAGAGATGTGTGGTAGTAAAAAGAGCGTGGTTGAGAGAGCAGAAGAGGGTGTTTTGAAATGGTTTGGTCACATGGAGAGAATGAGTGAGGAAAGATTGACAAAGAGGATAATGTGTCAGAGATGGAGGGAACGAGGAGAAGTGGGAGGCCAAATTTGGAGGTGGAAAGATGGAGTGAAAAAGATTTGAGTGATCGGGGCCTGAACATGCAGAAGAGTGAAAGGCGTGCAAGGAATAGAGTGAATTAGAACGATGTGGTATACTGGGGTCGATGTGCTGTCAATGGATTGAACCAGGGCATGTGAAGCATCTGGGGTAAACCATGGAAAGTTTTGTGGGGCCTGGATGTGGAAAGGGAGCTGTGTTTTCGGTGCATTATACATGACGGCTAGAGACTGAGTGTGAACGAATATGGCCTTTATCTTTTCCTAGCGCGACCTCGCGCACATGCGGGGGAGGGTGTTGTCATTTTATGTGTAGCGGGGTGGCGACGGGAATGAATAAGGGCAGACAGTATGAATTATGTACATGTGTATATATGTATATATCTGTGTGTGTAGATATATGTATACATTGAGATGGATGTGTATGTATGTACTTGTGTATGTGGGTGGGTTGGGCCATTCTTTCATCTGTTTCTTTGCGCTACCTCGCTAACGCAGGAGACAGTGACAAAGTATGATAAATGAATAGATAAATAAATATATATATATATATATATATATATATATATATATATATATATATATATATATATATATATATATATATATATATATATATATTTTTTTTTTTTTTTCTTTCTTTTTTTTTGCTTTGTCGCTGTCTCCCGCGTTTACGAGGTAGCGCAAGGAAACAGACGAAAGAAATGGCCCAACCCACCCCCATACACATGCCTTGATTCAATCCACTGACAGCACGTCAACTCCGGTATACCACATCGCTCCAATTCACTCTATTCTTTGCCCTCCTTTCACCCTCCTGCATGTTCAGGCCCCGATCACACAAAATCTTTTTCACTCCATCTTTCCACCTCCAATTTGGTCTCCCTCTTCTCCTCGTTCCCTCCACCTCCGACACATATATCCTCTTGGTCAATCTTTCCTCACTCATTCTCTCCATGTGACCAAACCATTTCAAAACACCCTCTTCTGCTCTCTCAACCACGCTCTTTTTATTTCCACACATCTCTCTTACCCTTACGTTACTTACTCGATCAAACCACCTCACACCACACATTGTCCTCAAACATCTCATTTCCAGCACATCCATCCTCCTGCGCACAACTCTATCCATAGTCCACGCCTCGCAACCATACAACATTGTTGGAACCACTATTCCTTCAAACATACCCATTTTTGCTTTCCGAGATAATGTTCTCGACTTCCACACATTCTTCAAGGCTCCCAGAATTTTCGCCCCCTCCCCCACCCTATGATCCACTTCCGCTTCCATGGTTCCATCCGCTGACAGATCCACTGCCAGATATCTAAAACACTTCACTTCCTCCAGTTTTGCTCCATTCAAACTCACCTCCCAATTGAATTGACCTTCAACCCTGCTGTACCTAATAATCTTGCTCTTATTCACATTTACTCTTAACTTTCTTCTTTCACACACTTTACCAAACTCAGTCACCAGCTTCTGCAGTTTCTCACATGAATCAGCCACCAGCGCTGTATCATCAGCGAACAACAACTGACTCACTTCCCAAGCTCTCTCATCCCCAACAGACTTCATACTTGCCCCTCTTTCCAAAACTCTTGCATTCACCTCCCTAACAACCCCATCCATAAACAAATTAAACAACCATGGAGACATCACACACCCCTGCCGCAAACCTACATTCACTGAGAACCAATCACTTTCCTCTCTTCCTACACGTACACATGCCTTACATCCTCGATAAAAACTTTTCACTGCTTCTAACAACTTGCCTCCCACACCATATATTCTTAATACCTTCCACAGAGCATCTCTATCAACTCTATCATATGCCTTCTCCAGATCCATAAATGCTACATACAAATCTATTTGCTTTTCTAAGTATTTCTCACATACATTCTTCAAAGCAAACACCTGATCCACACATCCTCTACCACTTCTGAAACCACACTGCTCTTCCCCAATCTGATGCTCTGTACATGCCTTCACCCTCTCAACCAATACCCTCCCATATAATTTGCCAGGAATACTCAACAAACTTATACCTCTGTAATTTGAGCACTCACTCTTATCCCCTTTGCCTTTGTACAATGGCACTATGCACGCATTCCGCCAATCCTCAGGCACCTCACCATGAGTCATACATACATTAAATAACCTTGCCAACCAGTCAACAATACAGTCACCCCCTTTTATATATATATATATATATATATATATATATATATATATATATATGTATATATATATATATATATTTTTTTTTTTTTTTTTTTGTCGCTGTCTCCCGCGACAAAAAAGACGACAAAATGACGAAAGAAATGGCCCAACCCACCCCCATACACATGTATATACATACATCCACACACGCAAATATACATACCTACACAGCTTTCCATGGTTTACTCCAGACGCTTCACATGCCCTGATTCAATCCACTGACAGCACGTCAACCCCGGTATACCACATCGATCCAATTCACTCTATTCCTTGCCCTCCTTTCACCCTCCTGCATGTTCAGGCCCCGATCACACAAAATCTTTTTCACTCCATCTTTCCACCTCCAATTTGGTCTCCCACTTCTCCTCGTTCCCTCCACCTCCGACACATATATCCTCTTGGTCAATCTTTCCTCACTCATTCTCTCCATGTGCCCAAACCATTTCAAAACACCCTCTTCTGCTCTCTCAACCACGCTCTTTTTATTTCCACACATCTCTCTTACCCTTACGTTACTTACTCGATCAAACCACCTCACACCACACATTGTCCTCAAACATCTCATTTCCAGCACATCCATCCTCCTGCACACAACTCTATCCATAGCCCACGCCTCGCAACCATACAACATTGTTGGAACCACTATTCCTTCAAACATACCCATTTTTGCTTTCCGAGATAATGTTCTCGACTTCCACACATTCTTCAAGGCTCCCAGGATTTTCGCCCCCTCCCCCACCCTATGATATATATTTGAATCACTTTTTCCATGTTTGTTTTATACTGCCCTCAGGTTATATTCAAATCCTGCAAGTTGATACCTGTGATGATTGGTTCAGTGCTGATCCTCGGGAAAAGATATTCATTTGCGGAAGTGGTAGCTTGTCTGTGCATGAGTATGGGATTAATCTGGTTTACTCTGGCAGACTCCACTGTACAGCCTAACTTTTCTTTCACTGGTGAGTTATTCTGTTTCTGCTGTTATTGTTCTTCAGTATATAATCAGTGTAATTGCTTAATTCATGAGAAGTTTGATGATTACTCATGGAATAGAGATTTACTTTGAATTCTCTCAGAATCAGATAATGTATCTCTTTTGTTATTGTATGTAGATATCATTGGTTACCTTCAAGATCCCACAGTCATTCCACATCTCATATTCCCTTGCACATATCCCAATTATTTTGTAGCCTTGGCAGTTTTGCACAACTTTATAGAAAGTTAGTTTATTTTTCCACCTGTTCAGGAAAAATAGCTGTTACTCCTTTTTCACTTACCTTCACATTTTCCCTCCACAACATTATCTTGTCTCTTTTCATTGATTGTTCTGATATCTGTCATGTCAGCAATTTGTTGTGTACCTATTTCTCTCAATCACTTATTATATATTATTCATTATTATTGATTTAGTTCCTTTAAGCACAGTAGGGAATGTCTGCAAATGTTTGTCCCTTTAAACACTTTGTTAGGATATAGAAATTATTCGTTGACTGTCATAATTATGTAATCTGGGGAAAATATATTCTCTCACAAGTCACCTTATTTTTTTATCCAAAGGTGTGGTATTGGTGAGTTTAGCACTATTATGTGATGCTCTTATTGGCAACATTCAGGAGGGAGCCATCAAAAAATATAGCGAAAGCACAACGCATGTGGTACTCTACTCATACGGCATTGGCTTCTTCTTCATCTTGATTGGTCTCTTGTTAACAAACCAGCTTTTGCCAGCATTCTCCTTTGCTACTCAGGTAAGATTTAAGACTTCATGATTGGAGTTTTGCTGTTATTGTTCTTCAGTATATAATCAGTGTAATTGCTTAATTCATGAGAAGTTTGATGATTACTCATGGAATAGAGATTTACTTTGAATTCTCTCTGAATCAGATAATGTGAGGATACTCCCTCAAAGGCCCAGTCCTCTGTTCTTAATGCTACCTCGCCAATGCGGGAAATGGTGAATAGTATGAAAGAAAAGAAAAGAAAGTGATTACTAGTTGTGTGTAACAAGGAGAGAGAAATCATGTATGTATGCACAAACATACCCCAGCCCAAATCAGATACCCATTTTAACAATGAGCCTGATGGCAGACTCTAGTGAGAAACTGCAGAAGTTGGTGACTGAGTTTGGAAGAGTGTACGAAAGGAGAAAGTTGAGAGTGAATGTGAATAAAAGCAAGGTTATTGAGTTCAGCAGGGTTGAGGGACAGGTTAGTTGGGGTGTGAGTTTAAATGGAGCAAAATTGGAGGAAGTGAAGTGTTTTATATACACGGGAGTGGACATGGCAGTGAATGGAACTATGGAAGCAGAAGTGAGACAAAGTGTTGGGGAAGGGGGAGAAGTTTCTGGGGTGCTGAAGAACGTATGGGGAGAGAGATTCTTATCTGGAAGGGCAGAAATGGGTATTTTTGAAGGAATAGTAGTCCCATGTGCTATATGGATGCAGGGCATAGGCTATAGATGGGCCTGTGTGTAGGAGGGTGGATGTGTTGGAAATGAAATGTTTAAGGATAGTATTTGGTGTGAGGTGGTTTGATCAAGTAAGTAATGAAAGGGTAAGAGAGATGTGTGGTAATAAGAAGAGTGTGGTTGAGAGAGCAGAAGAGGGCATGTTAAAATGGTTTGGACATAAGGAAAAAATGAGTGAGGATAGGTGGAGGGAACAAGCAGAACTGGGAGACCATATTGTGGATGGAAGGACTGAGTAAAAAAGATTTTGAGCAATCAGGGCCTGAATATGCAGTAGGGTGAAAGGCATGCTTAGGATAGAGCAAATTGGGACATTGTGGTATACGGGGGTCAACATGCTGTAAGTGGACTGAACCAGGGCTTGTACAAAGTCCAGGGTAAACCGTGGAAAAGTATGTGGGGCCTGGATGTAGATAAGGAGCTGTGGTTTCAGTGCATTACACATGACAGCTCGCTTATGGATGTGAGCGGATGTGGCCTTTCTTTGTTTCCTAGCACTACCTCACTGACGCAGGGGGTGGTGATGCCATTTCCTGTGGGGCAGGGTAGCACCAGCAATGGATGAAGGCAAGCAAGAATGAATATGTGCATGTGTGTATATATCTGTATATATCTCTAGCTGACATGTAATAATGCACCGAAAACCACAGCTCCCTTTCCACTTTCAGGCCCCACAGAACTTTCCATGGTTAACTCCAGACACTTCACATGCCCTGGTTCAATCCATTGACAGCACGTCGACCCCAGTACACCACATCATTCCAATTCACTCTCTTCCTTGCATGCCTTTCACCCTACTGCATGTTCAGGCCCCGATCACTCAAAATCTTTTTCACTCCATCTTTCCACCTCCAATTTGGTCTCCCAATTCTCCTCATTCCCTCCACCTCTGACACATATATCCTCTTGGTCAATCTTTCCTCACTCATGCACTCCATGTGACCAAACCATTTCAAAACACCCTCTTCTGCTCTCTCAACCACACTTTTTATTACCACACATCTCTCTTACCCTACTATTACTTACTCGATCAAACCACCTCACGCCACATACTGTCCTCAAACATCTCATTTCCAGCACGTCCACCCTCCTCCACACAACTCTATCTATAGCCCAAGCCTCGCAACCATATAACATTGTTGGAACCACTATTCCTTCAAACATACCCATTTTTGCTTTCCGAGATAATGTTCTCGACTTCCAAACATTCTTCAAGGCTCCCAGAATTTTCGCCCCCTCCCCCACCCTATGATTTACTTCCGCTTCCATGGTTCCATCCGCTGCCAGATCCACTCCCAGATATCTAAAACACTTTACTTCCTCCAGTTTTTCTCCATTCAAACTTACCTCCCAATTGACTTGACCCTCAACCCTACTGTACCTAATAACCTTGCTCTTATTCACATTTACTCTTAACTTTCTTCTTTCACACACTTTACCAAACTCAGTCACCAGCTTCTGCAGTTTCTTACATGAATCAGCCACCAGCGCTGTATCATCAGCGAACAACAACTGACTCCTTCCCAAGCTCTCTCATCCACAACAGACTGCATATTTGCCCCTCTTTCCAGAACTCTTGCATTCACCTCCCTAACAACCCCATCCATAAACAAATTAAACAACCATGGAGACATCACACACCCCTGCCGCAAACCTACATTCACTGAGAACCAATCACTTTCCTCTCTTCCTACACGTACACATGCCTTACATCCTCAATAAAAAACTTTTCACTGCTTCTAACAACTTGCCTCCCACACCATATATATATATATATATATATATATATATATATATATATATATATATATATATATATATATGGGAGCGGGTGGCTGGAAATCCTCCCCTCTCGTTTTTTTAATTTTCCAAAAGAAGGAACAGAGAAGGGGGCCAGGTGAGGATATTCCCTCAAAGGCCCAGTCCTCTGTTCTTAACGCTACCTTGCTAATGCGGGAAATGGCGAATAGTATGAAAGAAAGAAAAAAAGAATATATATATATATATTTTTTTTTTTTCTTTTTTCTTTCATACTATTCGCCATTTCCCACGTTAGCAAGGTAGCGTTAAGAACAGAGGACTGGGCCTCTGAGGGAATGTCCTCACCTGGCCTCGTTCTCTGTTCCTTCTTTTGGAAAATAAAAAAAAAACGAGAGGGGAGGATTTCCAGCCCCCCGCTCCCTCCCCTTTTAGTCGCCTTCTACGACACGCAGGGAATACGTGGGAAGTATTCTTTCTCCCCTATCCCCAGGGATATATATATATATATATATATATATATATATATATATATATATATATATATATATATATATATATATATTCTTTTTTTGGGGGGGGGAGGGGAGCAGGGGGCTGGAAATCCTCCCCTCCCATATTTAATTTTCCAAAAGAAGGAACAGAGAAGGGGGCCAAGTGAGGATATTCCCTCAAAGGCTCAGTCCTTTGTTCGTAACGCTACCTCGCTAAAGTGGGAAATGGTGAACAGTATAAAAAGAAAGAAAAATTTTTTTTTGCCACCTCGCTAATGCAGGAGAGAGCGATTAAGTGTAATGAATAATGAATAACATATGTATATATTTTTTGTTGTTCTATCATACTTAATTGCCATCTCCTGCATCAGCAAGGTAGTGCAAGGAAACAGACAAAAGAATGGCCCAACCCACCCACATACACATGTATATACATAAACGCCCACACATGCACATATACATACCTATGCATTTCAGCCTATACATACATATACATATACAGACATATACATTTATAGACATGTACATATTCATACTTGCTGCCTCGATCCATTCCCATCGCCACCATGCCACACATGAAATTGCATCCCCCTCCTTCCCTCCACCTCCGACACATATATCCTCTTTGTCAATCTTTCCTCACTCATTCTCTTCATATGTCCAAACCATTTCAACACACCCTCTTCTGCTCTCTCAACCACACTCTTTTTATTTTCACACATCTCTCTCACCCTTTAATTACCTACACAATCAAGCATAACTAAGCCTTGAGAATAAACTTGCTAATAGTTATTGTATACAGACAGACTTAAAGTTCAGGTAGAAGTTAACTTCACTGTAAGCTGCAGTGCGATTTCATCACTGTCCGACATAGAAGATAGTTTTGTTTCCTTTGTAACCTAGTCATTGTAATGTGCGGTACAATTTCATCATTGTCAGACATAGAAGATTGATTTGTTTCCTTTGTAACCTAGCCATTGTAAACTGCAGTGCAATTTCATCTGTTATACATAAATGATGTTTGTTTCCTTTATAATCTAGCCATCACACTAACCCTTTAATATGTTGCTCTCTAATAAATGCGTACAAGCAATGGTGTAGAAATTTAGGAGAAGGGTCATGTGATACAGATAAGTTGTCACATATCTCTTAATGCCAAGCATCTTCCTTATAGCAATTCCTTATATTGTATAATGACTGTTAAGGATTGCAAATTAGTTCGTGGCCGAGTCTGTTATGATATATAGTTTGAAATGTTATAAGGAGTTTATTAAAGTGCTCAGTTTGTTATAGCATATAGTATGAGATAAACAGAAAGTCTTGGAGCTTATGCATTTCAGCTTTCTGTGTTTTCTTTCTGAAAAGTGTTATATATTTGTTATTTCTTTTGAACAGTAGACATTAACAGATTTTTCCTTGCCAGTTTCCTTGGGAAGTGTATGGTCGTGCTGTGATGCTTTCTGCTGCTGGATTTTGTGGTGTGCAAGTTGTGTTGACCTTGGTAACACTTCATGGGGCCTTAGTTGCTGTCACCGTTACCACCTTCCGCAAGGCTCTTACCATATGCTTATCTTTTCTTCTTTTTAGTAAATCCTTCACTATACAGTAAGTATCTATTCTAAAATGCTGAATTTAATTGAAATGCAAAGACTTAGTAGATACTTTAAGCATATCATATTCATTAAAGTTTTATAAGGCTTCATGAAAATAAGTTTCATCTTAGATGCAGTAGAAAATACATGTGTTAATGATAAAATTGTATTTTAATTTGCATTGTTTTACTATTAGAATGGAAGTATTCATACTCGTTAATTTAATGGAAGATGAAAGTGAAATGTCACTTACATTGCAAACTGTACATTTAAGACAGCCGTTCATGAAACAGCGAAGATTATACATATTATTATAACTACAGTGATAACATTGTTTTAGCAGCTTTTCCAAGTATCTACTATGGAATGACTATTATCCCAAAAAAATGTGCTAAAGAGTGTAGATCTTTGTTAGTACAGGCAAATGATATTCATCAGTGTATAGAAGAATGGTACTTGATGTGAAGGTGGATGTTCTCAGCAGAAAATTTTCCAAATCCTAGTTTTAGGAATTTAATGATATTTTATGCTTTTCCAGGTTGTTCTCATACCTCTTTTTTTCTTTCGTCGTACATTTTGTCTGTATTGCCTCTTGTACAAAATTGTTTTTGTTTACCTTGAACCATGCTTTCCACTTGTTTATAGTACCTGATATTATCTGCAGTATATCTTACATGGCCATACCATCTTCATACTTTAAAGGATTTTCTCAGTGTATCTTTATAATTATTTTGTTACTCAAAATTTTTCATATTTTCGTTCTGTGTATCTCTTAATTTGAATTGTATTATGAAACTTATTAATCTGTACTGTTCTTATGTATAACCTCTCGGAATCTAGGAAAACTAAGGTTTTTAATTTTATAGTAGGGCTGAGAAAGTTTCTAGCAATCTTAACACAAATTCTTTCCATTCACCAATGTTCCTCCAAAAGAGTTTCCCTTTACTTTTCACATCAGCCCTACCACCATTATCCTTATTGATCACACTTGCAAATGCTTAAACTCATTGATTTTGTTTTTCGAAAAACAGAACCTTTCCCACACTCTCATTTGCTTTTAGTGTCGTTCTCCAAAGCAACTTGATATATGATATATTTTACTCACTCTTTTAATTGAGTTAAAAGCTTGACATTATGTGCATAGAGTATTATGGTGACTTCCATTCTATTCCATCATAGTTCAGCTGTTTGCTGCAGTGGCCTTTCCTCACTTATCTCACATAATGGCCTATACATACAGACATTGCATAACCATGGTGATATTACACAGCCTTGATGTCCTCCCACTTACCATATTAACTTCAGCATATTCCTTCTTTCAATCCATAATTACAAAGGGTTCCAAATAGCAACTGACCTTTGGGTCCTTTCAAGACTGCCTTAACAGAAATGCCAAAAGAGATAAGAAATATGGCACTCATTGTGGAGATGATAGGAAAGCGTATGGGTAATATAAGGAGAATGCCATGTAAACTTCATTAACTACTGTAGCACAAATAGTGTCATTCATGCCTTTGAAGGGAAGTATTCATCTAGCTTATTTGAATCATATGTTTGGTGGTGCTTTCAACTACTCGTGTTAAATTTTTTCATAGAATAATAGTCTTGATGAAAAAATAGTAATTTGTCTCATTTGAAATGAAGTACTTACCTACGAGTTCATACCTGTTACTGTAGATAAAAACAGGCTGATCTAGGCTTAGGTAGCTGCTTTAGTCAGAACTGATGAAGCCACTGATAATTTTCAATACCTATATGAAATCACTTTTAAACCCCTTGTGCTGTGAATAAATTGCCATAAAGCTGCTTTCCTGTGGAATGTGAATATTCAAGTACATAGTATGAAACCACAGAGAGGTCTTATGGGGCCTAGTACTTAGGGGCTGTGGTTATGGAGCATTATACATGACAGCTAGAGAATGGATGTGAGCAATTCTGCATTTGGAAAAATTAGAAAAAATGGAAAAGGTAATTGTTCCATATTTGCAACTTTTTCAGAAAGGCAAAACCAGAGTTTCCATGTCAGGCAATAGTATTTCTGAAAAGCATCATCTGATAGAAGGGAAATTTTATAAAAAGATGGAAATAAAGTATTTATTGTCTGATGCCTTCTTCAAGTGTAACATATTTCTTGTCTTCAATTGTAACATATTTCTTGCCCCACACACTGATAATAAATGAACTGCAAAAGGTGTGAAGAATATTAAGTTGCAGATTTAAAGGGATGCAAAGCAGGCATGTGATGTCAACTCTTGAGTACTTGTCAAAAACATTGTGTATTATGATTACACATCTTGATTTTTTTTTATCATGTTACATAATATATATTCATAATAATGAACAAACTGCAAAGGGCACAAAAGAGATTTGAGTGTTGGATTTAAAGGAATGCTAAGCAGCCCTTGTTGCTGACTCATGAGCATCCATCAAAAACATTACACTATCATTTTATAATTTTTTTGTATGTTATTACATAAAACACACAAAGCCAGCATATTTTGCAACAGATCACATGAGATCATACTTAATTGCAGTTAGTTGTCTTTTCAAAACATTCACTGTTCATGAAAAATCCCACTTCCTCCTTCTTATAACCATCTTTATATGTGAACAAGGTTAATTTCAATCCATCACCCCATTTTAGTCAAATTTGTTTGTGTCTTTTTAACCTTTTCTCACTAATGCCTACTGTGTCTAAATTCTTTTTTGTAATTTTCCAAAAGAGGGAACAGAGAAGGGGCCCAGGTGAGGATATTCCCTCAAGGGCCCAGTCCTCTGTTCTCAACGCTACCTCGCTAATGCGGGAAATGGCGAATAGTATGAAAGAAGAAAAAGAAATAAAGATAATTAGTTATATCATTTGCTTACATTTCTGAAAGATTCCTTCATATTTGATTCACCCATATGTGTCTGAATATTTACATGTAGTCAGTTTCAGGAGTGCTGCATATATCTGAGGCCATGTGCATCTTTTGTAGGAATTGGTTTGGCAGAACTTAAATTCCAATCCAGCTGGCTGGCAAAAGGGCAAAAATTTCTAATTCCTTATGTGATATTGAATTGAAATTAGAATTCATTCTGGTTTTTTGAGTTATTCATTGATGAATAAATGAATGCAAATCATTTTTCATTTCTTACTATCTTTTATTCTTCAGATATGTGTGGAGTGGGCTATTGGTCTTAGTTGGAATATATCTCAACATCTTTGGGAAGAAAAGCAAAGGGTCCACTCCCTTCTTGGTATCTATGCAGCAGATGTATATGAAGGTTCAACAGTACTTTGCTCCAAAGATAAGCATTATGAGTGAAGGTGATAGTGTCATGTTCAATGTGTGAATTATTTAAAACTTTTAGGATTTTTCGGAGTACCAAAAAGTCAACAGTTGAGTTGATATTGACAGCAAGACAAGTCAAAGACATATATGATATTGCTCATACTTAATATTCGTACTTTGTTGCAAGTTGTGATTCAACATTTAGTATTAGGCAGGGTTTAGACTACTGAACTTTTTGTTTGAACAGGGATCTGTAGAACAAGACTGACATTCCTATTTAATCTTAGTTTGCATCGAATGTAGATTTAAAACAATGGCATTATACTTCAGTAATTCAAATCATGGCTTGAATAAGATTATGGAAGATGTCCATAATCTTGAGAAACATTATCAGAATTTAAGTTCATGCTTTTTTCTAATTTGAGAACAATTCTCGATCATATTTGATTGCACAGTGATACTGTCAGTTGTGTTTACTAAGGGGAAATAAGCTCTTCATTCACCAGATATCTAACATTTTCAAGTTTTTATACAAGTACAGTCATGAGATTTTATCTTTAGTGTAACGAACTACTTAAACTTGTAACAGACAGATTTTTGGTCTGAATGTTCTGTAATTGGATATCAAGGGAGAATGGTAGAGATTATTAAAGTGAACATGTAAATATGACTATAAATGATCAGTGGATTATTTATAAGTTACTATTCTTTTATTGACTCAAGTTTTTAGTTATTTTTTCTACAATGTGTAGCTAGTCTTATGTGTTTGATCTTTTTACTGTGGAATTTTTAGTGATTACTCATACCGCACTTGAACTTTGTCCTGGAATTTTTGATGACTGTTAATACCACACTTTAAATTTGTCAGAATATGTTTTAGAATCATAATTCTAAAGCATATCATATGTTTGTTTTGTGTTGGGAATATTGAAAATATCATTGAACATTTAGTGGCCTAAGGTTCCAGATATGATGGTATTGAAAAATGAGTTAGGTAAGGCTATAGGAAATGTTTTATACATATCATTGCATTGTGCAGTTGATTGTGATTTAAAAAATGCTCCCTCTCTTGTGTCTATGAAGGGATTAAAAGGGAATTGTCATATACAAAATGTTATCCAAAAATCATAGTTTTTCTATATATCATTGTTATTTCTAAAGCTGTTATCATATTTTGGTATCAAAATACCTGTTGATAGTTAGCAACAATTAGTCCTTATGAAACATCATTATGTTTATGGTTTACAAATGAAATAGATACAGACATCATAATGCATAATGGCCATAGTATAGTGATAGTGAGGTGATTGATATTCATTCTCAAAAAAAAAAAAAAGAATTATGTTTAGATATCCAGATATTTGTTTAAACACTAATCATTTTATATAAAGATACATAAAGAAAATTTTGGGGGGAGGGAGGAAGGATGATGGCAGTACAGGAGCTTTTGGAGATGCAGTAACATGAACTTATATGTTTTCAATTATATTATTAGTGATGGACTGATGCCCTTGAAAAACTGTGACTTGCCTTAAACAGGGGAGGTCTGTTGGACATGGTGTGCACACTCCAGATTTGACCTGTTTATTAGCAACTGCCTGATATTCCATCATAAAGCAGTGTCTGGTTAGAAGCTACCAGACCAACCTTCTTGCTAGCTTTGCACTTGGAAACCTTGTCCAACCATTCCTCTCCAAAATTTGTGTATGGTAGCTTCGGTTATACAGATTGTAATCAGAATAAGATGACGGTCCTGTTCTAGTGGTAAGTGTTCATTTGCAAGGTGCAGCATTAGGGAAATAACATTACTTATGTGAAGATCGCAGAAATTGCCTAAAGCGTGACTGTAATGTGAAAAGTCTAGTAGCAAATCTTTTGAAATGAACTTATTGAAATAGTTTCTGAAAATAGATTTGCCGTCTTCTTTTTCAGCCTGTTATATTATTCATAAAAGATACAGCGTACATTTTCACTGAATGTAAATCATTTGGATTTTATTTCAGATTTGTTAATTTGTTAGTGTCAGCTTAAGATGAAGCAAGTCATCATTGCCAGCTCATTGTTGTTTTGGACATCCATGAACTGGGTCTTGACATGGACTGGTTAAATGATATGATGTATGTATTAAGATATGATGTCAGTCCATGCTGTTTATGCGAATCGTTTACTTCTTTAGTGGGCATTTCTGAGTAGCATTGTAGGCTCAGCTTTTTGTATTGTATTGTGTAGTTGTGACAGTAACAGATTTTTCCGCTGTTGCAGTTAATCACCATACTTCCTTTAGCTATATTAAGCCTCACTTTTACAAGTGATCATCTTGAACTGATTCTTAAAAGTGTAGGCCAAGTTGTGTGGTAAAAGATGGCCGCAGTTATGAATGTGGCGCTAACTTCAGAATAAGAGATATACTGTTGGCAGGTTATTAGTGTGTATTTCTTGCAGTGTAGTTGCTGCTGACTTTGAAATGCAGAAGATTGTTCTAATAGTTTCTTCACTCCAGAGTCAGAATTTCATCCTGGTTGTCCATGATTCAGTTTAGTTTTCAGTCACTTTAATTTCATTTTTGTTTTTTATCATTTTCATTTCTAATTCTGCTCCCATTTCCCTGAAGTGGATCATATGAATCGAACAGATTTCTAATTCTGACGTGCAATAAACTTGGTATTTTGTAAATTAGAATTTACAATAAATATTTTATTTTTTGCAAAGTATATAGGAAACATCTGGGGTTTGTGAGATTCCTTTCACTGTCTGCAAATCACATGTAACTGAAAAATGCAAATTAAGGTAAGGTTGTTTAAAGTGTCAACAAATGGTGCATATAAAACCAAGAAGATTCTATTAGTCAAAACACAACTTTGAAGTATCTGTGTGAGAAATACAGAAAGAGAAGTATTTGTATGTGGCATTCATGGCTCTGGAGAAAGTGTATGATATGGTTAATAGAGGTACTATTTGGAAGTTGCTACAGATATATGGTGTGGGAGGAAAGCTACTTAAAGCTGTGAGGAGTTTCTGTCAAGGGAGTAAGGCATGTGTGCAAGTGGGAAGAGAGGAAGGTGAGTGATTCCAGGTGGAAGTGAGACTGTAACAAGGGTGTGTAATGTCATCATGGCTTTTTATCTGTTTATGGCTGAGGAGGTGAAGGATATAAATGCAAGGGTCTTGGAAGGGAGGATAGGGTCTGCAATTTGTTGGAGGTGTTGTGGCAGCCTGGGAGGCAAGTCAGTTGCTGTTTACAGATGACATGGGTTTTGGTGGCAGACTCGAGTGAGAAATTGTAAAGGCTGGTATCTGAGCTTAGGAGAGTATGTGAGAGTTTGTGTGAATAAAGATAAGGTTATTAAGTTTAGCAGGGGAGAAAGACAGCAGTTAAGTAGCCATACTGGTATGTTCTTTACTGCAGAAATCAAAGTCTGAGCACTTGCATTTTGTATTAGATCAGTTATATTTCCTTTGTGTTTATCAGTACATTGTCCTGAATATGCAGCTCTTCTGCCATTAGGCCCCTTCCTTTAAGTGTCATTCCCCAGAAGGTTATTATAGTTTTATATATGTTTAGGTGCAGTTTGGAGGACAAGTTGTAATCGAGGAATGTATTATTGTTAGATTGTTTAGGGTACAGCAATAATATAAGGTATTTTGCATTGAAAGATAATGAGATATGTAACTTAATAACAACAGCATTCCCAAAATGTATCAGGGCTTTATTTAGTTGAGTTTACAGTTGCTGATAGAGATTTCTGTTAAACTTCTTATCCTTACTAAACTAAATAGCATGCATGCTGAAAACTTTGACACAGAGTATTTCATTTGTACTGTAGACATTAAACATACAAGATGAATCAGCTAAGGAGCCTGTTTTCTTTTGCAAGGCTTCTTAATTTGCTGATTGAAAATAAAAGAATTACGAATATAAATGAACTGTAAAAAAATATGTGTGGTATGCAGTAACAATAAGTGAAAATAGATTGAAACTTTATATTTTTGAAGTTCTATTTCTAGAATTACTCTGTTCTTTCCAGTTACTGTAATAGCAAAGGAGGCCAGTACATTCAGTCACTTATGTTATATGTTTCTTTATGTTCATAATTACACACTCTGCTTTGGCTGGAGTGTGTAATTACCTGTATATACTGTATAGAGATGGAGTTATACCCTCATGGGGCTTCATCTGTTATTCATTCTCTTCTGTTATACAATTTTGTATATTTCTGTATGCTGTCCATATTAACCAAGATTTCATTTACTTATTCATAATAACATTCAATTTAACTTAAATTTTTATTTATTCTTACATTTTATATGTGTGTACATACTTTTAGGAGTGAAAAACATGGTACATATATACAAAATTAAGAGATGGAGCAATTCATGTGTAAAACATATATTAATCACATATGACAAAACCAGCAGTGTATTATCTGTATCTGCCAGTTACCTTTTCTATGTATATTTGCAATATGCAGTTGGGCAAAACAGTGCAAAAACACATCAAACAGGCCATCAGTGTGTCTTAAGTTACATTTCAGCTTGCCTTAACCAAATGCTTGTGATGTGAAGGTAATGTTATCATTATGATTTGAATTATCATTGCCACATTAAGTTAAATGATGTATGATCACATGATATTCTTTGTTATTGTTCAAACATAACTCCTTGCAGTTTCACATTCCACTATATTATTTTTATACTATTAGCCAGTTTCAGTTCAAAATCCACTAATAATAGTAGAGCATACAGCGGAGTTCATGAAGTTTTACCATCTATACAAGCAACTTTTTTTATGTTAGCTTGTCTTGGTCATCACATCATAGCTTCTGCTGTATACTTATATTCTTTTTATCTCTTCTACCAGGAAGATATAGGCAAAGATGCACTAAATGATCATCAGAATTCCTGTTCAAGTCCCCTTGGACACTATTACCATTCTTTGATGGTAACCCCAATTTTCTAGAAGCTGAATTTATCTCATTACTGTTTTGTGCTTTAGCATGAATGCAGTGCAGCTTTACATGATTTTTATCTTAAACAATAACTTCTATAAATTATCTAAACAACTGTCCTATGCTATGAAATCTTGATGTATATTGTGTATCATCTTTTGAATCACATCACTTGATTTCTTTCTTCTGACTCATATCTTTTATTTATTTAGCATTCTTAGAATATTGTATAAGTAAGGTACTATAATCCTTTATTGAAAACAACTGCTAGAATGGGTTTTATTTTTCATTTTCATCTTATTTGTATATTTTGTTTAATTATTTTCACATACTTTTTCTTTTAGGAGGAGGAATTGAAAAGAATAACTCTGCTGGACATAGTTCTTTGATATCTGTATCTTCATAAATTCTTAGTAATAAATTTCTAGTTTTTTGAAGAGAAACTTAAGAATGTTTTTAATTTCATAGATTATAGTACTCTCTCCAGAATATTAGTTTCATGGTAAAACAGTGGCAATATACATTGTAACATTCAGGTTATTGTCTAAGAGTCTTAGAATGTTCCATTTCGGAATTTTTTTTATATTTTAACCGATGTGTATTGGAATGTGATTACAATTTTCTAACCATCTGAAAGACAACCAAGTCCTCTTTTCTGCATACGTTTTTAGATACGTCATGTAATAGACTTGAGCAAAAACAGTTTTTGTTTAACAGAAAATAACTAATATGCAAAACTTTGAATTAGATAGTAACTACTGTGTGGGGGAAGAACTGTATTTTGTCATTTTTCATAGTGTATGTTAACCTGGTTGCTGCAGTTTTGGACATATCATAATGCTAGGTAACGTTTTGCAAGAAAACTTACAATACAGGATAATCAGAAACATATCCAAGATTATTTCCACCTTACTTACTGTTTGGCACACAGTGATTTGTTAATATAAAGCACCAAAACTGAATACAGTACAAATGTACATGGTATTGTTTAGGGTACATGTAATTGATTTTGGTTTTATGTGTATGATGTTAGTATCATGGCCTTTATATAAGCACTTCATATAACTAATATCATTGTCATTATTTTTGTTATAAGTTGTTTTACAGAATCAAACATTTATATTTTGTGATATGTGTACAAACCAGTGATGTAATATACTAAGTTGATGATTATGAAACACATATGGCATGGACCATTGTTTTGTAGTCTAAGTGCTTTTTGGATGAAAGATATTGGTGATATATGTAGATTTATGAAGGCCAGTGTAATGAATGTGAGTTTGTGTTGAGGATTTTGATGTGAATTCTATGGATTCATATTGCTTTGTTAAATATCTGGTTACTTATGTACAAATTCATTTTGTTGATGTATTTTGTTGTTCAGTTTAAATGTGGTCGAGTTTATTTTTGTAGATATTCTTTAGTGTTTACAGTGAGGATATAGGAAATCCTTAACTTTTTTGAATGATTTTAGATAATTATAGATTTGCATTCCTTATTCTTCTGCTTTCATTACTAATGATAAGGAATTGATACATGAATAGAAGTTTATACTGTGCTGTATACTGTAGCATATAGACCTTACTCTATTTTAGTACAGAAAAAAAATAAGCATATTAGACTCAAACTGGGGAAATAGTGTAAATTGAAATGAAAAAATATGTGATGATATTGTCATTAATTCTGTTCTTTAATTCAGTGATTGAGGTACTTAAAAAATTATGTAATATGTTATTCCTTTACTTTGTATCTGATAAAACTGATACTAATTTTACTTCAATTAGGTATAGACTACAAAGCTTTGGCAAGTAAGGCACTTGAAATTTGATAATGATAAAACAAATACTTATCCCCGTTCAAATAAGAGATAGATTGCAAAGATTTAGCAAACGAGGCACTTTGTAGTGCCCTTCATGGCAATGATTTACCCTCTTGTTATAAGTGATGTGGCAAATAATTCTAAATAATCAATGATTAGTCTCATGCTGCTGGTATACTGCTTCTGAGATTATTCTTTCATCGTTAATAATTTTCCATTGATAGTGTATTAGAAGGTCAGGTTGATATTTATAAATTTAGTGGAAGAAAGTGTCTCTTTTAGGATTCAGCATTTCACTTACAAGGTTATGCAAGGAATTTGTATGTTAGCAAGAATGAGTAAGTCAATACTGGTGAGGATTGTAACAAAATTAGTCATAGTGCTAACAAGGGGAAAGTTTTCCGGTTGGTATGATTTTTTGTTAGGAGCATGTCATTTCCTCCTAGTTTGGACACTTACTTGCCAAATCCTTCCAAGGACATATGAACCTGCCTAATTATGGGAAAGAGAATATAGGGTGAAAGAAAATAATAAAAGTGGCAGGTCATAAATGTTTTCCCCAAGTCATGTCTCTTGTATAAAGTAATTCAAAGTTGGTGATAGTTACTTGGGCACTGATTTCTTATCACTGTATAGCCATTTTATTCTCATGATTTTGGTAGCATCTGTATCTCTGGTGACACTACAAAGTTAGTTATGAGTACTTGTCAGCTATGGTATTACATGCTGAAAACCAGCATATTGCTTTATATTTATAAATGTAATGGACCAGGGCAAGAGACAAGTTCATCTTGTTGTTGATTCACACACACCTTGCTCAAAAAATGAAATGCACTTTATATACTTCAGTACCTTGGGATTGGATACAAAGGTTTATTTTGAATATCTTCCCACACATTTGTGTATCAGAATGTATGTACCTAGGCTTTTCATAATGTTCAGCTGTGGATGAAATAGTGACCAGTAGAGCATTAGTATTCAAAGTATCCCACAAACTAATACTGTAGGGAACTGTTTACAAGTATATAAACTTTAAAGATAGATTGTGGAACTAAATTATGATTATAATGAATGAATATCCATACAGATTTCCTAAAAAAATGCTGGACATAGATTCTAAAGCTCAAGAAGTGTGCTTGGTGATAAGAATTCTTATAATATTAAATGGAGAATATCACTATTTAACTGTTTACATTCTCCTAAACTTAATAGTCTGTAATTTCTACATTTTCAGGTTGGATTGAAGGTATAAAGCAAACACGTACAACCCAAACTGGAAGAGTTTTATTTCAGAACAACAAAATTGAACTTCTTTCAAGTAAAGTTGGCAGATATCTAGTGTATGAAGGAGATGACTGGGGAGTCATAAATAACAACTTACCATACATTCATGGCAATCATAAGTGAATGAGTGTTTCGATTAGTATAAGAGAACTTTGAGGATATGGAGTAGAGATAAAAGTGAAGGTAAGGAAAGAAAGTTTTTCGTGTATAATTCACTTTGTGGAATGCACTAATACAGTTGATTATGCATCAGCATTGTAATATATAGTGAACAGGAGCACTCAAACATTTCTCATTTTTTGGAAAAGATTCTTACTATGTCTTTTGCAGGACTATTGTACATAGATACATGTATGTGGTTGAACAATGACCATCTTGAAATACAAAAGAGAAATGCAGGGCAGTAGAAATAATGAGAAATAGAATATTTCATGTGAAGAAATTAAAAATTTTGAATGGGTAAATGGTGGATGCGAAGCCTAGCAAGAAAATTTGAAATACTCTTTTGGATAAAATTGAATGTGACAATCGAATAGTGATTGAGTGCTAAGAGTTTTGGATTTCGTGAGTAACTATGAAAATATTTAAAGAATATTGTTTAAGCTTTATATAAATTGGGCATGGTATAAATTGTGTTACTAGAAATTACTTTGATGGTATTTAATATGTTAGGTAAAGGATTGTACTTATTTCATTACTGCTAAAGGTGAAAGAGACATGAGACTGTCACTCCCAGAAGTTAGGTAGACATTCTTTGAGTGTGGCTCTATCACCTTCCCAAACACGCAATGGAAAGCCCAGTACTGTGTTTAACCAAGGGCAAGACATGAAAAAGTGACTATGTACTTTACTTGCTTCAGTATTTTTGGAAATGGCAACATACATAAAGTTTGTTATCAGCAAGAATCCTACAAACCTTTTTTCTGAAGTTCAGACAAAAGAAAATTTTAAGTATCCATAAAAAGCATTGCATCTATTGCGCACTCATATCTATGCTGTACGTGGTTTCCCAAAAGAAACTGCAAAATCCAGATATAAAGTCGCAAAAGTTAGACAAGTGCTTAATGAGGAATGTCGACAGCAATAACGTGTAAAAGATTGTTTTCAAAAACTGCTGAATGCTAGGCACTAAAGACTATGGGATAGCCTGATCCAGAACCTTAAAAGTACCCCCAACGTAGCCTGAGGAATGATTTTATCAGAAGTTTATCAGTGGTAAGGAAGCCTATAGAATTTATATTCACCTGTGAAATAGATTGTTTGATAAGTTTTAGAAGCCTTTCAATTTTTTAAGCCCAAAATTCAAAGGTGAACCAAAATTTTTTATCACAGTCTGATATACATCTAATGTTATTGAATAAGAGCATAGATAGTATATAGCCTATATAGTTAACTAAGAATGGGATTTTACGTATCAATTATAGTTTACCCACATATTGCTAACATTATCCTCAATCAATAACCAAGAATTCTATAATTGTGATAAGACTGGCATGTGACAGTTTCCAGTTGTAGGTTAATGGGAAACCAATTCAGTGCAACAGTGATACAACATTCACTGTTCTAAGAGTTGGAAGTATGTTGCGACAGCCAACGAGTGGGAGATGTGAGCCAAAGAAGCCAACCATACCAAACTTCTATTTGTAATATGGAGTGTTTAGTGTACCAACATTATCAGAAACTGGTAAACTTAATAAAACAAATATAGTTTCTGACACAGAAACATTATTTAAACTTGCCTAGCATCAGTCAGAGGGTTTCATAAACAACTCTTTTTTTCCATACATCATTACAGTTTCCAGCGACAGCACCAGGAACAGACAAAGAAAGGCTATATTTCCTCACATCCATTCTCTAGCTGTCGTGTGCAATACACCAAAATCAAAACTCATATATATAAGTAATATTTTAGCTTAACAGTCCCATGGCTATCAGAGCAATAGTTTCAAGGTAACCTGTTAAAACAATTGTTGTGTGAGGGTATGGAAAGAGGAGTGTTATGGATGGGAATGAATGAAAATTATCTGGAAAGAGGGAAAGAAGGAAATACAATTGTGCTATCACTGAGGTTATGGGAGGGTGAAAGGAAAGATTGGAATTGTGAAGTATGCATAGGTATGTTTATATACATCTGTGAACATGAAGACTGTACATGGTAAGGATCAAACAAAACATTTCTGGAGAAATTTGAATGACTGTATAAATGGGTATAAGAAAGAGAAAAGTTGTAATGGATGATATGGATGCAAAGATGGGATGTGATGAAATTGACAAGATAGTTGGTAAATGGAGAGTGCCTGGAGTAGATGAGGATGGAAGATATCGTGTGGATGTTTGTGCTTAAAGGGATTATAATGGAAGAGAAGAAAAGGGTCTGATTGATTGTGTGGCTGGATGCTTGAATTGTGAGAGTATTCTTTGGAAATTCTGACCATTCTGAATTTCTTCTGGAGGTGAGGATCAAGAGAAGTGGAGGTATAGTGTAAGGAAGAATGGTGAAATACAAGTGTTGGCAAATTAGAAGATGAATTAGAAAGAATGTAGGGTGGAGTATGAAAGAAGGGGGACAGAAAATTTAGATAAAAGTGCAGTAAATTTAGGGATACAGTCATTATTGAATGAATTTTATAATTGTTTTAAGAAAGACTGTTAAAACTTGAAGAATTGGTGTTTGGGTACAAGGTTATGAGATATGATAATAAAAAGGGAAATGCATGATAGTTAGATGATTAGAAATTCTATGGAAAAGAAAATGGCATATGGTAGATTGCTTGAAAGAAATGTACTAGTGGAAGTTCAGCAAAAAAAAAAAAGAAAAGGAAGGGAGAATATAAGGTGTGAAAGTGGAATGTAAAGAAGCTAACAGAGGAAAGCAAAAAAAAAAGAGTAGATGAAGATTTTGGAAAAAAGTTGGGTGAAAAGTTTAGGAAAAAATAAGACATTATACTGAAAGGAGAAGGAAAAGGAAAGAGGTGGATGTAAGAGTGGAAATGTAAATGTGAGAAGTAAGGAAGGGGAGTTGCTGAATCAAAAGGAGCAAATGAAAGGATAATGGAAAGAGTACGGAGAACAGATGAATGTAGGAGAAGAGGCAGCAGTTGTTATATGTATGGGTATAGAGGATGGAAAGAAAAGGATGCAAGTGCAGGGGCCTTTACTAAGAAGAGAGGTAAAAAGAGTGATAATTAAGTTGAAGGTAGGAAAGGGATTGGAGTAGTTGGGATTTATGACTAAAATGTTGAAGTAATGGAGGAAATATTGTGATAGAGTGGATGCACTGATATCTGATTTAGCATGGAAGTAGAAAGTAGTGATTTAGGATCAGGTAAAAGCTATTATTGTTTCTTCATCGTAAGGAAAACGTATTAAGGATGAATGTAGCAATTATAGAGGGATAAATCTGGTAAGAGTACGAGGAAAGATGTATGCAAATGTTGATTGACATAGTGATGAAGATGAAAATGTATTAAGGATGAATGTAGCAATTATAGAGGGATAAATCTGGTAAGAGTACTAGGAAAGGTGTATGCAAATGTTGATTGACATAGTGATGAAAATGACTAAATGCAGAATAAGTTAGGAGCAAGGGGTTTTTGGAAAGGTAGAGGATGTGCAGATCAGATTTTTGTGGTGAGAACAATTGTGGAAAGATATCTAGTGAAACATGAGTAGGTTAATGCAGCTTTTATGGATTTGATGAAAGTGTATGAGAGTAAAGTAGAATGCTTTGTGGATGTTTTAAAAATACATGTGGCTGGGGGACTACTACTGTATGATGTGAAAGCCTTCTATGGTGGAGCAAATGCATGTTTAAGAGCAGATGGAAAGTTGAGCAAAAGTTTTGGAATACATTTAGTTGTGAGGTAGGGCGGTGTAATATCACCATGGCTTTCTAACAAGTTTATTGATGGCGTTATAAGAGAAACAAAAGCAAAATTAAGGAAAGGGGGTGCAGAAATAGAGTGATGGCGAGGTATGGTGGCTAGTGATGGCCTGTTTGTGGATAATGCTGTGTTATTTGCTGAGAGTGAAGAGGAGTTGCAGAAGGTTATAAGTGTGTTTTATGATGTGTGTAAGCATAAGCAATTAAAGGTAAGTGTGAGTAAAAATAAAGTAATGGTGTTTGAGAGGAAACATTTACAGTATAGATTTTGCAAAGCCCTATGGAGTGACAGAAGAAAGTGTGAACTAAACTGTGCTATAGATATAGGGGAGCTCTCTTGGTTGAGTTTAGTGATATGGAAGGAGCGATAAGGGAAAGAGTAGTGCTGGACAGAAAAGTCACTGGATCCCTTAATAGAATAATGAAGGGTACAAGTGTAAGTTTTGAAGTGAAGAAAGAATTTAGGTACAGCATAGTCCTCCTAACCCTAAGCAGTCGAAGCATAGACATGAGTCTTGGAGGTCAAGAATCAAGGCTGTGGAATTAAGCTATTTGATGGAGCACGTGATATGAGTGAATGGAATATTAGGAAAGAAATGATGAACGTTTATGAGAGATGTGTTATGGAAGGGAATGGATTGTGTAAATGAAGCATGATACTTTCCGAGGTGGCTTGGGCATGTTGAAAGAGTACAAGGTGGGCATTTTACAAGGAGAGTGTATGATGCCAGTACAGGGGATGGTGTTATAGGAAGACCACTTGGGACATGTGGAAGTAGTGAAAGAGTACTGGAGGGAGAAAATGGCGTCAGAATGCCTGGAATGATGTATGTGAGGGAGGTAGGTAAGGGCAGGGATAAAATACTTTTGCTACGGTAAACCCCTTGATGGGAGTACCAGGTGGGAACGAGCGTCAGAAATATCAGTAGATAGATAGATTGCTAAGGAGGATGACAGTTTCAAGTAATGTAATGAATCTCGCATATTTCGCATGCCCTGTTAATGTGGTTTACATCAATTAGAGCCGTTCGAAAAACCAGTACGGTAGAGTTATAAGGGTCCGGAGCATGATTTTTAAGGAAAAGGGATCATCACTCATATGAAAAACAAAAAAATCAACATACGATTTGTATAGGAGGAAACAGAATATTCCTAGTATCAGTTGAGTCAATATGGTTTAACTCGTATCCATCCATGTGATCATGGCTGCATATATATATATATATATATATATATATATATATATATATATATATATATATATATATATATATATATATATATATTGATTAATGAATTTATTGAGACAAATTTCATATATTTGAGCGCAGTTGGCAAACCGGGCCGCACGTGTGACAAGACGTAAACAAACAGAGGCTGAAGTCAGGTGTATTTGGTGGACATACCTATCTTTGTCCCTCTCATTATATAAGAGTTCCATCTTTCTTCTCCCGTAGTTATAATAACTTAGGAGCAGTCATGTTCCGTATGACAGCTCCTCGTATAGACCCGGCCGAGGAGAGGAGACGGGCTCAGGAGGAAGAACGAATGGCAAAGATGATCGTGTACTCCAACATTTGTAACTTCATAGTCACCATTGGTCTCATCCGTGCAGGTAGTTGCGTAATAATATAGCATGAATTCCTCCCAACAGCTCATACCTCTTAAGGTAATTATTTTCATTCGGGATTGGAAAAAGTAAGTTAGCAATAGCCTCTCTATACCAACGGGGGCTGAAGTGCTACTACCACTTGAGAGGACAGACTGGTTTAATTTAATTATCGATGCAGTTAGAGTATACTTTTACATATAAAGTTTACCTAGATACTTTTTTTTATTAAGCTGCTTTAACTATTAAGGGCTTTCCTAAACATTAAAAACCACTAAAATCCAAGAGGTTTGCAATAGATTCAATGAAATACTACTGTAATGATGTGGAACAAGGATATTTATTTTTGAGGCATTAGAAGGATGTAGGGTTTATGCTGAAATATAATAATGGTTAAGTAGCAAATAGTTTAGGGGCACCAATGAAATAACTTGTGGAAAATGAACAAATCATATTACTGTCTCCCTTACACTTTGTAGATCTGAGGAGCAGATGTATTTTGGCAAGTTATCAGTTGACACATGCACTTGTTACAACTTCGGTTTTAGCAAAGGTGGTACCGAAGGATTCCTTTAAGTTGTAAAGTAAGGGATTATAGGTTTTCACATAGTGGGCAGGGCTTTGAAATAGAGGGGAAAGTATTGGATAAAAGCATTTTATATTAATATTTGAGAATCTAAAGAATCCATTGGTACCCCTCTCATTATGTTTGTGAAGCACAAACAGGAGGGCTGCCTATGGAACCTTGATATTTTCTAATATTGGTGCTTGTCGGATTTTGTAGAACTGAATTCAGTTTGTAAGTTGATATAGAAACTGATTGAAGCAAAGCAAGATTTGCCTGTAGGGTCTAGAAATGTCTAATTTTCTGTGTTATAGGTGCATGTACATTGGATGGGTTCAGATTTAAATAAAGATATAGGGAAGAAATTAATGTTTATGAGATCAGTTACACAAGGTCAGACTCCCATATCTCTAAAGACACGAGTTCACTGTTTACCTCCCAAACCAAATGAAAGTCGTGTGATATCAAGATTGATTTTAAGAAGGAAAAAACTCCCGTGCTTAAATCATGCTTTAATAATGGAAACAGTGTTTCCATAAGAGTATAACACAGATCCTAATCCTAGATAATGGGTATCCACTGATGGATAAATTACCTGTATTTCTGCTCTATTTGTGTCAAGGTTAACTACAGTACTCAGATAGTGAGCAGGTATTTGAATTAGATGGAAATGGTGGGGTAAAGACACTTTATACCACATGTTGAGAGTGTAAAGGATTAATGGGTAGCTGTTAACTACAATAGCAAGAATGCCTTTGGCATCTTACAGTCATTTTGTATGTCCTCGCTTTTAGTGTGAGGACACTCCAAAATGACTATCTTGCAGACAGCCAAAGGTAAAGATCAACCTTGAACTTGTTCAGTGTGTAAGGCATTATAAGATCCAAATGATCTTTACATGTTGGACTATTGAAATTAATGTAGGTGCAGAAGTAAATTATGTAAGTTTAATGCAGTATTGTTTAGTATGATATAGCTGTAGGTTTGTCTAGTCACAGCTGCGACACTTGTGTTATGTGGTGGCCAGAAATACAAATAACTTTGCTAAAAGCTTAGATGATTACATTGTATTACTTATCTGAAATATCAATAATGCTAATCATTTACTCTAATATTTTGATACTAGCAAAAAATGAATAGTACTAAATCTCTGGTAAGAGCATCAACACTTCTGGATCCACCGCAAGTTCATAAAGAAGGAAATTGAAATATACATATATGATGTATAATAGTAGATTTGTCTAATCACAGCTGAATTAAAACTCATACAAATACACTGAAAGCTTATGAAGAAGGAATTTAATGTACATTTTATTTCCTCATATAATAAATCTGTATATGCTTCAAAGCCTTATATATCATGTCAGTTCTCACAGTATTAAAAAATACTTAGTAGAAGTCACTGTAAGTTTCTTTAATTCCTGTGTATAATAACTGTGTATTCAACTCCACATTTTCCTTTGGAAAGCTATTTTTCAGATAGTTAATTAAACAGCACAAAGTGTTTATGAAAGGAGAGATTTTAGGTATGTGGACAGAATGGCAGCAGATGATAGGATAAACTTTGTACATTGGAGTGAGTGTAAGCTTACTCAGAGCTTAAAATTTGATGTCTTCTCTTTCCAGCTCCCTATATTTTGGAACGGTTCTTCTGAAGACTGCAGTAGAAAACTGAGATTGCAGTTTACCAGTGGTGGATGTATGTATGTATGTATGTATATATATACTGGAGTCGACGTGCTGTCAGTGGACTGAACCAGGGTATATGAAGCAACCAGAGAAAACCCTTGAAAGGTCTGTGGGGCCTGGTTGTGGATAGGGGGATGTGGTTTCAATGCATTGCACATGACAGCTAGAGAATGGGTGTGAACAAATGCGGCCTTTCTTCATCTGTTCCTGGTACTACCTCATTAACATGGGAAATGGTGATCAAACATGAAAAATACATGTATATTTTTATATTTCATACTTGATCATCATTTCCTGCATTAGTGAGACAGCATATATATATATATATATATATATATATATATATATATATATATATATATATATATATTGGAAAGGATCAAAATTTTGCGTGTGATCAAGATATTCCTATGAGTCCACGGGGAAAATGAAACACGAAAAGTTCCCAAGTGCACTTTCGTGTAATAATCACATCATCAGGGGAGACACAAGAGAGGAATATAACAGTCAGTTGATATACATCGAAGAGACGAAGCTAGGACGCCATTTGGTAAACATGTGATTGTCCAAAATCACATTTTTACCAAATGGCATCCTAGCTTCGTCTCTTTGATGTATATCAACTGACTGTTATATTCCTCTTGTGTCTCCCCTGATGATGTGATTATTACACGAAAGTGCACTTGGGAACTTTTCGTGTTTCATTTTCCCCGTGGACTCATAGGAATATATATATATATATATATATATATATATATATATGGTGCATTGCAAACGTATAGAAATTTTAAAGAAAATGTAGAATTGTTATTTGAAGGAACAGTGTAATTTAAATCATTTCAGTAAAGATTGTGCTTAATACCTTTCTTATAATTATACCTCATGATCAAAATATAGATTTCTTTCTGTCGTATGTGGATTGGAATTAATGGTTATCTTTGTATTTGTAAGTCTGAAGGATAAATGTAAAAATGTTTGTGTAGCATAATGTGAATTCATAGTCAACATTGGAGGCCATATGATTCAGAAAATGTTGTTTAGAGATTAGTTTTCCTTTTTTCATGGTATGAAAAAAGTTTAAGCACAGCCAACAAAAAAAGTATTGCAACATATGCAGTTCAGTAATACATAAACGGTGGTGTTTTGATATGTGGTATTCTCTTAGGTGTCATCATGCACTGATATGCATGCTTTCATTTTTAGCAATGATGCTATGAAAATGGGAGACCTACTGCGTATAGTTGGCATGACCAAAGAACTTATACGAAATTACCACATGCTGCTATGTTCATGTGTTTTGTTCGTAAAATATACCTGATTATTTGATGTAAAAAGAATTGGAATATACCATTAAACTGAAATATGTAAAAGTGAAGGAATATTCAGAAAATCTAAAAGATTTTAAAAACAAACGTTTAACTTGAATCCTGCCACTCAGACCACTCCTTAACTATCCATCAACTCCCAAGTAGAAAGAAAAAGCTTACTCCAGCCTCACACTTCAAGAACCTCTACTCAAACATTCCCCCACCCCAACAGATACAACAGTGACAAAATACATACACGCTGAAATAGCCGGACAAGCACAAAGCAACCAACCTCCCAACTCAGTCTCTAACTTCATCCCATCCATCAGAAACCAAACTCCCCAGACAAACGAGTCACTCTCCCGCTTATTCTCTGGACATCATCCATCACCACAGCACTACAAACACCTCTTCAGTATATCCCAAGATCTTCTGTGCCCACAATGCAAATACCATAAAGAAGACACTGACCAATTCCTTCTCAGTTGCCCAGTACTTTCTATACATAGACACACTACACTTTATGACCTAGGGCCCCAACAGTGGACATGGCCAGCTTCCTAATTACTGTAGGACACAACAGGGTCTGGATGTAAGTAGAAAGTATGTATATATATTTTTTTAGTTAACTACGATGGCACACAACATTCTTATCCCCACACCACGATATATTCCTTCTACTTAAAAGAAATATTATGTAAGAACAAAAACTAAATGTTGATCGAGGCTTAACCTTCAGGAACAAAAGCTAAATGTTGATCAAGGCTTAACCTTCAGACAGGAGGTGGTATATCATATACCACTTCTTGGAGATTTAGTAAATTGGGATGAATGGAGTTTTTCATAATGGATGCATTTATATGATGCAGCTGGTGATTGAGTGAATGTTTTAATATTTCCTGCTTTATGATTGGCCAACTAATGTCAGGGCACTTCATCCTTAGTTATTGAGCTAATTTGTGAAGTTGTTTGATATCACCTGACTCCTATAATGCCAGATGTGAGCCCCAACTGTCGTCAAAGGTGAGTACTACCCTACTATGATTGTATATAGTGGTTGCGGATGGAATATGGCTGAAATTGTTGGTCAATGGGAGTGGAATTTGATGAACCCAACACCGTGTCAACCAGGTGAGGCACGACATGCTCAAAGGCATTTTTTTTTCACCCTCGGATTATTACAGTTGAGTGATAACACTCATAATACATTAGCGTGCTCCCTTAGAATAGTAGCATGTTGGTTTCCTAGGAAATTCAGCATACACAGAATTTGGTCAAGGGAGGTTGGGAAGTCAAATTATGAACTCGCTAATAAGCTCAAAACAAAATTATGTTAAAACACACTGTATCCAGAGAACTTAGTGAATCCTGATTTATTTGGATGTTGAAGTATGTCACTAACATTTGAAAAAAATGCAGGTCTAGAAAAGTGTATTAGAAGACCATGACCAAATCCTTGAAGAAATGATCTTTCGATATTTGATCACAAAAGAGTTAATAGCAATAATGGAAGGAGTTTTATTCGATGAAATAATTGAAATGCTTTTGTGGAGAGAAAATATCACTAGAATTCTGTAAATGAAAATCTTGGAAGGTGTTAAAACTTGAGGTTGTTTCATGGTCACTACTGTAAAATATAGAGACAGTTATATACAAACATACACATTTTTTCCCCTTTCTAGAATTTAAAAGGATTAGAATGATTGATAAGATAAATCTTTATTGTACACAGTTCTCTTTTACGGGTTCATCCCCCCCCCAAATCCCTTTAGATTTGCTTCTTCGGCCTAGGGACGAAGTCTGTTAAAGCCATTTTTAGAGATGCAGAACACTTTTTTTGAAGGAAAAAAATTTTAAATGAAATATTTTTGTCAGATGAATAGGTCTCATGGAACTGAAAATGCTAAAGAAACATTTAGAAGCAAATATTGCTGGATATGAACAACTAGTGCATTATGCACATTGACAGTCCAGTTCTTGCTTCCACAGTATTATTCAATTCAATAAGTAGTGTGAGTAAGTGTCCTGGGAAATATTTCTTTCAGTCCTCAGTATTGCATCTAGCTATCTGCCACCAGATATGATTATAGTATTAAACAGATGTAATTACACATGTAGATGTATTTATTCCTTGTGTTTTATACTAAGATTTCAGAGAAATGCATTTTTTACGTTATTTAGTGCATCACACTGAAAAGCTTGCTACACCTCTCCCGTAATTACTTTTAATGCCTTTGCCTTCGGTATGCTCTTTCACACCCTATTGCCCCTTTTGTAAATATCTTTTTCCCTTGAAGGTGTCAAAAAAAAAATATATATATATATATATATATATATATAGTAGTGAGTGGTGGGATGAAGAAGTAAGAGTATTAGTGAAAGAGAAGAGAGAGGCATTTGGAAGATTTTTGCAGGGAAAAAATGCAATTGAGTGGGAGATGTATAAAAGAAAGAGACAGGAGGTCAAGAGAAAGGTGCAAGAGGTGAAAAAAAGGGCAAATGAGAATTGGGGTGAGAGACTATCAGTAAATTTTAGGTAGAATAAAAAGATGTTCTGGAAGGAGGTAAATAGGGTGCGT
>NC_092281.1:19429718-19462218 GCF_036320965.1 Panulirus ornatus | reverse complement strand
ACTCGACACCTCACGTTTTCTGCATTTAAATTATGGGAACACTTCAATAACCTGCCTGCATTCGTCTTATCGTGAGTCCTTCAGCCAAATTACTCACTGGTGATGTTGGTTTCACAAAATATACCGTACAAATTATGTGACACGATAGCATATGAATTTTTTTCTTGACAGATTATATCATAACCCTGCGACCACCATCCACAACCTCGGTTTTTATTATTATTATTATTATTATTTTTTTTTTTTTGCGTCAGCGAGGTAGCGCCAGGAACAGACGAAGAAGGGCCACGTTCACTCACATCCATTCCCCAGCTGTCATGTGAAATGCACCGAAACCACAGCTCCCTATCCACATCCAGGCCCCGCAAACCTTTCCATGGTTTATCCCAGCCGCTTTTCATGCCCTGCTTCACTTGTGCATCTTTTGCATATATTTCAGTAAAAGAAACTAATAATAGGACCTTAAGAAACAAAAACAAATCATGTATAATATTCTCTATAAGAACCTCCATCGCTGAAGATGTGGTAGCAGTGTTTTATTTTATCAGGAGAGATCATTCTTGTTGCTTAGACTGTGCACACCTTCCTGATCGTGGTTCCCAGCACTGCTCCCGTGGGGTTAGGACGAAATCCTGAGTCTTACTGGGCTGCGGTCCCGCTGGGCTGGTGCAATACACCCCCCCACACCAGACAACACTCAGAGCTTGCTCTCGGATATCACGCTTCCCTGTTTTTTTGTGTATTATGTGTATTATGGTTTCAGGTGACTTGAGTTGAAGCTGTGAATACCCCTTTTTCATGCCTGTTATTCTCTGAGATAGTAACTGTGAGCGACTTTTAGTAGGGTATATTTCTTTTAAGACCTGCATGACACATAGACACACCTTAGAGATGACCAGAAATGGATGTTTACACCAAAGTAGTCGTCATACACCCAGGTGACAGTCATGCCCCCAGGAGGTCGACACATACCCTGGTCATCTTCATACACCTAGGTGGCAGTCATGCCCCCAGGAGGTCGACACATACCCTGGTCATCTTCATACACCCAGGTGACTGTCATGCCCCCAGGTAGTCGACACATACCCAAATCATCTTCATGCACCCAGGTGGCTGGGTGACCCCTTTACCATACGCTGCAGCATTACAAAGGAATTCAGACTGTTACAGACCAGTAGGTTCTTTCCAGGCTGTGTGTGATAGTGGAAGAGACGTGAGAATCATAGATTAATGTGATGATCGTAGAAATACGAACGTATTTAGAATAGAAAAATGTTAGAAAGTTTTCTTGTTGCGAAGAAGGCGCAGATGATATCAGTCGTGAACTTGAAGCCAAATATTCATCATGTCTAATCTTGAACGTATTTGTGGTACTACTTTCAACCACTCTAAGTAGTAATTCATTCCATATGTTAACAATCCTGTTATAGAAGAATCATTTCGTGTTATTCAAGGTGGAGCGTTTGTCCCCGAGTTTGTAACCATTCCTATGAGTGAAATGAGGCGAATCTAATCCATATATAAGTCGTTAGACCAAAATTATCGAAGCCTGTTAAATACCTGTATCGGAGCGGACCTTAAGCTTCTGTTTCATAAACTAAAACGATTCAAGTCGTTTTAGTCGGGTCTCATAGGATTTGTTTCTCAGTCCAGGAATCATCTTGGTAGCTCGATGCTGTACGCTCTCCATTCTATCTATGTCCTTTCTCAAGCAGGGTGACCAAGACTGAACACAGTATTCAAGATGGGGACACACGAGTGACTCGTAAAGGGTTAAGTCGATAGCCCAATCTATAAACCCAAGAAGATTGTTCGCCTTTTTTTTTTTAACTGCTTTTGTGCATTACTTACTTGCCTTCAGATCACATAACAGCAAGACACCATCGCCTTTGTACTTTACTTCCCCTGTCACTGTTAAATATAGTGAGCCCAGAAATGACGTGTTCGGTGAGGAAATCTCAGTTTCTGATATCTAGCCAAGATTTCAAAATATCAATTATACCATAATTTTCCTAAAATACAATTGTCTCCAACTCCGAGAAATTGTTACGTATATTCCGTGCGTTAACGTAGAATATTCTAATACATGACAGAGCCTTTATTTCGGTTTATATATATATATATATATATATATATATATATATATATATATATATATATATATATATATATATATATATTCATTTATTATACTTTGTAGCTGTCTCCCGCGTTAGCGAGATAGCACAAGGAAACAGACTAAAGAATGACCCAACCCACCCATATACACATGTATAAACGCCCACACATGCACATATACATACCTATACATCTCAACGTATACATATGTATACACACACAGACATATACATATATACACATGTACATAATTCATACTGTCTTCCCTTATTCATTCTCGTCGCCACCCCACCATACATGAAATGACAACCCCCTCCCCCAGCATGTGCGCGAGGTAGAACTAGGAAAAGACAACAAAGGCCACATTCGTTCACACTCTGTCTCTAGCTGTCATGTATAATGCACCGAAACCACAGCTCCCTTTCCACATCCAGGCCCCCCTCAAACCTTTCCATGGTTTATATAGATCAGTGGCGAGCCCGCCTACGCGAACAGATTCCGTGACCTCGACTTGAATCGTCCCATCCTCCTGGCTGCTACCTGCCGTGTTCCGTGCTTCCACTTGGGAATTGATCTCATGCTGCTGTATTCTGCCTTTCTCCCGACCTGCTTCGTTCCCAAACGGCGGCGCTTGCTGACGTGTTCCGTCGTGTGTTGTACCCCCCATCGGGCCGTCCCCCGCCGTATATCTACATAGTTAAGAGAGTGAGCAGCGCGACTGTAAAGATATATCCCCATGATTCATAGATATTACTCACAAATAATCTACATATGAGATAACCTGTACAACCTAAAAATTGGCCTTTAGGTGTTCTATTTCGCAGCGTTCCCTCCCGTCCTTGCTCCTCCTATCCTGCGTCAGGTGTCTCTGACCTCTAGTTTACCTATCCTGCCATGTACCTTCATATCCTGAATCACTCTTTCGGTTTTGCTATGGGGAAAAAAAAGACGATAAGATTCTCATCTAACCCTCTGTCAAGACGGGATTTCTCTATTCCATGCTAGTGGAGTCTATCTTAGGAAAAGTAGCTTCTGTCTCGGCTAAAATGATCCCATAATTTTATACACATCTATTCACTCTACCTCCTCTGTAGGTATTACTTGCGTTTTTGCTTCCGAGAGCTGGCTGCTTCTGTGCCCCAGTTGGCTGTCATACACCCAGGTGGTGTCATACACATAGGTGGGTGCCATACACCCAGGTGTTGCCATACACCCAGGTGATCATACATATAAGTCGCTGCCATACACCCAGGTATTGCCATACATCTAGGCGGTGACATACACCCAGGTGTTATACACCCGGTGAATCAAAATTCTAATATACTTGTCCCTGGTTTCCACCGTAGAAGCAGACCGCTAGCAGAGGCGGTGTACATCAAGATAACGTATATCGTATTGTGTGAAAGTCATCTGGTGTATTTCCATACAGGAGTAAGTGGTAACTGAAAGGAGTACCTTTACGCGAGTTGCCACATTGTTGCACCCATCTTGTGGAAAACTGTGAGTGAATGGAACAAATGTATCATGCGCTTTTACATGACTGGAAAAAAAGCGAATTGATTTATCATCTAGTATGAGATGACCTGCTTGTAAAGTCTGTAGTATTGCGACTCTTGTATGGTTGAATATGTATAAGAAAGTCTCGACATTATGATTATGAGGAACAGCATGAACAGGGGTGAGGTCTTGGGCCTTGCAGGTGCAGCTGACCAGTCTGTGGGTAGACGCCGTGTTGAGAGGTTGCACCTCCTCCGCAGCTTCATTTTCCTTTATCAAATTACCGGTAAATCTATACCCGTTACTGATCGTTGTCATTAAGGACCACCACTCGATGAACGTGAGGGGTATGAGTGGAACTCGGTAGTTTTGTCGTAGTCTTTCTGATGTTTTTTTTTTTTTTTTTCCCAGTAGGACTCATTAAATCCAAGCTCAGAGGTACTTCCCGCTGGTAAGTTACCAGGTATCCGCTTGAAAAACCTTTATTGAAAAAATGTAAGGTGAGCATGATCTAGCTTTAGACAAATGTTGCATTCTTCCACTTCTGGAGAAAAGGCATTACTCATAGTGTCTAGTAAGAAATAGATATTAGGAAAGTCCTCGGTAAGTGCAGCAGTTGAGTGGAAAATACGTTGAATAAATTCGGGAGGTTATTGGAGAATAGGTAACTCAAGAGGTGAGGACGGCGGGGGTCGTTGTGGCTGTGTGGCTCCAGCTGACCAGTTTGTGGGTCGACGTTGAACAGTGAGGGTGTGTATTGCGCTTCTCTCCTGATACTGACATCGATTTCTCAGAGCAGGGGAACATTATGTGATACACGATTGTGAAGTATTGTGTATGGACAGAGAAGTTTATGTAAGCATTGTGATTTGATTCGATACGGAAGCTAATTGATTGAAGAAATTTTGTTGAGGCTATGAATTCCCAGTAATTATAGTATTGGAACTTAATATAAGACAGAGAAAGTCTTAGCTTCGTGGATCACTCTATGCTGCCTCCTGATTATTGTCCAAACGTTTGTGAGTTTACAAATCAGTATCGTTTACGTTTGAGAGCCTACCAACGCTTAGTGTGTGTCATACATGTGAAGTTGTGTAATTGGTTGACATTCTAGCGTATCAAAGACTGTGACAGTGTTGTGAAACAGGGGTGATGGACATGTGTCTGTCCATCTCACTAACAGCAAGGTGTTTCGTCTGGGTGACCCGGAGAGCATCAACATCTCTTCCGTGTGTGGGTCAGGACGATAACTTACCAAGTCGTGGTGTGGTCGTATACATGACTTGGTGTACCAAACCACGTGCAGTGGTCATCCTTTCCCCGGTGCTTCCTCTCCAAACATATTTTGATTGAATGATGTTGGAAATAGTGGGTTAGTTAGTCTGGTCGGGTGGGGGTGAGGTTGGGAGGGATGGGATTGGAATGTGGGTCCTTTGATTAGGGTGGAGGAGGTGGAGAGGGAGAAGTTTGTTAATCACTTTGTTTACTGCTTTACCGTCGCTGGGTCAGGTCGTGGCATCGTTCACCCCGACTTCCTGACCTGTGGGTAGCATGTTCGATAGGACCAGAGATAAGCTCCTTCATGTAATGTTTAGCATACAGAATAACCAGCAGAAAAATTTATAACCGAGTGAAAACATGGATACAGATCTATAATATATATATATATATATATATATATATATATATATATATATATATATATATATATATATATATATATATATTACACACTCCGCTTAACTGTGGTTACGTTGTGAGTGAAGTCATCTTCGGCGAGGTAGTATCACTGAGATACAGCATCATTGAAGAACTCTTTTTAAAGGAATTGCTTTCTTTTCCTGCCACTGATTGCAGCGTATCCTGGAAGTTGCAGGAGCCCCTGGAGAGGGAGCCTAGGGTTACATACAATGATGATATGAAAAAATGTAAATAGTGGTTATTAGAATATATATATATATATATATCTAATATATATATATATATATATATATATATATATATATATATATATATATATATATATTAGAGAGATGTTTCGTGTGTGTGTGTGTGTGTGTGCAGAGGAGAGGATGCGTAATGGATGAAATGCATATATCTTGTCGTGTTAAGTAGGCAATTGGGATGTTTTAGGCATGTATTGTATGTACCTGGTACACAAAGGATGTTGATTTTTTGTGCACAAAGCATGTAGGACGGGAGTTTGTTTTTATTATAAAGAGGATGTTGGAGGTGCATGTGAAGAGAGGATGCTTAAGAGTAGATGTAACACAGGATGGTGGAGGTGATGGGGAAGGGGGGGGGGGGGTGGACCCAATGTTAAATGAAGACTTTGATGTGAATGTTGTTGTGAAGGGGTGGGTGATGAGGTTATATACCGTGAGAAGAAATTTTTATCTTTATCATACCTGACCAAAACACTATGTATGTATGTAGTGCACAGATGTTTATTATACTCCGTGCATGACTAAAATGTTCACACAAGTATAAATTCTCTTCTCTTACGTAACGCTAGGGCAGTTGTTCAATGGTGGTAGATCCGCTGCAGTAACGCAAGTACAATGGTTCGTGAGTATGAGAGAGAGAGAGAGAGAGAGAGAGAGAGAGAGAGAGAGAGAGAGAGAGAGAGAGAGAGAGAGAATTTGACTAAAGGAACAGTTCATTTTACCCAAAGGTCATATCACTGTGTTCAAAGATTGTACCATCGACCTCAAATTATCTTACAGATTATGTGATAACCTTTCAGCAAAGAGAGGCAGAGTGCGTACGACTTATTATCCCAAAAGCCAGGGTCAGTGCGTAGCTCTTACCACACAAAAAATGTAGATGTATAAAGAACGAGTAGGATGTGTTAATGTTATGTGTAAGTTGGAGAGATTGTATGTTTGTGGCCAGAATGACAACAGCTCACACTTGTGGGTGAGGCAGAAAGGAAGGACAGCTACCTGGACCAAAGTAGTGAAACATGACAGCCACTGAAGCTTTAGAGAGCTGGCTGGAACAAGCTGCCAAGTGGAAGCTAGGTCTTTAGGTAGCATTAAACGAAGGTTGGATATGTTTATGGGTTCCGGAGGTTGGTTGTAAGGTGGAGAGACTCAGGACCTGCTATGCCAATAGGCCCTTTGCAGTGTCCTCACTTCGTGTGGTCACATCGCCTACGTTGTTTACCATCCCGTTGCCCGGTAGGATAACACCGGTAGAATATCTCTGGGCTGTAATAAGAGGAACAGAGATGCATGGTTACCCATATTATTCAAACTTAAATAAACTAGAATAGTTTGCACCTATCGAAATAACGAACGAGGATAGGTTGAGAAAGATATGTATGTCGGAGTTGGAAGGGGGGAGACCAAACTGGGGATGAAACGATGGAGTGGAAAAAATACTTTTGGTGTTTAGGGCCTGAACATGCAGGAGGGTGAAATGTTTGCACGGGGTAGAGTGATTTGGAACGTTGTAGTATACAGGGGGGCGACATGCTGTCAGTGGAATGAACCAGGTGGATGTGATACGGGAAAAACTACAGAAAAAGAAATGTGGGTTCTAGTCGTAGATAGGTGGCTATGGTTTCAGTACATTGCACACGACAGCTAAAGAATGGATGTTCTTGGCGCTGCCTTGTTGATGTAGGAAATGACGGACAAGTATAAGAGATGATCAAGAAAAGAAAAACATCTTTGCTTCAAAGGAAGTGTTATTTAAAATACGTAAAAATATCACTGGTGTCATGCTGATGTAGCTGTTAATTGTTCATGTTGCCATACTGATGCTTATTATCTAATAACCTAAGCAGGAGAGCGCTCCGCCACATGCAGGTGCGTACCTAGAATTTGGTCGATATGGAGATGGGGTGGGGTTGGGGTGGGATGGAATGCCCCGGCCTCTCTGGATACGCCCCTGATTATATAACCCCAAGGACTTCTTCAGGAGCTTTAGCTAGGTTTGCACCAGTGGCATGATTTAATGTCACTATATATATATATATATATATATATATATATATATATATATATATATATATATATATATATATATAAACCTCCAACAGCCAGGATCGAACCCGGGACCTCTGTGCGGTAAGGATTCCCGCCTCTTGCACAGAGGTCCCGGATTCGATCTTGGCTGTTGGAGGTTTGTATGTTCTATGAAGGTGCGCGTTTCTATGCACTATGTTCGTGTTTATATATATATATATATATATATATATATATATATATATATATATATATATATATAGAGAGAGAGAGAGAGAGAGAGAGAGAGAGAGAGAGCTGAAGTGGGTGTGCTGAAATTGGTTGGACATGACAAAGCGGATATATGTATCAAAAGTAGAGGGAATAAGAAGAACGGGGAGACCAAATTGGAGATGGAAGGATGGAACAGAAAATATTTTAAGCTATCGTGGTATGTACGTGTAGGAGGGTGAGACGAGTGCACGGGATATAGTGAATTGGAACGATGTAGTATACTGGGGTCAACGTGCTGTCAGTGGACTGAACCAGGGCTTGTGAAGAGTCCAGGGCAAACCATAGATATGTCTGTAGGTCTTGGTTGTGGATAGGGAACTTTGGTTTCGGCGCACTGCGCATGAAAGCTAGAGAATGGATGTGAACGTATGTGGCCTTTCTTCGTATGTTCCTGGCGCTCCCTCAGTAACGAGGGAAACGGCGATATATATATATATATATATATATATATATATATATATATATATATATATATATATATATCCCAGGACCTGTTTTTGAGAGTCCTGGTATTACACAAGACCTCTTTCCATGGGTTCCTGTAGCCAAAGGCTACGCTGCATCCAGTTGCAGGAAACACGGATTCCTTTGTAGTGAGAAACTCTGAAAAAAAGACAACTCCCAGTGATAAAGCCTGGCAGGTGTAACCACACGTGTAAGCGGAATCCGGTAACACACATTTTTATGTAAATACCCAATTTTAAACATGGAGACTTTAATGATCTAAACATTGCTCTTGACAGGCAAATCTGAAATGATATGATTAATGTATACGACATATACGTAGCTAGGAAAGGCGTTTGTAAAATCTCCATTGCATCAGAGAGGACCTTATACATGTCACAGCGTAGTTGACGTCTAAAACGAAGCTTATACGTGTCAGCGTAGTTGACGGTCTAAAACGAAGCTTATACGTGTCACAGCGTAGTTGACGGTCTAAAACGAAACTAAGGTGATGGAACGGTGAGATAATAATAGTGTCTGTCGTCTACGAAAGTAGCTTACAACAAACTCAAAAGCGACCGATAACCAACATGATAACAGTAACTTACGGTAATTTGCGAAAGTAAGAGAGTGTATACGGCAACGTATACGTCATTATGAAACGCATATTGGTGAAAATAGCTAAAGAAACCCCAAGGAGTTTTACATGTTATGTTAGAAACAAAAGTCGTTACTCAGCCAATTCGTTCATTAATTACGGAAAACTGTGACTGTTCATGATAAAGCCATGGCAAAAATGCTGAAAATTTTTTTTTTTGCCTATGTATCTACGATCGATAACACAATTCATACCCAAAATCCAATTTCATTGATTAATAGAAGAGAACGTTCATCAACAAATTGACATAAAAGCTGAAAACATACTGTCAACATGAAACGGAGTAAAATATATATATATAAAACGGCAGGCCCTAATAAGTTTTATCCGAGGACAATGAAAGAGGCGTAATGTATGAGATTAGTTAAGCTCTTGACTGCCATTGTCAATAAGTCACTTGCTGCGGGAAGAGGTTTGGGCGAATGGATGTTTACCAATGTAAAATATGTAGTCGGAAAAGGCATTAAGTTACTGCCCGGGAATTATCGTTCAGTTTCCTTAAAGCCTTTGCTTTGAACACTTATGGAAATTATCATGAGATAAAATCGTAAACCATTCAGCATTTGGCATGGTTTTCAACGAAGTCACTTATGTTTGACGAATCTGCTTGAATTATATTATGGTATGATCAACATGTATGACGAAAGTCATACAGATGATGTCATGTATTTAGCTTTTCTAAAAGTGTTCGGTGAGGTTCCGCATCAAAGGTTACTAGCAGAAATTGATATGGTTGTACTTTGGTGGATAGCAAATTAGTTGACTGACTCTAAACAGAGTTGTGTTTAATGGTCAAGCTTCAGAATGGTTAGAAGTAACAAATGGAATGCCATAAAGATCAGTTTTGAGACCGGTTCTCTTATATATATATATATATATATATATATATATATATATATATATATATATATATATATATATATTAATGATGATAATAGGCTGCATTCCAAGATCTCAAAATTCGCTGACGATCCAAAGCTGGGAAGTAAATCTACGGATGACCTTGAATATATATATATATATATATATATATATATATATATATATATATATATATATATATATATATATACACTGAGCAGGAGGGGAAGACCCCTTTTCATGAACACGACGTCGATGGTTTGACCCTCAAGCATCAGATCAAAGGTTAAGACGTCATGCCCAAGGATTGTACCATCAAGCTCCAATGGTTCATGTCTAGGATGAAACTACCGTACTCCTACCGTACCCCATGTAACTCCATGACACTTGCACAAGATATACTCCACCAACATTAGCTAACGAAAACATTCCCTATATAGATAACAGTCTCCCGCGTAGTGAGTCATCAGTCTGGAATATTTTTAGTGCATGACTTAAGCTCCATTAATTTTACATGTTACATGTGTACGTAGCGATTTCGTTTTAACGATCATTCTGCTGCGAACAACTATGAAGCCTAACGTAAATACGAGTAATTTTTTGTGTAGGGTGCAGGTTCAGGTTAGACTGATCACATCGCTACCATGGTAAATATTTACAGGTTGGTGCTATGTAGAAAAAAAGAAAGAAGTTATGGATTCGTTCATGTAATTCTTGCAGTATTTGTCCATTTGTTAATCAGGTTTCAGTTCGAAGAATTTTATACTCCTGTAGTGAAACATTTCCCCCCCCCTTTTTGGGAGAGGTAGAGATAGGAAGGGGAGAACGTAAGAAATAACGAGAGATGGGGAAGGTGAAAATGGATAAGTATTAGAGAGACTACCATAGCAAAGTTTAAAGATGTGGAAGATGATAAATCCAACGTAGTTACCGTGGAAAAAGTCGAAATTGGTGAGCGTGTTGTTGGCAAGTCTCCAAGGCCAGGCAAGCTAGGCTCCGTTTTTTGTTTCAACTTTACCTATTTTACTTGCCATGTTTTCCGGCTTGGTGCGGAATTCCCAACTTTAGTGCTTTTGATTCGTAAGTTTTTGTAGTGACTGTGTTGTTCCCCTCAATTCGACGAAGTTAATCTTACAAATAATCTGTTGTTGCCTCGTCCGCTGACGACACAAGACTGCTGCTACTCCGAGACCGGAACCCAGTGCGACGGTTGTGATATGTTCGATGCACGACTCCATACACTGGTTGAGATGGAGTTGAAATTGTTGATAATCGCTGTCTCTTTATACCCTTGGACGACGACGGTACAATCGTTGTTCTGAAGGGTCAGTGTACTGTCTTGCTCAAAGTGATTAAACGCATTTAGATTAAAGAGTCCTTAATGACGCAGAGAGAATTAAGTCGATGTCGATGGAATCCTCCAGCACCTTTCCTTCCTCCTCTACCATTCCTCCCTAAGCTAACAATGGAGGAGGGTGGGGTATCGTTCGGGGTTCTTCCAGACTGTGTGGGTCCGTGTGAGGGGGCTTCCCCTCACTGTGCTTTAATTTTTCCTGGCTCACGTATTCCAGAATTTCTTGTCTACATCTTACGTAAGCTTTGCTTCATTACCACTGTATTTCATGCACTGGCCGACATAACACGGACAAAACATGCTTGTCACGAAAAAATATCTCGAATTCCTCACGTATATGTAGGCTGTATGTACTCTTAAAGGAAGAAAATTCATAGGAATAGGGAAAGATGAAAGAAGAGGAATTAACACTTTCACTGTTTGAGGGAAGGAGGCATCATAACGATCGATCCTCGTATAGTTGGTCTCTACACAAAAGCTAAGGGAAACAGAAGCCTGGCGCGTGCCGCGGTTTCAAGCCATGGTGGCAGTGACACTTGTAGATAGCTCACAAGAGCAGGGGAAAAATTTGATACCTGCAGAACAAGTAAAGGGCAGCAACATTCCGGTTGACAAAAGAGGGATGGTCGGAGAGAAGTGGAGCCTGGAGAATTCATGATTAGACGGAAGTTTTTTGAGTCTATTCTGGCTAATAAGGTGTGGAGGAAGACTACCTCAGATATATTGGTAGTGCCCCATACGGGCAAATGAACCCCCTGCTTAAAAGGAAAATAATTTCGGCATCCACACAATATCCTCAACTTTTGGAAAGCACATTTTGTAATGTGGATTATAGGGGATGATTGTTCTTACATTGTGCAACATGAGTAGTATGAGTCAGTCGGCATTTCGATTCTTCTTGCTAGACTATTTAACACTGTTTTGATTCCCGAACTCACCTGCTTGGAGGGTGATTTTTTTAAACATTTTTTTTATCTGCCTTTTTCTCTTGTGGATTTGAATTTATGTTACATAACGTTTACAAATCACTTTTGAATGAATTGCGCAAGTCGGTTACAAAAAGGAAGACACTGTGTTATCAGGATTGAACATACTCATCAGTATTATGTAACAATCTGCACCAGGCAGGGACCAGAAATATAACTGGTAGCGTCGTGGAAAATTTTGTTTACAATATCTGTTCGTAATATATATATATATATATATATATATATATATATATATATATATATATATATATATAGATAGATAGATAGATATAGATATATACATATGTAATAGACGTGTGTGTATGCGCAAAAATAATTATAAAGGACTTCCCTGGACGAACTCGTCAAAAACTGATTCCAGTATATTATTGGCGATGCAGTCGACCCACCATCTGTATATCTCACCCTTTTCTTCAATTTTGTTATATCCTTTTCCGTTCTGCCATTCCAACTCTTCGGATCGTCGCCGTCCGTAATGAATCGACACCACCGCCGTGTCATGGAATGTATGACTGCTGAAGTGATGAGAGAGAGAGAGAGAGAGAGAGAGAGAGAGAGAGAGAGAGAGAGAGAGATTTAACGTATTCTCAGCATTGTTATGATCCCTGGACATGGATTCAGGAGATAAGTTTTCGGACAGTTGCTTTTCCTAATTTATGTAAATGACCAGCCCAAAGACGTGGGCTCCGGGTTCCATCTTGATTATGTATGTAGATGATGCAAAGACCATGAAGGATGTGTGAAATGATGAAGATTGCGTCATCCTGGAAGAGGACCATATACAAACGTGGTCTTATTTATGGTCGATGGAATTAAGCCCGAGTAGATATAATGGAGTGAGGATGGAGCAGAGCGTAAGAAGGCCACCTCGATACATTATTCATCGGTTGAATTAAGCTGCAGGAATGTGTGTGTGTGTGTGTGTGTGTGTGTGCGAGAAGAATTTTTGGTTGTAGAAATTGTTTGCTGGCAATCATAATTAACACTGAGGTATATGGATAAGGAAATATTCAGCAAGCTGTTCACATCTTACATTAGGCCATGACTAGAAAATGCTTCTCAAGTTTGGTTACCGTGGAGTCTGTTGAACTGGTGTTACAATACTGTAGGCAGGCACGTCTCATACCATACGAGGATTTTGACTATGTGGCCTGTAGTTTATATGGAAGGTATGGTGGTAGCGGCTTCTCCTACACTGTTATACATGTGGAAAGATATAAATGTTGACTAACATTTGAACCGACTGTGTTCGATTAGGGTCATGCATCATGGGGAAGTTAGTCGTAACAAGCCTCGTATGTTGGAGATGGGGGAAGTCTACGCTTTTACTCATCCGCTGTCGAATTTTAAATAATGAGGTTTGGCACAGACGCCACACACTGCCTTCTGCCGTTGTAAACATTTCGGCAACACTTGAATAATGATGCCGTGAGTTTTGTGTATGTTTGTTGAATTTAGACGACGTGAGTTTTGTGTATGCTTGAGTTGTCATTGTTATCTCCCATTTCCAGTCAGAGACCGAGAGACGCCTTTAGGAGCATGGCGAGAATCTGATCGAGAACCTGCTGGTCTTGTGGAGGGAGCGAGGCATCGCGGAAATCGTCAGTCAGCGCTTGGCGTGGCTTGGCTTGTTGACATAGCAGCTACGCTGTCAATCGCTCCAGACCCGGCCAGACTTCGTCTGCATCATATCTCACATATAAACCTGTTTCCTCGCCTTCGGTGATACCTGACCTCCCCACACACACTTCAGCATGGAGCTGCTCACCACGAAGATCATTGCCCTTACGTTGCTGGGAGTCCTCTCGCTCTTCTTTGGGCTACTGCCGCTGCGGGTTCGGAAGTACCTGAGGCATGGCAGCAGGAAGAGGGACCGAATCGTCAGCTGCTTCCTCTGCTTCGGCGGCGGCGTCCTCCTGGCCACAGTCTTCACACATATGCTGCCGGAGACGCGCGAGAACTTCGCCAACGCTTTCCGCCAGAAGGTTCTTACCGTTGGGGAAGACTACCCTCTGGCAGAGCTCGTCACCTGCGCTGGCTTCTTCCTCGTGTACTTCGTCGAGGAATTCGTTCATAAGGTAAGATTGCCCCACTCATTGTTTGCTTTCTTGAGTATTATTTACTGGTTGTATATCCGTGAACTATATAGGTAAGTGTGGAGTTTTTCTCTTAAGGTTTTCCCTTCTGGTAAGTTCTGGTAATACACCCACCAACCCTAACTTTACGAAATGCTTAATCACTAAGGGAGAGGAGATCGTTTCTGTTGATCGGAGTTGCTGATGATTATGGGCTTCACGCACTTTTTCACGAGCGACCTGTAAAGACACTTGTCGTTGGCCGATGTTTGGACACTTGTCGGTGGCCGATGTTTGGACACTTGTCGGTGGCCATGTTTGGATGATCATATAAATGTTTGTCACAGTGACGGGTGGGAGTACTGGGGTGAGTGGTGTTGGCCTCGATGTTCACGCCAGATGCAACTACTCGCCAGGTAACTTTTCCACATAGTACGCTCTAACGCTCCTCTGTAGAACGGTGCGCGACCCCGAGAGGCGAACTTGGCAAAACCCTTAATTTACCTGGGGTCTTACGTGATCCTTGCAGGTGTTGAGGTAACTATGTACCAAACTCTTGACTGACTGACTGTATGCTTAGTGCTTTTGCCAGTTTTTTTTTCTCTCTGTTTACCGTTTTCATGAATTCCTGATTGCGCATGTGCCGTAAAAGGTGGGTCCTGTGATATTCCACTGTGTTTGACCAGAGTATCATTACGTGCCCACGAACACCCGTCCTCAAACATCCATCTGATATGTAGATGTGTCTATTATGTTTCCCATTATTGAGTCATTCACCCACCCCTCACATCACTCGTAGCGTATCTGGTAAAAAGCCTCCCAATATCTAGCTAGAAAGATCCCCAAATATCCTACGAGAGGCTGTCAGGTATCTGCTCAGAAAGGTCGTCTCGCATATCTAGTCATAGTGTCCATTACACGCCAGGGCGTAGTTCAGTGTATCGAATTGGCTGCCGCCTTTCACGCGTGGTTCGTATGGGCTGAGGTTCTCTCATATAGAGGAGGGAATCTCGCCCTTTACGACACCTCCCAGGCAAAAACCTTAGCAGAGAGAGAGAGAGAGAGAGAGAGAGAGAGAGAGAGAGAGAGAGAGAGAGAGACGTTACGTTTTTGAGTTAAGAACATTAGCGAAAAAAACGTTAAGAAAATTTTCTTGGACGTTCGTCATTTATGTTGTGTTGAGGAAGAGGAGAGTCATTAGGTGGAGGAAGAAGGAAACATTTTCTCCACTTTCAGATCTCTCGCAGTCTCTTGCCTTCGTTTTTTTTTCAGTTCATTTTATTTTATTCCTGTTGAAAAATAAGGCTGCGAGGGGGGGAGGTGGTTCTGTGTGGTGGTGGTGTTGCATATTTTTTCCCCCTCACTCGCGCACGCTGTAATTGCATAGTTCTCGGGGTCCGATGAAAATCGTATCTCATTAAAGTCTTCAGGAGTTTTGTGTGTGAAAGAAAATGAGAAGCGATGGTTTGGGGACAAGGCAGGTCTGGGTAATGTCATAGACTGTGGTGTGTAGGTGGTGGTGGGGGCCCACATGCTGGCTCTACTTAATGGGGTATGACTTAAGTAAGGTGACATAATTAACATCGTCTGGCACAGGAACCTTCCGTCTCTGTCTGTCTGTCTGTCTGTCTCTCTCTCTCTCTCTCTCTCTCTCTCTCTCTCTCTCTCTCTCTCTCTCTCTCTCTCTCTCTCTCTCTCTCTCTCTCTCTCTCTCTATGCGGTGAGTGCTGCGGGCTAACCCTGCCTCACAGCGAAGTAACATCTTACGTTAATCTTAAGTATTCTTGTACTTGTATCTCTCTCTGTTCCCTTTTTTTATATGACAGGTCCTTTATGTAAGGACTCTTGCCAGTTGCTGTATGTGAACATCGTCGCATTTCCCTACACACCGCTTTCTGTTTTCTCTATGTCGGTATTCTGCTTCCCTTGATGTCCCCTCAATCAGTCGGAGGCTTAAATCCTTTCCCACTCGGCTCTAGGAATGATGTGGAACTCCTCTCTCTCTCTCTCTCTCTCTCTCTCTCTCTCTCTCTCTCTCTCTCTCTCTCTCTCTCTCTCTCTCTCTCTCTCTCTCTCTCACCTACATCTACTGTGGTCCCCACTTTTCGGCCTCTCGCTTGAGCCAGGTCCTGGATGTGCCGCGCTGGAAAACATCCGTAGCGACGGAGACAATTGCTTAAGGCAGCATTGCCTCGGGCCGTGCACGCCAACACCACGACTTTAAGCAGCCCAGGACTGCATCCTTTCAAGATATCAACAAACAAATCCTTATAATCTTTCCCGTTAACAGTCGATGTCCTCATTTGTACAAAGGATTGATTCGTCCTTGTACTGTTCTCACATCTGGGGTGGTTCTACCTCTGAAACCTAAAATGACAAAGTTGAGTCGAAAGCGATCCGACTTATCAACTTTCCCAGGCTGACTTCCAAACTTGACCCCCTTGCCCTACGCCACAATGTTAATTCACTTTCCCTCTTCTATAGATATTACTGTGGTTTGTGCTCCTGATAGCTGGCTGTTTGTGTGCCCCCACAACTAGCTAGACCACGCAATACTCGGGAGGCTGCTGCGTCACATGATTACTGTGTGGCCATCAGCAACTCAAGGGTGGGCCGTTTTAACAACTTTTTCTTTCCCAACATTTCGAAACTTTGGAACTCTCTATCCTCTCATGTCTGTCCCAGTAACTCTGACCTGGCACTTTTATAAAAGGCTGGCTTTTCACTCCCCAAAAAATTTACGAATACTTTCCCTTGTCTTTTCTTTTTTTCCCTTTTAGAATCCTCTCTATATTTCAATCAAGACCCGGCCTTGATGTGGACTTTCGCTTGTGACTGGAGCCTCCAACGTTGAATGAAAAAAACATCCCGGGTGGGTGGATGGGAAGCTCGGGAACAACATGACACCGGACGTAATAATCCTAAAAGCTCAGATTCCATATGTCCCGTGACGAGGCAGCTGGACCAGACACGTTAGTTTGGGGTTCCCTGGTGGCCTTGGGGCACAAGCTTTGCCTCACCTAATAATGGTCTTGGTGACACGCTGCACCTTGTCTGGCGGCCCTGGTGACGACACGCTGGACCTCGTCTGGCGTCCATGGTGAATACGCTGTGCCCCGTCTGGTTGTGCGGAAGGCTTTGTCAGATGTTGAACGTCAGGAATCTTTCTTCGGGCATAGATACAACAAAAAACGTAAGGTTAACGGTCAAGTCAACCAGGGTGGTGGTGGTGGTAACCTTGGCGGGAGCCTGTCAACAAGCTAGACTCCGAAGTGTCGTCGATGCGAACTTTTTGAAAGCTGGTCTCAGTGCGTTCACTCACATGAATGTCAAGAGTGTGCCAGATTCTTGGAACGATGCAGAGTACAAACTTTCAAAGATCACGGGCTTAAACCTTCCTCTCCCCCCTCTCTCCCCCACCTCCCCCTTTCAGCACGATGGTTTAACCCTTGAATATTAAGACGTGGCCTTACCCTTCAAGGCCAAGCCTCCCTACTCTCAAGATTCATACCGTCATGCAAATACGTGATACACAGTCGAATGTGTTTCCTATGGTTACTCTTTGTCAGGTTTTCTGTCTGGCACTCGGTGGGTGTACAGCAGTGATGGTGGCTCCACACACACACACACATACCTCTTTAGCCTCGCGGAAGAACTAGTGCCTCGATTCGCCACGTCTCAATTTGTTTTTATCATGATGACTTCGGGAGTTCGACTTCTTTTTCCTCCGTGTTTTGTGATGATGATGATGATGATGATGACAGAGGAAGAATTTTGCGTCTGAGCGATTTCTGTTCAGTTGTGATACTGGAGTGAGTGTGTTGTGGTCTATGCTCACGCTTACTAGGGGGGGGGGGGCGTTTGTTGTCGTATAGCCTCAAAACACAGTCAAGTGCTAAAGACAAGTGCTGTCTACACCTCCTCCTCTTCCTCCCTCCCCCCATTCAGAACCCACGGGGCTCCACTTGAGGCCCCAGGGGTCGGGGGTTGTGGTGAGATGAGCCCATCACACAGGACACACACTGCTGCTGTTGTTGTTGGTGTCTTCACCTTGCACCCGCCTGCCTGAACCTGTGCTGCTGGGCGGGGCGGCAGATCTTGGCAGCAGCCATAGCCAGGCGATGCCTCTCTCTCTCTCTCTCTCTCTCTCTCTCTCTCTCTCTCTCTCTCTCTCTCTCTCTCTATCTCTCTCTCTATCTATCTATCTATCTATCTATCTATCTCTTCCCCGTCTCCAGCAACATCGCCATCGGTGACCCGAGCACCGAGACATCCCATCCACCGAGACCCACCAGCTGTACCTTCCGTAGTGTTATTGATGCAGCGCAGCCACTGCACGTCCTCTACTTGCCTCCGCCTAACCCCAGACCATGTAGTACCCTGTATCACCTTGGCTGTCATTAGAGTGCTTTGCCTCTGTGTCTAGGCAGTTTTTTTTTTTTTCTAGACAATAAAAACTAAACTTTCAACTCCTTGACTACGACCCAAGGGTCGTGCCTGTGATCTCAAGGTTCGTACAATCATGCTCAAGCGTCATACCATTGTACTTCTTCAGGGTTGCACCTTCGTGCTCCACGGTCGTACTATCGTGCTCATGGGTCGTGCATTCTTACTCAAGGTTCGTACTATCTTGCACTCAAGGGTTGTGCCCTCGTGCTCAAGGGTCGTACCATTGCACTCAAGGGTTGTGCCTTTGTGCTCAAGGGTCGTACCATTGCACTCAAGGGTTGTGCATTCGTGCTCAAGGGTAGTACCATTGCAAGGGTTATGCCTTCGTGCTCAAGGGTAGTGCCATTGCACTCAAGGATTGTGCCTTCGTGCTCAACGGTCGTACCATTTCACTCAAGGGTTGTGCCTTCGAGCTCAAGGGTAGTACCATTGCACTCAAGGATTGTGCCCTCGTGCTCAAGGGTAGTACCATTGCACTCAAGGGTTGTGCCTTCGTGCTCAAGGGTAGTACCACTGCACTCAAGGGTTGTGCCTTCGTGCTCAAGGGTCGTGCCATTGCACTCAAGGGTTGTGCCTTCGTGCTCAAGGGTCGTACCATTGCACTCAAGGATTGTGCCTTCGTGCTCAAGGGTCGTACCATTGCACTCAAGGATTGTGCCTTCGTGCTCAAGGATCGTACCATTGCACTCGAGGTTTCTGCCTTCATGCTTCGTACTTCACGAGTCGCGCATTCGTGTTCGAAGGTCACATCATCGTACTCAAGAGTCGTACCTTCGTGCAGGAGGCTCTCTCTGCGAACTCGTAATTTATCAATGATGCCAAATGTGACAACTCAATCGATACCCGTCCAGACGGCGTTCGCTTTGGCAAGACGTCCTCAGTCCTCCGTTCCTGTAGTAAATCGATAAAGTTGTATGTTGTCATGTGTATTGTGTACATCCCCAGGCAGAAACATTTATTTACCCAGTCACAAAAAAAAAAAATGACACTTCGTCTCTCCTTATTTCATTTTTATGTTTGGAATAGTAATTACGCTCCCAGGTAGGTTAGAAATTCCTCAATAATGTACCATTCACCCACACCATGTGTGTGTGTGTGTGTGTGTGTGTGTGTATGTGTGTACTCCTTAAGTTCGCCAGAATATTTCACATGACGACGCGCAAATGGAGATAAATTACTGTAATCTCATATTCAAGGAGTTCTTTGTGTGCTGATGAGAAGGTAAAGACGAAGAGTTTCTTGGTAGGAAGTTGGTAGAGGTCGGTGGGCCAGCCAGCAGGGCAGCCACTGACTGCTGTAGCCTTGGCAGCTCTCGTGACGGTGGAGGTGATTCAACGCCTTGAGAAAAGACTCTAAAAGGCTTCTTCAGACTGGCGGCTTGGCCATCCTACCCCAAGGGTCGGACCGTCGCGTTGAAGGGTTGTCGTGGAGCAAGGGGATAGTAGAGGGTGGACCTGGGGTACTCCAGTGCCTCAGTAACCTCCCCAGAGAAGCTTTAGATCATTTTGTCTCATTATCTTCCCTCACGTTGGCCGCCTCCTCCTCCTCCTCCTCGCGCCGGACACTCTCCTTCTCGGACCCTGCCTTCCTCTGATCTTTATATTCTCATTAGCCTTCCCTCCGTTTTATCGAGCTCCCACCCTCTCCCCACTGATGCCACATCTCCCTCCTCCCTCATCTCCTATCTCCCTTCCCACCCCCTTCCTTCCCCCAGCGTTGAATGTCAAGGTCGACACTGGTGGCCAAGGTGGGGTGGTGTACACGCATAAGTAGGGAGGGTTGGGATGTTGGTGGGGCAGTGTGGGGTAAACAGAGCCTCTCTTAGGATGGTTGGAAGGCTGTAGCGAAGACTTCTATAGTAGGAAAGGTTGAGGAAATGGTAGGGAGGAATGAGCAATACCCTGAAACGGATGGCAAGATGGTGTGGGAGGACTGATAAAGCAAAACAAGTTGTAGATAATGCGATTAATCTGAGATGAATCAAGGGATATTGATCACTCATTGGGATTGTCACTATATGCATGAGAGTGATATGATACATGTCTATTTGTTTATGTCTGATCACTTTCTTGTGGAGGCGAGGGTGAAGATTTGTAGAGGTTTTTGGAAGTTTGGAAACAATATCGGTGAGAAGAGTTGTGAGAGTAAGTGAGCTTACAAAAGAGACTTACATGAATCAGGAGATACTGGGTGTATAGAATGGCAGAGGGTGAGAGTGAATGAAGCAAGGGGAGTGGGTGAGGAATGGGAGGTATTCAGGGAAGCAATGCTGGCATGTGAGGGATACATGTGGCATGCATAAGGCGGGAGGTGGGCAGCAGATTAGAAAGGGTAGTGAGTGGTGGGATAAAGAGAGGCTTTTAGGCGGTACGTACTGGATATGAATGCAAATGATTTGGGGTTATATAAGAGAAAGCGACAGGGGGTCAAGAGGAAGGTGTAGGGGTTTAAAAAACGGCAAATGAGAGTTGGGGTGAGCGGGCGTCAGTAAACTTTAGACAGAATAAGATGTTTTGGAAGGAGATTACTAATGTGCGAAGAACAAGAGAACAATTAAGAACAACGGTGAATGGAGAAAGGGGAAGTGGTAACAGGTAGCGATGAAGTGAGGTAGAGATGGAGTGAATATTTTGAAGGACTGTTGAATGTGCTTGATGATAGAGTGGCGGATATACGGAGTTTGGTCGGGGTGGTATGCGAAGTGAGTCATGAAGAGTGGTTTGGTGAAGAGGTGGTTAAAAGCCTTACGTAAGATGAAATGTAACGAGGTGACAGGAGTGGACATGGCAGTTGAATTTATTAAGAAAGAGGGTGACTGTGTTGTTGATTGATTGGTAAGGATTTTCAGTGTATGTATGGATTGTAGTGAGATACCTAAGGATTGGCGGAATGCATGTATAGTGCCAATGTAAAAAGGAATGGGGAATAAAGGTTAGTGTTCAAACTACAGAGGTATAAGTTTGTTGATTGTGCCTTGTAAAGTTGTATGGGAGGGAGGTGATTGAGCGTGTGAGGGCATGTACAGAGAGCATCAGATTGGGGAGGAGCAGTGTGGTTTCAGAAGTGGTAGAGGATGCGTGGAGCAGGTGTTTGGTTTAGAGAATATGTGTGAAAAATACTTAGGAACAGATGGATTTTAACCCGGCATTTATGGATTTGGAGAAGCATATGATCAGGTTGATAGAGATGTCTGCCTTGTGGAAGGTCTTAAGATTATACAATGTGAGAGGAAAGATGGTAAAGCAAGTAAGAAGTTTTTTTTAATCAAGGATATAAGGCATATGTACGAGTACGAAATGAGAGTGAATTGTTCCAAGTGAAGGTTGGTCTGCGGCAGGGTGTGTGTGATGTCACTGTAGTTGTTAAATTGTATGGGATGGTGAGGGAGATAAATGCGAGAATCTCGGATAGAGGGGCGAGTATGCAGTTTATAGGGGGGGATCAGAAGCCCTGGGAAGTGAGTCTGTTATTGTTTATGATGACATAGCATTAGATGGTGACTGAGTCTGGAAGAGTGTGTGAAAGGAGAAGGTTGGGAATAACTGTGAATAATGGTAAGGTTATTAGGTTTAGCATGGTTGAGGGATAGGTTTGCCGGGGTGTGAGTTTGTATGGAGTGAAGATGGAGGATACCTGGGAGTGGACATGGTAGCGAATGGAACCATGGATGCGGAAGTGAGTCATTGAGTGGTTGAGGGGACGAAGGTTCTGAGAGCGCTGAAGGTTGTTCTGTGGAGAGAGAGAGATCATTATATGGGAGGGCAAACATTGGTATGTTTGAAGGTATAATAGTCCCAACAAAAAAATGAATAGATGTGAGACTTGGGCTATAGATAAGGCAGTGCGATGGAGGGAAGACGTGTTGGAAATGAAATGTTTAAGGACATTATGTGGTGTGAGGTGGTTTGATCGAGTAAGTAATGAAACGATAGGAGAGATGCGTGGAAATAAGAATATTGTGGTCGAGATAGCAGAAGAGGGTGTGCTGAAATGGTTTGGACATATGGAGAGAATGAGTGAGGAAAGGTTGACAATATATATATATATATATATATATATATATATATATATATATATATATATATATATATATATATATATATATATACATACACGTCACTCCAATTACTCTCTTCCATGGTTTCATTAGCTGCCCTTTCTATTCCCAGTTACCTAAAACACTACTTCCTCCAGTTTCTCTCCATTCATACTTAAATCCCAACAAACATGTCCCTCAACGCTCCATATATATGTATATATATATATATATATATATATATATATATATATATATATATATATATATATATATATGGCCCTTCATCCGCCGTTTCCCACAGACCTTTATGATATACACAAAAGATAGAGCCACACAAGCTTTGGTAACCTTTTCCTCCAGTTACATTTTACCTTTGACCGCTCCCAGTCACTCCGGCCACACTGACCTGACCTGAAAGGTCTAAAACCTTGGCCAGACGGGTTTGTGGCCTCGTCTCTTGTTTCCCCAGGAACATTTTTCCACTTGAAAACCTCATTATTTATTCATCTTCTTTTACAAATAATTAGCTTGAAAATAAAACTGCTCACCTGAGTGAACTTTTTTTCTTTTCATTACGAGTTTATTAAGCCAGACTCGACCATTCGCGTCGTAACGGAATCATTAATGACAAGGTGACACGGTGTTGTTGATGTTGTTATTGTTGTTGTTGTTGCTGTTGTTGTTGTTGTTGTTGTTGTTGTTGTTGTTGTTGTTGTCAGACGTATGGTCAGACTCTCAGACATGATGACAGACAAGAGTTACTCTCATTACCCAAGTCTAGCGTCTCTCCTGTGTTCGTTCATGTAAACAGGACGACCAGATGGTAACATGAAGAGGCTAATGATCATGTAAACAGATCTATGGCATTGTTGGGTCTAGTGCAATGACCTCCTGATAAGATGTCGATTGGTCAGATAGACATAGGTAGACTGATTGATTTAATAGATAGAGAGATAGATAGGTACATACGTCAGACGTGGGGCTGATAAGTGACATCATCGTAATCGTCCTCACCACGCTGACGTCATGGTCTATTTATGACATCATTGATCACCCGTTCCACACACAGAGCGGTTCCTGTGCCGTGACGTCACGGACATCAAGCACACGCGCTCGGTCAAAGAACTTGTGGCTTTTGTCCTCCTCTCCTTTGGGCTGTCAGCTGGGCTGGTGAACAAGAGTTGAGACAACACGGGTGCGGGAGAAAGAGATGCTGACTTACGATTCTCGTTTCCAGGTTGAGATTTCATTTCTCCTCCCTCCTCTCCCTTTCTCTTCCTCCCCCTACCCTTTACCGTCCTTGCTACGACATCAGTACGACCCTTGAACACAGGGGTACGACTCCCACTGAAGACGTAGTTAACGACGGGACAACGGCCCCTATAGGTATCATTAGCCTTGTTTTCGAACTGATCCTCAGAGGTCTGGCTTAAGGGTTGAATCACCTTAAATGTCCTCTCGTTACAGAGGCTAACAGCAGTCACTAGCCGACCACCTCGTCAAAATTACGAACAAGAAATGGATCCGAAAATGGGTTGTGGGTGAAGGTTATAGTAGTAGCTGACGCAACCGAAACTATGGAATAGGTTGACGCAACCCAAATTATGGAATAGGTGTTGTTGTTGTTGTTGTTGTTGTTGTAACATTATTTTGCTGAGTCACGTGGGTGAGATGGTTTCGTAATTTTAAAGAAACAAAAGACTTTCATTACCTCGTGCGTGGACATCCAGTGGTGTGTTTACAAGGCGTTGTGTGCGTCCGTGTGTGTGTGTGTTGCGTCTGGTCAAGGTTATAGAACACCTGCTGATTATGAAGGATGGACGAAGGAAAATGATGAAGCACGGATGAGGAAAGATTATATATATATATATATATATATATATATATATATATATATATATATATATATATATATATATATATATATATATATTTTTTTTATGTCTCGTGACAGTTATACTGACAAGTCGACGTGTTATAGGTTATCCTCCTTGGCCCAGTGTTGTAACAGTCTTGTGTGCGTGGGGTTGCGTGCTGTGGTGTGCTCAGGGTAGTGTGTGTGTGTGCAGTGTGGCGTGTCTGGTAACACTGGAGGCTGGTGTGGAGGGAATATCGTGTGTGTGTGTGTGTGTGTGTGTGTGTGTGTGTGTGTGTGTGTGTGTAATTACCCATTGGTGCGGGACGGTTAAGAAATTCGACTCTCGAGGAGCATCGCGTCTTTAACTTTCCTTTAACTGACAGTTTAACGCATGACGAAGTTATGGAAGCGTTCGGTGTCATTTCGTCATTTGTTCGTTATCTTCGTCTTAGGTTTCCCTGCTCCTCCCTTCTTATCCCGCAGTAATCGTTCCTTATTCCTCAATTCGTATGTTCTGAATGCTGGCTGCTCATTTGTTCTTCAGCGTCTTTTACAGAACCGCATTTCTCTTCATCCAGCCTTCTTGCCTTAGATCCATCTACAAGCCGTGTGGTCATAGTGATTCATTTTGTGACTCCATTTCTGATTTGATATCATTGCGAAGCGTAGCTTAGGTTAAATATGCTCTCAGTACGGTGTGTGTGTGTGTGTGTGTGTGTGTGTGGAGCATGACTCCTGTGAGGTAGGTTGCACGCTCGTATTGCGTGCACTCCCACAACCCGTCAGGGGGTAAGGACTGTCCTCAAGTCAGACCCCCTTCCTGGACCAGTTTGCCTCGAAGCCTCCGTTCGGACAGTAAGGAGGTGTGGCAGAGTAATGTGATCTTGTATTTGTTACTATCCAGCAGAGAGAGAGAGAGAGAGAGAGAGAGAGAGAGAGAGAGAGAGAGAGAGAGAGAGAGAGAGAGAGAGAGAATCCCATTTGTAAATCAGGACAGCGTCGTTCACTCCTCCCTGAGCACGACGACACGACCTCGGACCCTATAATGGTGGTACGACCCTTGAGCATCGTGAGACGACCCTACAGTATGATGGGCTGGTCTTTGACCCGACTGACCGTTAAGGATCAAGTGAAAAGCGAAGACATTATGGCTGTTGGGTCGCATCCTCGTCGTTGCTCAAAGGTTAGCACCGGCATGTTCAAGAGTCGCGCCGTCGTGTTCAATGGTCGCGCCGTCGTGCTCAAGGGTCGCACCGTCGTGTTCAAGGGTCGCATCGTCGTGCTCAAGGGTCGCACCGTCGTGCTCGAGGGTCACACCGTCGTGTTCAAGGGTCGCACCGTCGTGCTCGAGGGTCGCACCGTCGTGTTCGAGGGTCGCACCGTCGTGTTCAAGGGTCGCACCGTCGTGCTCGAGGGTCGCACCGTCGTCGTGCTCAAGATGTCGTGCCGTCGTCGTCCTCGAGGGCCACACCGTCGTCCTCAAGGGCCGCACCGTCGTCCTCAAGGGTCGTCATGTTGTGCTGACTGAGTTCAGAGGTTGTTTTCAACCACATTATGTTAATTTCATGATAATAGGTTCCATAGGAAGGCGACAACGACCACCTCCTTCACACAGGAGAGAAGGATTGAAAGGAAAAGCGATAAAGCTATGGAAATAAGAAGGACTCAGCGGTACAGTGACAGGAGAGGTTTGCATAATATTTATGATTGTTGCAGGTCATGATATCCGCAGGAAATTTATGATATATTTACTTTTGATGTCCCATGTTTGATTATGTAAGAAGTGGATTAATGTGATCTTTTGTTTTCATGGATGAATGTTTTGTGTTCACAGTCTTATATTTTCAACTCTTTTTCTGCTTCGTAATAAAGTTTACACGGTGGTCATCAAACGACTGATTTTACGTCTCTCATCATTATTGTGGAACCACCTTATAAAAAAAGGTAAATGATATAGAATTTACCCCCCCATGTTGTGGTGACTCACTGTTTTTATTCATACCAAATCATTCAGTAATTTTATGATACAAATATTTGCATATTCACAATCTGGAGTTTAATCTAACCTTTGATTGCGATCGAAATTTACATCCTCGGCTGACACACTAGTTAGTTAAGCATCTACCCGACTAGACCATCCCCTCAAGAACAGTGGATGTTCTAAGACCTTCCTGAGTTCACCTCCTCCTCCTCCTCCTCCTGTGTTCTCATGTAATACGTCCCCTTCAGGAGTAGACGTACACGTTACTCTATCTTTCGAACTGAGTTTCCCTTTGAGGGATCGTCAGCTTCATCGCCTGTAGAAAAATTTGTTAAATGTGGTGGTGTACGTTTCATCTCGGACGAAAACAGTGAACTTCAAGAAAAAATAAACGTGCTCATATAAAGACACTGTTGATTCCTTTTTTTTTCTGGATTGCATTCCATAGTTTGATGTTTTTCATGGAGACTTTTGTTGGCTCGTATCCTGTTATGGGAACTTAGCTGGTATCTATCGTTGGATCTTAAGGTTGTATTTTCAAGTCATGGGGACTTAGTACTTAGAATGTCAACGGGAACTTACCCACAGTATGTAAGGTTAGCACAACAGGTGTTTTAGTAGAGATGATGGAGAGTAAGGTAGACAGTGTAGGATTACTATCAGGATCTACATTATAATAAGAAACATATGTGTATACTGTGGGTCACCACCAGCCATTGTACACTGTTGTAGAGGGGCATAAACTTGAACTCACTGAGCACGACGGTACGAATGGGTCTTGACCTGACCACCAAAAAAAGGGTTGGGTCAAGGGCCAGCCAGGCCAGGCATTGTACGGAAAGGCCCACCGTATCGTCAAGTATAAAGGGTCGTTATGTCGTACTGAATGTATGCAAAGGAGTGTTAAGTGTTAAGAGAGAAGAAGAAGCATGGGTAAAGTGCATCATTATGAGTAATGAGGATGATTAATGAGTCATTTAATGTGAACAATGGTTGCGCAGAATAATCTCGCAGCTGCTACAGCAGTAGTATTAGTGTGGCCTTGGTGAGGCAACTTGTTAATTACTTCATTATGGATAAAATTAACGTAGGGCTTTTCACTGACCGTCACTTACGCCTGTGAACTATTAATTGCCTCATTAAAACTTTATTAGTGCCTTAATGGTTTAGCGCAGTCCTTGATGATGGTCTCTGACGTCTGATTTACCCAACTTATATATTTTCTTTTCAGAAATTCAGCCTTCTGGTTTGTACTTTATATATATATATATATATATATATATATATATATATATATATATATATATATATATATATATATATATATATATATATATATATATATATCATGTATTTAGTCGAGGAGCAGTTGTGTATTTAGCTGCACTGGATATTCATCATGGGTTTTAAGTTTTAAGGTATTTACCGAAAGCTCATAATACAACTTTTATTTTCTCTCTCTTTTATATGTCAAAAGATTCGGTCACGGACGAGGCCATATCGAGGCCAGACCTTGGATAGAGAGAGAGAGGGCAAAAGAAATGGGGAGAAATGAAAATGTATTTGTGGAGGAATTAGGGAAATGATAAATACTGGACCAGGAATAATAAAAGGAAAGTGTGTGTGTGTGTGTGTGTGTGTGTGTGTGTTGTAGGGAACAGGTAGTAAGGAGACAAACCCCCCAATTCATTCGTAATGATAACGTAAGTGATGAATCTATGGTTGGGATTGTGGGGATACACGTGAGCCAGGCCAGACCTGTCCCACCAACACAGACTATGTAGTTGTATATGGCTTAATTCCTGCACAACACATTAACGAGACCTGTTGTTCAGTCATTATTTCCGGGATGCCCAGTACTGACGTGGTGTCAGGCGAAACTGATGTCCTGTCAATCCAGGAGGCTGGATCGCTCAGAGTCGCTGGGTCGAGCTGACGGAAGCAGACGTATTGACGTGGGACGTATTGTGCTAGAGGGGATGGCAGCTACACAGGAAGGAGCTGTTGACTCTAATTCAGCGATGAATATCGAGAGCGACTCACGCTACACCAATGTTATCCAACCTCTGATATTACTGTTGTGTATGCTTAAAGCTCCTGCCGTATCTAAGGTGTTGATTCATTCAAAGGGGAAACGTCTGTGTTCTGCCGTGTCTCTTTTTTTTTTTTTTTATCCACGTGATCAACCAGGCTGTTGATGTGCTTAGGAGGTACGTAAACGTGTTTTTGGTACAGCTTGACTTTATTAGGTTCCTGCTAACGTCCAATTTATTAAAGCTCGGGGGATGATGTGGTTGAGGGTCTGCGAACCCATAGATGTAGAAGACTAAGATCAGTGGCAAATGGTCACGGAGTTATATGATGTTGTAGCATGTGGTTCCATGGTACACCACATGGCCTACATTAAAAGGTCGTGTTCTACCAGCTACATGTTACCGTACAGCATTGTACTTTTTGGGGGGGGGCCATTTTCAGTATGACAGTGTCTGGGGTCTTGTGCTGATCACAGGAGTGTTAAGTGGTACGGGACTTATCATTACAGCTGATATTAGAACGTGTGGCTCTCTCAGCATCTCCGCCATCAGTTATAAGGTCCTCGAAAGGCGTCTCAGATTTTAATGTTCGAGACACTACCAGTCATGGTTAGGTTCTGGTCTCTACACCTTATGATCTTACCAGTTACTTAGCTTCCCAGTTTCCACCATTTCTTCAACGTGCCCAGTATTCACACCGGCTCTAACCACTTCTCACTTCCTCTCTGACATTTCTCCTCTGCTCCCGTCCATCTCCATAAGTCTGGCCAGGCCGGCCGCACCAGCTTAGGCTGAGGAGGAGGAGGAGGGTGAGAGGGGGTATCCATTATTCTCTCTAACCTCCTGACGGCGTCGTAACTCTGCTTCTGTGTGTGTATGTACGTCAGCTCTTTCGTTGTGATGGCTCCACACCAGTGTGAGGGAAACCCCCCTCGACAGATGTACCGTCATGAGCTGTAGAGGTATATGTAGAGTGGTGCGCTATAGACACGGTCGTGGTGAGCTATAGAAACATACACTGGCGTGCTATAGACACTAGTCAAGATTAATAAAGATTCATCGAGGGAGTGCGACGGGGTTTAATAGACAAGGTCGTGTCGTGGTGGGTTATAGAAAATGACCTAAGCGTGCCACAGACATAGTCGCGTGGTGATTGCTGGCGTTGGTGGGATGGAGATGGCGCGATGTTGTTGCACAGTAACATGTGACGTCGTCGGGAGTGCCACAGAGGGACAGATCTTGTGAGGGTTAGGGAATGGCACTACTGGCGTCGCCTGGAGTTCCCCAACACCTCCCGTTGTCCCTGAAGGTCAGGGTTACCCCAGTTAGCGCTAGAGTGGAGGGGAGTTACGCGTAGGACCCTGGAGGAGTATGGGACGTGGGCAGAGACGGAGTGTGGTGAGAGTAGAACAGTATGTGAGGTTGTGAAGCACAACACTTGTGCTGTGATGGTACAGGAGGAGAGTGAAGGGCGACCTTGGCGCGCACCTTCCAGCCCCGACACACACACACACACACACACACACACACACACACACACACACACACACACACGGGGCAAACATTCTTCTCCTCCTGGCTGGGTTTACGGTGATGCAGGGAACCATCTCCTGTGACCTCATCTATGCAAATGTATTCCTCATCATCTGGCGGGCAGTACTTACGCATTCCCTCGTCATGCCTCCTCCGTCTCCAAGACTTCTTCCCTTCCTCCTCTTTCTCAACATTATCCCCGCCCTCACTCCTCCTCTTTCTTAACATTATACCCATCCTCCCTCCTACGTCTTCTCCGACATTATACTCACCCTCCCTCCTCCTCTTCCCAAGCATTATACCCACACTCCCTCCTCCTATCCCCCAACATTATAGCCATCACATCCTCCGACACCATTCCTCCTGCTCCTTTTCCTCTTCTACTTCCCTCTTCTCTTCCTCTTTCTTAATTTTCTTTGTTTCCCTCTTCGCCCACATCTTCCTTGTCGTTATGCTTCTTCCTGGTAGACAGCCACCGGCCAGGGAGGTTCTACCAGTACTGCCCGCCCACCTGGGAATCATGAGGGTTAGCGACGGCTGTGCTGTGAGCCAGCGTTTTTAATAGCTGTCAAGTTTCACTCCTGTGGTCCGGGTATCTCTCTTTATTTCCTGCCTCACCCACACATGCCCTGCTGGCGTTCAGTCCATATATAAACAACTTCTCCATCTCACCCGTACCACACTTAACAACACGTAACTCCATTTGTTCATCGGGATTTTAGGTTTCTCCTTACGGTAAGCGCTCCGCGCTAGCCCCTGCTGCAACTTGGCAAAAATCTCGTCGTTCACTGTTGACGCTCGCTCACCCGTCAACGACGCAGGACCTGTCCACGGCCGTCCATCAAGGTGACAAAGAACCCACTGTAGACCCGAGCCGTCCGTCCGCCCACCTACCAGCCTCACCCCAGACGTCATGTTCGCCTCTTGCATCTCCACACACACACACACACACACACACACACACACACACACGCACACATGTGTGTGTGTGTGTCTGTGTGTGTGTGTGTGTGTGTGTGTGTGTGTGTGTGTGTGTGTGTTTCAGCAGGAATGGACGGATGTCTACATTGTGGGGTAATAAAGTTAGCTCTAATGGTAAGATGAATGTGAGAGAGACGGACGGTGTTGGAGGGACCATAAAGAAGATGGAGTAAGGGATGTTTATGGTGGCCAGGGGGGTGGAGGCTGGTGGCGGGCTAGGGTCTGTGGGTGTGGTAATAGCAGCGTGGGCGAGGCCTCACTCCCCGCACGCCCATCTTAGCCTGTTAGTGGAGACTGATGGTCCCTGGGCTGAACAGAGAATGCTTGTTATGGAACTGTTCCTACCCCTCTGGTGTGTGTGTGTGTGTGTGTGTGTGTGTGTGTGTGTGTGTATGTGTGTGTGTGTGTGTGTGTGTGTGTGTGTGTGTCTTAGCCATGTGGGTATATACGCATATACACACCTGAAGCCTATGCTATGTACCCTTTCATCGACCAGCCTCTCTGGGTATGATGAACAGCTGGCTTGCCTGTGAGCTGTCTGCCGTGCCCAGGACGCTAACCTGGGCCTGTTCGTGGGTTTGCAACGCTTACCACAACACTGGAGAAGTTCTTTTGTATGAATTTATTCACTTTTGTTTGTTGATAATTTCATTTTGTTATATTTATTCTTGCTTCTTGGTCAGCTGTTATTATAAGAAAATTCTTATCAGTTCTAATGTCTTTTGACAGCGACGGTTGAAAACTGAGAGACAGACAAAGAGACAGACAGACGGGTACAGACCATCAGGTACGAAGACCAGCAGACTCTTAGCCAGTCTCTCCAACCACCAGTTTCAAAAGATTCGAGGGAAACAAGTAGTTTATTCTTTCTTTTCCTTTTCTCTCCCCGCGATATCCTTCTCTGGCTTCTGGTAAATGAAAAAAAAAAAAAAAAAACGGGATTTTACAGACTCGCAGAATTGCACAGGAAAGTTTGAGCACGGTGCTGGCTGGCTGCGGAGAGTGAGTGGCTGGGTGTCGGAGGAGAGGAGATGAGTGGTAGAGAGAGAGAGAGAGAGAGAGAGAGAGAGAGAGAGAGAGAGAGAGAGAGAGAGAGAGAGAGAGTGGACCTGTGACAGGGAGAAAGAAGACTAGTGAGACTGGGGGAAAGTGAGAGAAGGGACTACGGGTGAGAGAGGGGAAGGTAACAAGAACAGATGCGGACGAAGCGTGGCGACCAACCAGTCTAGCGTTCAAGACTCGCTCGCTACGACGAGGGTAAATATACAAAGCAGCGCCGCTCGTTATTTACCCTCTTACACCCTCGTAAGTCTGGGTTAGTGCAAGAGCCGGCCAGCAGGCCCAGTGAAGTCGGGTGATATACACCCCCTGGCCCGGGTGACG
>NC_092281.1:19367218-19424718 GCF_036320965.1 Panulirus ornatus | reverse complement strand
CATCACGTATTCACTGACGTATGTAAATTACCCCGGCCTTGTGTAACCTGTGGTAACACGGGACAGTAAATCTCAAATCAATGGTTTACAAGAGACAGGTGATTATGGACGGGGTTTCCCAAGGCTGTGTGGGTGCTAGGCATCACCATCTGTATGTATATACAACCTGTGTGTGCGTGTGTGTGTGTGTGTGTGTGTGTGTGGGAGGGTCGAACGTGGAACATTATGAGGATCGTTCATACAGCGAGGGTGTGTGTGTGTGTGTGTGTGTATGGGTTGGGTTGGGTATGTTCTCCATGAAGATCTTCTGTTCATTATTTTCGCCTAGTTTAAGAAAGTGACGTAAGTAATCGTAATAATTACCCCCCAACCCCACAGCAGTCAGTAGGCCTAAAGCTGCAGTAATTAGCCAGCCAAACAACCATGGATAATCATCTGTTTTCCGTGTTTATGTGTGTGTGTGTTCGTGTGGCTGTGGTCCCACGTTGCAAAATTAACCTTCAGACACCAGCGTTTGTGGGTCATACTCACGTGTTATAGATTATAATCTCTTGTGATAAATAGAGAGGTAACTGATTGGCTGGCTGGCATCTGCCTGGCTGTAATGAAATATAGTGTTCGTCCAATGCAATACGATTACAGTGATCAGTGATAATACAGTGATTACAGTGATTATTAATAATCCCGTTGCTGTATTTGTCCATAACAAATGTACTTATAGCGTTGTCTTGCAAACAGTACCATGTTCTGAGTACATTGAGTACAAGAATGAGATGAATGTTGTTGGCTTTACCCAAAGAGTCCTGGAAAGTTTCGTGTAGGATCGTTGTTTACGATGCTATTAAAAGGGGTCGTGATGGTTAGAGTCGTTACCCCCCCCCCCCCTAACTCGTTAGGTTTTTCATTACTCTCTTGTGTTACTGATGTTTTCTCCAGGTATTCAAAAGGGTTTCCCTGTGTGTGCTAAGCTATTATAGGTATGGTTGGTTGGTGTGTACGGTAACGAAGGGTCTGTTTCGAAGTGCCTCGCCTGCTGAGACTTTTGTGAGATAGTGGATGAGTCTGCTCAATTTTCCGGATGGATAGTTTGTAGGAATTAGAGTGTGTTGGGTGAAGTGGAACTGATGAGTGTGTTGGGTGAGCTGGGACTGGAGAGTGTGTTGGGTGAGCTGTGACTGATGAGTGTGTTGGTTGAGGCTGTGACTGGAGAGTGTGTTGGTTGAGGCTGTGACTGGAGAGTGTGTTGGTTGAGCTGTGACTGGTGAGTGTGTTGGTTGAAGTAGGAAATACTTAAACCCCGAGAGGAATTAGAGTGTGTTGGGTACGCTCCCCTCCCATCCTGGGGAGGATGGGAGGGGAGCGGGTAGACACCACCACAGGAAGGTGTGTACCTCCACAGATTTTTCTCCGATGGTATCCACGTTGACCCCCTTCCAGAGGGCGCGCCACCTGTCATACGCTTGCGTCCCACATAGACCCCCTTCGTTAGCCCCATTATCCACACCGTCTCTCTTCCCCCTCCCCCCCCCTCCCCAGCACCAATATTCCACGCCGCTTTCACCTCTCTCTCTCTCTCTCTCTCTCTCTCTCTCTCTCTCTCTCTCTCTCTCTCTCTCTCTCTCTCTCTCTCTCTCTCTGTGTGTGTAAATCCCCAGCCTGCTGTCAACTGTAGGGCGACTCGGCTGTAATCCCTACTTCATCACGTAATACATTACCTGAAGCGTGTAGCCCTTGGGTTACAACGTAATATGTGTGTGTGTGTGTGTGTGTGTGTGTGTGTGTGTGTGTGTGTGTGTGTGTGTCCTCTCCACGCCACGGGGGATGTCGCCTGACGCGGGTCCATTACCATCACGTCAATCCCCTTGTGTGGCATAGAGGCCACGCCCGTCAGTGGGTGCGCCAGAGTTGTGCTCTGTCACGGCAAACACACACACACACACACACACACACACACACACACACACACACACACACACACACACTGCCAACCAATCAGGCATCATACTCTGTGGTTGATATTACTAAGCCTTAGATCCCGGCCACCGCCCCTTTCATACAGTACCAAGATCCTACTCATTACCCGGAAGGGAAACATGGGAGAAAAACGGAACAGGGAAGAGACACTCTGGAAAGGAGGGAAAAGGCGAGGGAAGGGGAGAAAGTCGTGAAACGGAGAGAGAGAGAGAGAGAGAGAGAGAGAGAGAGAGAGAGAGAGAGAGAGAGAGAGAGAGAGAGACGGCCACCGGGACCCATAACAGTACACATTTCCATAGGTGTTTTGTACTAAACGCTCCTCTCCCCAACACACACACACACACACACACACACACACACACACACACACACACACTTCCTGCTGGGGTAACAGGGGTAGACGCTTGGCCCTGATATCTCCTGTCCTTCTCTCTCTGATTTTCGTTTTCCTCGACGAACATTGGCTTTCTCCCTCTTACACTTGTGAAACGCCCCATCTCCCCGCCCTCACGAACTCTACACCCTCCCCCTGGACGGATACTCCTCCCTTTCCTATACACTCTCCCTTCCCTTCATACTCTTGCATGACGCTCCTTTCACCACAGTCACGCTATGTCCTCCTTTCCCATCAGTCATTTCCATGCAGAATTTTCCTCATTATTGTGGTGACGGTCTGTCCCCAAGGCCTGGGAGCACCTGGCTCCTCTCTCCGCCCTCACACACTCGCAACTGTTGTGTAGCCTCCTGCAGGCACACCTCCCCTCTCTCTCTCTCTCTCTCTCTCTCTCTCTCTCTCTCTCTCTCTCTCTCTCTCTCACCCCCAAGGTCTCCCCCTCCAGTTATTACCGCCAGTGTCACTCTGTGCCCTGCACGTAGCAACCTCCAGGTCTTCCCCCAGCAGGAGGACCACCCCCGCCAGTGTTGCCGTCCCGAGGGTTTGACTTCACTACAGGCAGTGTTGGGGGCACCGAGGCCTTCACTTCCCAGCTGACAATGTTGGTGCGCCCAGCGCTACGCTCCCCTGCTGGTAGTAGTGTTGAGGGCCCCCAAGGGCTACATTCTCATAATGACCAGGTTGTGGCCCTCAGGACCACACTCCCGTAACGGCGGTGTTGGAAAGGTGACGGGGCAAGGCGCCTCCCTCCCACCAACACATACACACACACCTCACTCCCTCTGCCACACCTCCACACACACACACACACACACACACACACACACACACACACACACACACACACCTCACTCCCTCTGCCACACCTCCACACACACACACACACACACACACACACACACCCATTTTTGTACACTCCAAGCATGTGTTGCTCTTGTCATCTCCCCTACACCCAACTCTTACGTAGTCATGTTTGTCTTTTGACGTTGGAGGCGGCAACAGTTATAGATAAGTGTCCACATCATGGCCGGGCATTAATTGAATTATAAGGAGAAAAGAAGAGACAGAGAACACTTCCCCGTTGTTTTGCGGACACGCTTACGCAAACACATGACTGGTATGTGTGTGTTTGTGTGTGTGTGTGTGTGTGTGTGTGTGTGTGCGTGCGTGCGTGCGCGCGCATATAGGAGTAAAGACGCGGCACATATATACAAGGGTAAGAGATGGAGCAACATGAGTGTAACACTCTCTTCCAGCAGCACACAAGCAGTAATCACACACACACACACACACACACACACACACACACACACACATATATATATATATACACGCCCGCGCGCGCACGCACACATACCCAAACCGCTATTCACGCCAGACACGCATTAGCCGTCCTTCACACACCGTACCCCCAACAGACCCTGTCAGCCCGACTCTACTCCTTACACTTAACTTCCTCACACATCCTCCTCCTTCATCTCCCTCCACTCGTACTCTCCGACTCGAAAACTCCCAGCCTGACTCTCTTTCTCACACACACACACACACTGTGGTGCTTCAGGTCACCCTTATCAGGTCACCCTTGTCAGCCAGATTTCCTTTGTCGTCCACTCCAGCCCGACGCGGACCTCAAACATTGCGGGCGACATTCAGACATTTCCTCCGCACTCCAGAATGTCTGAGGAGGCTCTGGCGCGCACCTCCCCAAACACCTGCATTGTCCTCAGAACTGTGCGTGTGTGGATGTGTCTGCCTCACAGCTGCTACGGCCACCTGCCTGCGAACTCAGGCTCCTCCCTCGACCCACTGCCGGCCACCATCCCCTTCCCTGCTGCTTTGACGCATGTCAAGAGTTCCTCGTCCTCTTTCCCAGTTCTCTCCTTAACGGCTACGTCTGCCCCTTTGAGTGGGTGTGGTCGTTGCGTGGTGTAGTCACAGGCACGAGAGACACTCCGTACCTGGAGCGGTTTCGACCATCTTCAACGACAGTGGCTTAGCTGGTAAGGAGGACTTCGAGGGAAAGAGAGAGAGAGAGATTTTTTTTTTCTCCTGCCACTGTATCGCAGACGGAGAGGGTGTGTGCGTCCCCTCTCATAAGTCGGGACGTCTCCTAATCTACAGCATCCTTCCACGACGTAACTTAGGGAGGCGACGCAGTCCGACGCGCCAGGTGGTGGCGCTTGACGCTGTTGATACCTGAGACTGGTTCATGCTACTACGGAGGAATTCACTTAAGGAACCATTAACGTACGTGGTTGATAGATAGGCACCTGCCCTAGGTCGGTGTGTGTGTGTGTGTGTGTGTGTGTGTGTGTGTGCAAGGACGTAGAGGTTTGAAACGTTATATATTAGAAAACGTCCAAGAGATGGGGACCCACGAGTGTAACCCTCCCTCCCCTCACTGTACGAGAAGGTTATCACATCGCCAGGTATTCCCAGGCTGGACATTGTGACGGTTGTAACACAGATAACGTTACAGTGTGGTGCGGGAGCGTGTGGGTCGTAATGGTACATGTACAGTGGTTTGGTCGTATTCATCGCCACATGACTGTAGGAACTGACGTATGAAAGATATTACCCCTCTCTCTCTCTCTCTCTCTCTCTCTCTCTCTCTCTCTCTCTCTCTCTCTCTCTCTCTCTCTCTCTCTCTCTCTCTCTCTCTCTCTCTATATATATATATATATATATATATATATATATATATATATATATCTGTGTGTGTGTGTGTGTGTGTGTGTGGGGACACACTCTCTCTCTCTCTAGCTCTCTCTCTATCTATCTGTGTGTGTGTGTGTGTGTGTGTGTGTGTGTGTGTGTGTGTGTGTGTGTGGACAGACGGACCTCAGGACCCCCCCCCCCCTCCCCCACCTGACGCTGGGCCGGGGAGACTTGGAAGGTCAGACCATTCAGCGAGAGGTAAACAGGTCAGGTCAGGTGAGGAGAGGGTGGGGGGCTGTGGAGGCAGGTGACGTCAGGATGTGGCAGAGTTTCCGCTCTGGTTATGACGAAGTGGGACTGCCACTGGTGACGTAGGAGGATGTTCCCCCCCTCGCACCACCAGTTCTCTGTTGTGGTCATCATCACTAACACAAGTGACGCTAGTTTCCTCTGTACATACATTGCTACGAGGAAGAATTTTGTAATCATTTACTTTCCTGCGTTGGCTTCGTGGATACACCGTCTCTTCGTCCCTGTCGACGGAAATTGACCAATACGTACCAAGTAAACGCGGACGTCTAGGCTCCGCCTCACAGTCTGTCCACTGAGACAAGAGGAACAAATTGGCCAAGACTGCGAACGGCTGAAGAGGCTCGCGACCCGCCACCATGACTCAGGTCGCTGCTACACAGTATTACTGAGGCTGTACCATGAAGTACGCAGGGGGATGGCATCATAAAGAAGAGGCTGGAGGAAGGTAGATAGTAATTAGAGACGCTAAGACCAGTAAACGAGGATAATTAACGTGATGAGTCGTATTAATGTTACAGAACAGTGCGGAACACCGTGCGTGAAGTCATGGTGGGGGGGTTGGGTTATAGTCGTCTTGACCACGTGAGGTTCCATAACTCCGTGGCTTACACGACCTCACCCATGTATGTCATATCAGGTTACGGGTGTTACCCCGTCAGACAGGTGGCGGCGGCACCTGGTTGCCGTCCTTGTCAAGCCAAGTGGTGTCGCATCCAAAGTCGCATGATAAGCGAAATGTATCTCATCCGAAGGGGACGACCCAGCGCGCTGAAACATCCGGTGTTGACATCCTGTGTGTAGGTTGTGGGGCAGCTGGTGCTGACACGCCAAGTGTACACCTGAGGGAGGAGCATCCGCATTTAGAGGATGAGAGGAGGAGGGGGGGGGGTGTTGTACGAGGATGGGATGGGGTGGTGGGTGTCGCTGCTGCCTATCCCGTCATTGTGAGGTGGTATCAGACACAGCCGAACAATGGTCTCCTTTGCATAAGTACCTCCTCCGGATGTCTCATGCATAATGTACGAGAACCAGAGCCCAGATCCACACAGACCAACTCCGTGGTATACCTTGGGTGCTTCATATACCCAGTTATAGCTCAGCGTCCTCCCAAACACCGCGGTACTCATCCTCATGATTGTGGGCCCACATACCTTAAGATCTTTCCTTCATCCTTCCATCTTCATCTTGTTCCCCTCACTTCTGACATGTAGGTCCGCTTAAGTATTCTTTTTCTTTTTTCAATCATTCCGGATCTTCGACCCATTTCAGCACACCGTGGTTGGCCACATCAATCAGGCTGCGTTCGCTATCGCATTTCTCTCGCACGCTGTCATCCCCCACATGGCGAAACATCCTGACACCAAATTTCGTCCTCGAGTATTTCATTTTCAACACATTTTCATCCTTTTTCATTTCCATCTGTTCAAGATTCGAGACTAGTATTCCTACAACGTTGTAGGACTACCATGTCTTCAAACATACCTATCTTTTGCCCTAACCGATTCTGACTTCTTCCCTACGCTCTTCGCTTCACCCAGGATCACATCCTCCCTCAAATGCCTAAAGCGCCTTTCATCCTCCATCCAAGTCTGCCCTTCTTAAACTTTCACTTCGACCGAAGTTTCTCAGTCACATGATACACCTCATTACATTATTTTCCTTCACGTTCAGGTTCACATCTCTCAGAAAAGTCTGTCACCAGCGTCGTATCATCTGCAAACATCTGTTGATTCTCCTCTATTGATCCTGTTTATGTCTTCTTTCAATCACATAACCTCAGGACCCCGTTTTGCGAAGCGCCTGCAACTTCAGGATCCTTCGTCCAGGGGTTCGTGCACCTTCAGGATTGCGCTACACTTGGTAACAAACAGGATGGACTCTTTCAAAGCGAGAAGGTCTTTGACGAGACGATAATCTCGTCTTCTGTGTGTACTAGTCCCACCATAGGTGACTTTCCACGAGCGGTGTAACCTTAGGCAGGTAGAGTTAGGTTATAAATATACATGGGAAACGAAGAGTTGTCCTTCGAAAGACCGTACCTCTCCCCTTTGGCATGAGATTTGACAGAACCAAGAACTCGGTCAGAGCAGCTGATTATGTCACCCCTGTTACCTCCAGTATCTAGGGGCTTCGAGGAAAGGATAATAAAGAACTGGTTTACCTGGTCTCTCATACACGGCCCGAATAGAATCGTGGACGCAGCCACAGGAGCCAGCTGTGGTGGTGGAGTGAACTTGTCTCCGAGGTTATATATATATATGAACCACATTTCTTTCTCTTTTCTCTTTCATTGAATCGTCGTCGGCCTTTGTGTTGGTGGGTTCATATCACGGTGGTCGCTGTGGGAACGACGTAAAATCTGTAGTTACGGGCGGTTGACGGTGTGTGGCGTGGAGTGATGTGAAAAGATACAATGGGATGGCGTGGCTGTGAGGTGAGGTGGAACCCTGGGGTGTGGCATGGGGCGAAGTGAGGTAAGGCGGGGATGGAGGGAAGGCTGTTGTTCTTAGGTGTTGGTGTGGGTTGTGATTGTGGGGGGCGATTGTTGGGATTTGTGGGAAGGGATGAAGGGGGTAAGTGGTGCATGACTTTCCAATAATCAGAGGGTTTTTGGTCGTGTGGAGGAATCTTATGTATGTATGTATACCCACGCCCACATGGAATCATGTATGTATGTATACCCACGCCCACATACGTGTGTGGTACACATTCATGTACACACACACATATGTACTTCACACTGGTGCAGTGGAGAAAGAAAGTATTCCTACATCTTGCGGGAAAGATGAAACAACATGCTCCCAGCTTTCACGTTTATTCCAACGCCTCGTCAGGGATAATGAGACAAAGGAGAGAGAGAGAGAGAGAGAGAGAGAGAGAGAGAGAGAGAGAGAGAGAGAGAGAGAGAGAGAGAGAGAGAGGGGGGGGGGGGGGCAATGGTCAGACGAGGGGAAGGACCCAATGGTCAGACGACTAAAAGGAGCAGGTGGCCTGCTGTGATGAAATATCCTACGTTCCTCTCCAGGTGTGGACAGCTCTGCTGAAATCCTTGAATATTCTTACTCTACTTCCCAAGAATTAAAGATGCTGAGGCAGTGTTTAACGCGGGTGTTCAGTGCATGACACGTAAGATATTATTAACTGCTTCTTCAGTTGAAGGATCATGTCTGATTAAGTCTTGGAAGATGTATTATTTCAATGGTGGAATGTATGAATTTGATTGAATGTTAATTTCAGATAAAATTAGCGTTCCTCGGTTAAATTTTGAATCAGTATCAGTGTGTGTGTGTGTGTGTGTGTGTGTGTGTGTGTGTGTTCAATACAATCATTCATCAGTGCAGCGTTACCAGGCTCCGCCTCCATGGACAGGTAACGCAGCGAAGGATGAAGCATCATCGGAGTACAATCTCGTCCAAAACCTTCTCGCTGCTCCTGATAGAAGGGCCAGCGTTGAAGGTGCAGGTTCCCCTTTAAGAGTGGGTCCTGGAGGTGTATAATAATAATTTAGCTGTGTTGCCTACTCAGTACTAGGGAGGGTATTGGGCGAGGTAGTGTGTTCAGGATATTCTATGGCAGCTACTGCGAGTTTATGGCCCCGAGCTGAGGCATCGAACCCGGTTCGTGGAGTCCGCGACACGCCACACCCTGGAACAGTTTCCAAGAAATGGTCTCTTTCGAGGTGTCGAGCCCTGGACCTTCGAATTATGGCGGCAGCAGCGTGCTGCCCCTCACACCTTCTGAACTGTGGAATTTCCTCATTCGGTGTATCTTTTATTTCCCGGAGCACGGCCATGTTGGAGGGTGAAAGTGAAGCCGCTGGAAAAGGCTTCAGGAAGTATCGTGAACCGTGCCATCGGTTGCAGCAGGTCTTCTCGCCTGGCGGAGCAGTTAGGACGGTGCATAACAACACCTGCCTTTGTTGCAGGATTCCACCATCTTCGCAACAATGCACCTTCAACCGATGCAGTATTCACAGTGCAGGGAGTTAGGAGGGTGGGGTGGGTGGTGGCCGAAAAGTTTCGACCCTGCTGGCGGTGGTGGTGGTGGGCCAGACGCTTTGCTGATTCGACAACCACCCCTCCTCCTCCTCCTCCTCCTCCTCCTCCTCCTCCTCCTCCTCCTCGAGTCTGATGGCTTTGGCCGTCGACAGTGACTCTTCGAGTATCAGGTATTGGTCGGACCAGACGACTGTCAGGTCATACCGTCTGGTGGTTACAATTAGCTCGACAGGACTCGGCCAACGCTGAGCCCCCGTCGATGTTGCTCAACCCATGTTCCCACACACCAGTGAGGATGATGATGATGATGATGATGGCGATGATGATGATGATGACGATGATGATGATGATGATGTACGTCCTCGTAAAACTTGTAAATGTATCTTGTAAATGCTTCTGTCTCACCATGAGCCACTGGTCAGCAGACTCGCTTCCCTGTAATGATAGATTGCAAAGCTCTCTCTCTCTCTCTCTCTCTCTCTCTCTCTCTCTCTCTCTCTCTCTCTCTCAGGAAACTTGGCGAGGTTACGCGGCTCTCTTGAGCTCTGCCACCCGTCATGAAGTGTCATGAGACAAACGCAGGCATGAGCGCACGCAAGGCCTCCTTGAGAGACTGACCTCTTCTCCTACTACTTTACGACCCTTGAGCCCGACGGCTCATCGCGAGGGTACGACCCTTAAGCACATAGATAGATAGATAGATAGATAGATAGATAGATAGAGAGAGAGAGAGAGAGAGAGAGAGAGAGAGAGAGAGAGAGAGAGAGAGAGAGAGAGAGAGAGAGAGACGTAGTTTAGGAAACCTTTGTCCCCCTACACTTCCTGTATGGTCATTTCCCTTCCTGTTTGTTTCCTCTGCAGCCTCCGCTCCCTCCCTGTTTGTTCACAGGACAGCCTCAGTTCCCATCACAACTTTAATTCACTTCTTTTCTTCCCTCCTTCCCCTTGCCCTGCCACCCTTCCTAGATTCCCTCCTCTCTTTTTTGTTTTGATTTCTTTCTTCCCTCCACTTCCCTTGTGTTCCCTCCACTTCTTGTGTTCCCTCCACTTTCCTTGTCTTCCCTCCACTTCCCTTGTGTTCCTCCACTTCCCTTGTGTTCCCGTCACTTCCTGTCTCTTCCTTCACTTTCCTTATATTCCCTCCACTTCCCAAGTTCCCTCCACTTCTCCGTGTTCGCCCACACTGTTCCCTCTGGTCACTGGAGCGTGGTCCTGGGATATGCAAATTGCTTCCGTTGAGTTTATGTCATTAGCGTTGTAACGAGAGGGTCCCTGTGTTGGGGGAGGCACCTGGGGAGAGGTGATGGGGTGATAGATACCCGGGGTAAGTTGATGGGGAGATATAGAGATTCGGGGAGAGTTGATGGGGAGATATAGATACCTGGGGAGAGTTGATGGGGAGATATAGACCAGGGAGAGTTGATGGGGAGAGATACTCAGGGAGAGATACTCAGGGAGAGGTGATGGGGAGATATAGACCTGGGAGAGTTGATGGGGAGAGATACTCAGGGAGAGGTGATGGGGAGATATAGACCCGGGAGAGTTGATGGGGAGAGATGCTCAGGGAGAGGTGATGGGGAGAGATGCTCAGGGAGAGGTGATGGGGAGAGATGCTCAGAGAGAGGTGATGGGAGAGAGATACTCAGGGAGAGGTGATGGGGAGATATAGACCCGGGAGAGTTGATGGAGAGAGATACTCAGAGAGAGGTGATGGGGAGAGATACTCAGGGAGGGGTGATGGGGAGATAGATATCCGGGGAGAGATGATGGGGAGACGAATATTCGGGGAGAGGATAGGTGATGGGTGGTGAGTAGGGAGAGGGAGATGGGGGGGTGTAGGTCTTGAATGTTATTGCCTGCTATACATGAGCAGATCAGCGGGTGGTGGAGTCGAACTGGTGATGACGACGACTGAGTGGCAGTGTACGTCGTCAGGTGGGTCGCCTCCTCCCCCGCCGCCGTCAGCCACGAGCGGTTATTATTATTATTACAGCCACGCCGGATCAGCGAGCGTCCGGATAATGGGTCCTACCGTTAAATGGACCGTGTGTAGGAGGGGGATGGGGGGATGGGGGGGGAGGGGGTCATCATCAAAGTATCGGTTGGTTAAACTGCTTAACAACCACCACTCCCCCCCCCCTTTTCCCCCTTCCCCCCCTCCCCGGGGAGGGGGACACTTTCACTCCACGTACTTGTGGTCGCCGTGATGGTCGTGACGTGACGTGACCTGACGTGACGTGACACGTCGCCGTGTGACGCGATGTGGTGTGGCGGTGTACTTGGAGAGAGACACGAAGGACGCATGACGAGGTCAGGGGTTCGACGTTTCTGAATACCACGCAAAAGGTCCTGCGTTCGAATCCTGGCTGATGGAGGATATTATGTGATATATATATATATATATATATATATATATATATATATATATATATATATATATATATATATATATATATATGTATATATATATATATATATATATATATATATATATATATATATATATATATATATATATATATATCGGGGCCTGAACATGCAGGAGGGTGAAAGGAGGGCAAGGAATAGAGTGAATTGGAGCGATGTGGTATACAGGGGTTGACGTGCTGTCAGTGGATTGAATCAAGGCATGTGAAGCGTCCGGGGTAAACCAAGGAAAGCTGTGTAGGTATGTATATTTGCGTGTGTGGACGTGTGTATGTACATGTGTATGGGGGGGGGGTTGGGCCATTTCTTTCGTCTGTTTCCTTGCGCTACCTCGCAAACGCGAGGTATATATGTAGGAATAGCGATTATAATCTTCCCCATTTGTCTCGTCTCCTTGATTTATATTTTGATTTTTGCAGCAAGATGGACGGCTCTGTTCTCCCCGCCATGACGAACTATCTCTATAGGGGTTCAGTCAGCATCCTCCTCCTCCTCGTGATGGATCACTGTCACACTCTCTTTTTTGAGTCTGTTCTCTCACTCTCACTCTCTCACATTTTTGAGTTTGTTCTCTCACTCTCACTCTCTCACATTTTTGAGTTTGTTCTCTCACTCTCACACTCTCTCATTTTTGAGTCTGTGCTTGTGACAGCATTAGGGAGAGAGAGAGAGAGAGAGAGAGAGAGAGAGAGAGAGAGAGAGAGAGAGAGAGAGAGAGAGACCTCCTTCTCAGTCCGACTGGACCGGAGTGTTCAAGGGTACTCCCGGAGGAGGGAGTGTCCTTGCTGCAACCTCCTCCTCCTCCTCCTCATCTACCGCCCTCCCGCTTCCCTGGTGTGTTTACCACAGTCCACCACCACAGTTCCTGGCGCCGCCCCACAGCGGGGCTTGACTACCTCAGTGATTCATCTCACACACGTGACCACATTTGGGAGTCGGTTCTTCCGGAGCTAAGTGGTGTGTGGGAGGAGGATTGAGCTCGGTAAAGGAGTTCAGCTCCTTGACTCCAGCGTGATTGATTAGATGTCTGGCGGAATTAAGGCTCAGCACTTATGCCAGATTCACTCAGAATATTCATGGAATACTCCTTGTATATTCATGAAGCTGATCCACGAATAGTCTTCATTACCTTGATTGACTTGATTCGGTATTCATGTTTCATTCGTCCGTTCGAATCGTCACTTCAGTGCCGTGAATCATATCCATCCTCGACTCGTTGGATGTTCCTATTTATACGTTATTTGTAGGAGGGCGTTCATATCATTGCTCAGTTATACGTTATTTGTAGGAGGGCGTTCATATCATTGCTCATTTATACGTTATTTGTAGGTGGGCGTTCATATCATCGCCCAATTATACGTTATAATTAGAAGGGCGTTCAGTATATTTAAGAAAACACGGGAGTTCCTCATCTCATGCGAAAGGAACAGTATCGAAACAGAATGAGCTTAGTGGTCTCGCTCAGCGGACGTCACCAAGCCAGAGATTGTGGGTGTGGCCCACACGATCCTCCACACTATTGTCAAGACGAGCGAGAGGCGATGCCTTTCGGTGTCTACAGCCCGCCGCCCCACCCACCTCCGTTTATCGGATAAACAACTTATCGTGTAACTCAAACCTGAACTGTGATTTGTTTTATATCTCTGGTAATGACCGTGATATACATTAGCCACCGTCCGGAAGTGGTAAATGTTATGTATTCCGCAAGAGAGTCGCCCAAAGAGGAGCGAGTTAATTGGGCCTCCGAACATGCCAGATGGCGACCGCCAGAGTTTTGGTCGCCAAGGACGAAGAGCAGGTGACGGTGGCGGTACGTGGTTATTTTTGTTCTCCAGGATGAAGAAGGCCAGGGTCAGTCAGACGATTCTTCTCTCTTTGTTTCCCCCAGAGGTTTGATAGGTTCATCCATTTTAAGTTCCCCAGGATAAACAAGGGCATGCTATAAAACGTGCAGTTTAGGGAAGAGAAAAGATTTTTTAAAACTAGGGTGATCTAGGCTTGGGTGATGTCTGCTTTAGCTGAATTGTCTCACAATTCGCAGGTTCTGATTTTTCTAGCTATTTTTTTTTCTATGAAGTTGCTAGGACCAAAACTAACCTAACCGAGGTTGGATCAGTTAGGTGCAATATATTATTATTTTAGACTTGATAACGTATTTTTTATATTCATTACTGCATCCTGTATGATTATTTTAGACTTGATAATGTATTTATTACTGCATCCTGTGTGAAGGTACAGCACAACATGACCTTGTTCGTCCCGAATGGAAACAAAAGCATTTATGTTGACCTTGTAGGAGAGAGAGAGAGAGAGAGAGAGAGAGAGAGAGAGAGAGAGAGAGAGAGAGAGAGAGAGAGAGATCTGCGTGGCCGGCACCACACCCACCTTGACAGAGAAAAGTGTCACGTGAATTCGAGTTAACATTTGACATGCAAGGTTTTTTTTTTCTCGAGCATGATCGGTGCGACCAATGCCACTGAATTTTTGCTAAAGATTAGAAACGGTAACCCCCTGAGAACGTCCGTAGCCCCCCTGAGAACGTCGGTAGCCCCCCTGAGAACTTCGACAGCCCCCTGAGAACGTCGGTAGCCTCCTGAGAACGTCGGTAACCCCATGAGAACGTCGGTAGCCCTCCTGAGAACTTCGACAGCCCCCTGAGAACGTCGGTAGCCTCCTGATGACGTCGGTAGCCCCCTGAGAATGTCGGTAGCTCCTGAGAACGTCGGTAGCCCCCTAAGAACGTCATTAGCCCCCTGAGATCGTCGGTAACCCCCTGGGAACGTCCGTAGCCCCCCTGAGAACGTCGGTAGCCCTCCTGAGAACGTCGGTAGCCCTCCTGAGAACGTCGGTAGCCTCCTGAGAACTTCGACAGCCCCCTGAGAACGTCGGTAGCCTCCTGAGAACTTCGACAGCCCCCTGAGAACTTCGACAGCCCCCTGAGAACGTCCGTAGCCCCCCTGAGAACGTCGGTAGCCTCCTGAGAACTTCGACAGCCCCCTGAGAACGTCGGTAACCCCCTGAGAACGTCCGTAGCCCCCCTGAGAACGTCGGTAGCCTCCTGAGAACTTCGACAGCCCCCTGAGAACTTCGACAGCCCCCTGAGAACGTCCGTAGCCCCCCTGAGAACGTCGGTAGCCTCCTGAGAATTTCGACAGCCCCCTGAGAACGTCGGTAGCCCCCCTGAGAACGTCGGTAGCCCCCTGAGAACGTCGGTAGCCCCCCTGAGAACGTTGTTAACCCCCCTGAGGACGTGGGTACGGTCGTATAAGACGACGTTACGTTCATTCATACTGAAGGGGCGAACTACAAGTGTATTCCATGGTTGTGTCGAGTCTAAACACGTCCGTGGCTCGCAGTTCTCATATCTAAATCCGATAAAAGAAAATGTGTTTCTTCCTTTCGTTCATTTTTCTTTTTCTTTTTTTTTATATATTATTTCTAAGAGTCGCACGTTACGATCTGCAGCGGTTGTGGGAAGAAACAGCCTACAAGGTAGCGGCCCAGGTGGTGTCTGTGTGGAGCCGGGGACTGGAAGAAAGTAGGGTGATGGTTGTCTGACCCGTCCATTGTGGGTAGTGGGGGATGGGGTGGGTAGGGTGAGGATAGGGAAGGGGTTGAGGGGCAGGTGTCTGTGAGTGGGGGGAAGGGGGAAGAAGAAGGAAGTGAGATGTGTGTGTGTGTGTGTGTGTGTGTGTGTGTGTGTGTGTGTGTGTGTGTGTGGTTCAGGAGGGAGTTGGGAGACAGGTAAAGGGAGGATTGAGGTCTGGGGGTAAGTGGTGGTGGTGGGGGGTAGGAGAAACCTGGCAGGTGAGAGGCTGGTGGTGAAGGAGGGAGGAAGGTGGTGTTTACGTCTTGAAGATGCGTAATGGTGCAGTAACTTGGGGGACGGAGGACGGAGGAGGGGATGGTTCCTGGATGGTCCGCCTCCTGTACACGATAATGTACTTCCTTATTCTGACGAAGTGGTGAGAGTTTTTCTTTTTTTTTTTGTTATTTAGACTCTCTTCTCTTCTTTCCTGGAACATGTTTGTTGAGCATGGCGAGAGAGAGATAGAGAGAGAGAGAGAGAGAGAGAGAGAGAGAGAGAGAGAGAGAGAGAGAGAGAGAGAGTATTATTTGTCAAGCAAGACGGATGGTGAGCGCTACGCGCAATGCCCGGCCGTTTGGCACATCTCGTGGTGGTCTCTCTCTCTCTCTCTCTCCATACTCTCCACAGAATAAAGCTTGAGCATCACTTGTCACTCAGTGGGATGGAGTAATTCATTTAATCAGTCATCGTAACGCAGTGGTATATCACTCTACCTTCTCAGCCACTCCTCTCTCCCTGGCCGTGTTGCGGTGGCATACCTTCACTGATTAACGTGTGTCACCACCCGCTTGGAGAGAGTAACTAAAGGTTATTGTATCATTCTTGGGCATGAGGAATAACGCAGGCATGGTAAGTCGAGAGGCTGGAGCTCAAGTTGGTCTTGTCTTTAGAACCAAAAGTGAAAAGGCCTGCACGTCCTTGGTGACCGGATGCATGATAGATTCATCTTCATTATGACTTTGCTAAAAAAAAAAAAAATTAGAAAAAGTTTCCTTCTGGCATATTAATCCTGCAAGGTATTTTTTTTCTCTTCAATCTGTTTTCCGTTCGGCGTGTTGCCGGAGGAGAGAGAGAGAGAGAGAGAGAGAGAGAGAGAGAGAGAGAGAGAGAGAGAGAGAGAGAGAGAGAGAGACTTTGGCTTTGCTCTCTTTTACCTCAGCTGCTTTTAAGAAGAATGCCATTATTTATATGATTTAAGTTCTGTTTAGTCTAGACCACCTCGCTTGGACCTTGGGTCTGTGCTCTCTCTCTCTCTCTCTCTCTCTCTCTCTCTCTCTCTCTCTCTCTCTCTCTCTCTCTCTCTCTCTCTCTCTCTCTCCCTCTCAGTGTAAATCTGAGATGCGTTTCGTGTTAGGTTGCCGCAGGAGCCAAGCCACCTCTGACCCGGCGTCTCTTCCTCTACCACACAGATATTCTTCCGTCGAGACACGCGCAACGGCCGTAAGCTGACCAAGCTGGCGGCCGCCATCGAGGAAGGGAGCAGCAGCACCAACACCCACCACCACCACCACCATCACCACCACCACGGCCATCACCATCACCGGCACGGCAGCCATCACCACCACCCCATCGCCAACGGCCTGAAGGAGACAAACAATAAGCTGGATGAACCCAAAGCGAAGCGGGTACGTTGTGATCCAACACTGAACGTTTGAGCTTTGATATTGTTATGTATTATCATATTGACACACACACACACACACACACACACGCAAGCATGCACGCACGCACATACACACACACACACGCAAGCATGCACACAAGCACGCACGCAAGCCTGCACACACACACACACACACACACACACACACACACACACACACACACGCAAGCAGCACCACGCACATACACACACACACACACGCAAGCATGCACGCACGCACATACACACACACACACACGCGCAAGCATGCACACAAGCACGCACGCACACACGCAAGCATGCACGCGCACACACACACACACACACACACACACACACACACACACACACACACACACACACACGCAAGCATGCACACAAGCACGCAAGCATGCACGCACGCACATACACACACACACACACACACACACGCAAGCATGCACACAAGCACGCACGCACACACGCAAGCATGCACGCACGCACATACACACACACACACACACACACACGCAAGCATGCACACAAGCACGCACGCACACACGCAAGCACACACACACGCAAGCACACACACACACACACACACACACACACACACACACACACACACACATACACGCACGCACGCACGCACGCACACACACACACACACACACACACACACACACACACACACACACACACACACACACACACACATTTTTTCATACATATTCGCCATTTACCTCGTTAGCGAGGTAGCCTTAAGAACAGAGGACCGAGTCTTCTAGGGAATATCCTCACTTGACCCCCTTCTCTGTTCCCCGCTATCTCCCCTTTTAGTCGCCTTTCGCTAAGTTGGATGAGATATTTCGAAATATTCGAGTTTGATTTGATACCTATGGCTTAGTAACGTAGGCTTTCGACCACTCTGTGTGTTCCCCTCACCGTATAAGCTTAACATTCATGACACTAGAATTACTAGGATGTTTGTGGAGTCTTGGCTGAAGGTATCGGTTCCTCGTTGAATCACGACTCAAACAGGGAGGGTCCTGAGGTGGTTCAGTGTGTGGAGGGAGAACCCTCAGAGTGACTGGTGTGTCCAGACTGTGTCATGCTGGATTGTGTGACCTGTGCTACACTTCACATGACACCTCTCCCATTAACCTACCAGCTCTCCCCCACCCCTCCCTCTCTCTCTCTCTCTCTTCCTTGAGAGTGAGAGGGTGTCTACCTACCTGTGTGTACCTAAGACGAGGTTTTGCCATGTGACAGGGGCTAGCCTTGCCTAATGGCGGCAACATATCGACGTAGGTAGATAGGTCAGTACTCATTCTCTCTCTCTCTCTCTCTCTCTCTCTCTCTCTCTCTCTCTCTCTCTCTCTCTCTCTCTCTCTCTCACACACACACAGATACTTATCGTGGTTCTATTTTTCCCCCCTTGCCGTGCAGGTAGAGGAGGAGGAGGAGCCGGCCCGGTGTTCTGTGTACTCGGTGACTACGTCTGGCAGCACGGCGCCCCTGGAGAGCAGTGAGGGTGTGGGCGGCCTGGCCCCGAAATGTAGATGGGCCGAAACGGGCGTGGACAACCCCGTCTTCGCCGGGGATCTGGACGCTGCCTCCTGGAACCCCGCCGTAAAGGAATCCATTGTCAACGGTACCCAGGTGGGTATTGGTCAGGTGGGCGTGAGACAGATGGCTGGTGGATAGATAGATGGGTGGTGGATGAGATAGATTGGTAGTAGGTAAGTGGATAGATGGATTGTAGACAAGTGGGTGTGAGACAGATGGGTGGTGGGCAGATGGACAGATGGGTTGTAGACAGGTGGATGTGGCAGATGGGTTGTAGACAGGTGGATGTGACAGATGATTGGTAGAGAGGTGGATGTGACAGATGGGTTGTAGACAGGTGGATGTGACTGATGGGTTGTAGACAGGTGGATGTGACAGATGATTGGTAGGCAGGTGGGTAGATGGGTTATTGACAGATGGGTGTGAGACACATGGGAGGTGGGTTAGATAACCACATCAACAGCTGCTTACACTATGTTACACACTTGTGTATTGTAGCCACAAGTGTTGGATGGAATAAGGTGATATGACCAGGAAGAACAATGGTTATTAAAGGCTAATATTTAATGAAGTGTCCTCAGCATATGAACCATACAGACGACCAGTGTGGAAGTACCTAGATGAAACACAATCTGGATGGAAAATATGAGGATGATTATGAGATGAATGGGAATTGATAAGACCTTAATATTGATTTAGAAGTGGATGATTGCCCTAAGGATGATTCGTTTCATCATCATCAAGATGATTAACTTTGTGTCAGAGACGGCACTTCTCTCTCCACTCATGAACGACCATGACAGACACATATCATGAAGTGGAAATATCATTTCTATGCTATATGACTATATGTACTTACCTATTAATTGTATAGTAACATACATACAGGCATGAGAGTAGCAGTGTACTTCAGTATTGATCTCTAGGGCACGACGGTACGATCCCAGGGTATGATGACCCATCAAGGTCAGAGGGAAGGTCATCATGGTCATCATAATTAAGGGTCATAACGTGGGGCTCAGAGAGTTAAGAAAATAAAAAGGTCGTCTTATGAAAAATTAACGTCGAAAAAAAAGATAGTGGATTATTTGATGAACGACAAATTTACTAATTGATTTTCACGAAAGACTCGGAAGGACTTTATCTCTCTTCTGTCCCTGGGTATAGAGTCGGTAATGATAAGACATATAGAAGTAGACAGACGTATTTTTTAACTGAGACGGAAATGTTAATGGCAGAAGGGTGACACCTTGTCCACCATACAGTGAGAAACACAAGGGAAACGCCAGTATGTATCTCCAGGAAAGGAAAAAGTACTTTAAGACTCGCTGTGTGTGGTAGGATGTGAATATGTTGGTTCTCATCGCAGGAGCGGCAGAAGATAACCTCTTGATCTGCCGCAGGTGCCGCTGGGAGCCACATCGAAGGCAGCAGCCCAAGGGAGTGTGGTAGCCCCTGAGGTGGCGCCCCACGAGGGCCATGGCCACTCCCACCTGGGCATCACCAAGCTGGGCAACAAGGGCATCGCCTCCAATCTGCGCTCCCTCCTCGTCATCCTCGCTCTCTCCTTTCACTCAGTCTTCGAGGTATGTGCGTGTCTGTGGAGGACGTTCAGTTGGTATACATACATACATACATACATACATACGCAGATTTGCATGTACACCGGGTTTATAATGGGTTGATGAATTATCATGTGGCCTTCTCCTTCCTCCCTCAATATGGCCTTCTTCCTCCCTCAATATGGTCCTCTCCTTCCTCCCTCAATATGGCCTCCTTCCTCCCTCAATATGGCCTTCCTCCCTCAATATGGCCTTCTTCCTCCCTCAATATGGTCCTCTCCTTCCTCCCTCAATATGGCCTTCTCCTTCCTCCCTCAGGGTTTGGCAGTTGGTCTACAGGAGAACCAGGTCGATGTGTGGTACCTGCTGGGGGCCATCTCGGCCCACAAGCTGGTGATCGCCTTCTGCATGGGCCTTGAGTTGTTGGCTGGGGGCACGGCGGCGGGGATCATGGTGGTGTATATGGTGGTGTTCGCCCTCGTGTCGCCGCTGGGCGTGGCCATCGGCATTGTGATCACGGAGAATGTGGTGTCGCAAAGCGGCGGCCACTTGGTCGTGGTCACCATCCTGCAAGGCCTGGCCGGTGGCACTATCCTCTACGTCACCTTCTTCGAGGTAAGTTACTTACTGGGGCGTGCGTGCCTGTGTGTGTGTGGAGAGAGAGAGAGAGAGAGAGAGAGAGAGAGAGAGAGAGAGAGAGAGAGAGAGAGAGAGAGAGAGAGAGAGACACCCTGAGTGACCAATCTTTTAAGAATTCATTCAGTCGTCCAGCTCTCGAAATATTCTGTTATGGTTACTGTATTCACGTTATTATCTGGCATGTGCTTTTTTTACGTTTTTTTTTTTTTTTTTTTTTTGAAAACTGCGCATTCAGTCTCCTCCATATCCGTATTGCCGATGCCTTTTTCAGAGGAGTTTGTAAACATCATTCACTTGACCTATCCGGTAGTACTTCGGGACGCTCCTTTCGGACATATGACGAGGCACCATCGGGAACTTAAGTGTCTTATAAAAGATCTCTCCTTCAGGAGGGAGGGCTACGACTTACTTGCCTAAGGTTTTCAAGGCTTTCCATAGTCTCCAACCTATGCACATATTGTTGGAGGTAACAGGTCCTCCTTTGTGAAATTGTCTGTATATCCATTTATTCATGAGGACACAAACATCGTTTGGGGGGAATGTATTCATGCAATGATGACAGCTCGTCTCGTATAGACTTCAGGGAAAATGAACCACTGAATATGGAGTCGAGTCTATGCATCTTCTAGAGAATTATTTCTTTACCTTTTTCTTGCCCTGAGTGTCGCCTCCTTGGTCTCTGGACCAGCCTCCTCTGACTTGAAGGGTTGGAGAGACGGTTACTAGAACTAAAACGCTCATCAGTGTGAGTACAGGATCTATGATAAGATGATGCTCATATATATAGACATACAAGAGGATTCGATCTCTTATCGTGTAAGATGATGCCCATACATATAGACATACAAGAGGATTCGATCTCTTATCGTGTAAGATGATGCTCATACATATAGACATACAAGAGGATTCGATCTCTTATCGTGTAAGATGATGCTCATACATATAGACATGCAAGAGGATTCGATCTCTTTATCGTATAAGAACTAGGTTGTGATGTGAAACATATCCTGGCTGTTTAGTTAACCACCCGGTGCATGGATCTTTGCTCTCGAAGACAACTGACTCACCTCCCATCCACACATCACCGAAAGAGAAAGATATATATCCGTGACATTTTAAGAGTTCGTTCTGAATATACTTCCTCGTGTCCTAGATAAAAAAAGAGCTTAGTTTTGGTGGAGCCAGCTCCGACGCTTGCTGCTAAGCTGCATCGTCTCTGTCTCACAATCCAGACTTTCTCTTCTTGGAAGTATTGCTTCAATGACTTACTGCTTCATCCTTTGACTCACTTCCTTTCCCCATCCTCTCTGACTCACTCATTTCTCCTCCTCCCACTTAACGTTTTTCCCTCCTCTGACTCGGACCTGCGTAGCATTTGGAATAGGGGGTTGAGGTGATCTTGGAATAGGAGGTTGAGGTGATCTTGGAATAGGGGGTTGAGGTGATCTTGGAATAGGGGGTTGAGGTGATCTTGGAATAGGGGGTTGAGGTGATCTTGGAATAGGGGATTGAGGTGATCTTGGAATAGGGGGTTGAGGTGATCTTGGAATAGGGGATTGATGTGATCTTGGAATAGGGGGTTGAGGTGATCTTGGAATAGGGGGTTGAGGTGATCTTGGAATAGGGGGTTGAGGTGATCTTGGAATAGGGGGTTGAGATGATCTTGGAATAGGGGGTTGAGGTGATCTTGGAATAGGGGGTTGAAGTGGTTATGGAATAGGGGGTTGAGGTGATCTTGGAATAGGAGGTTGAGGTGATCTTGGAATAGGGGGTTGAGGTGATCTTGGAATAGGGGGTTTGAGGTGATCTTGGAATAGGGGGTTGAGGTGATGATGATGTGTTTGACCTGAGCAGTTGGCACACGTCATTTCTACCACTGTCCCTTCCTACATCTCATTCGTTTCCTGATGATACATTTCAAAACACTTTCCCCTGCTGTATCCAGGAAACCCCACAAATTGAACATCATACAGTCTGTTCCCCAAAGGCTATGAGTGTACTGTGCCACAATTATTTTTTTCTTTAGCGTGTATTCCATATTGGTAAAGCCCTTATTCTTTCTAGTACAGACCACTGTTCACGTATTTAAGTGTAGTCTACCACGTGTCTCTCTTTGCCAGAGAACGTTTTGGTTTCCTCCTCCTCCTCTCCCCGAACAGCAAAGATGTAAAAGTCTCTTCCTTCTTTTGTCTTTCCCACGTCGCTTAACCTCTCCATCTCTCGAGAGTAGGAGCCGCGATCACCTGAGGAGGTCGAGTTTACCCCTGTTGTATCCGTGTTTTTTTTTCCCCCTCACACTCATTACTTCTCTCTTCAGCCCCAGTCGGCTCTTAACAGAAGCCTTTTATTGGAAAAAGTTCCGTGTTCGGACCTCCTTGTTGATCTTGTGCCTATTTGTCTCTTTCCTGCAGGTGCTGGAGCGTGAGCGTAGCCGCGGGGGAGGGCGGCTCCTGAAGTTGCTCTTCGTCTTGCTGGGTTTCGCTGCCATGGCCTCGCTGGAGGCCGTGGGAGGCCACAGCCACGGCCCTAGCGGCGGACACGGACACGGACACAGCCATGGCGGGGCGGCGGCGGGCACCGTGGACGATATCATGGGCAAGGGCAACCACACCTCGCACGAACACGATGGCCACCACGACCATCACGACCACCACGACCATCACGATCACCACGATCACCACGATCATCACGACCACCACGATCACAGCCACCACGACCACCACGACCATAGTCACTAGTGTCGGTGGTGGTGCCGCAACACACGACCACCACACGACCGTCAGGGACACTACTAGTGGTGGGTTAGTGGTACCTGGAAGCAACGACCACGACCAACACCACCAGCCTTGGTGGTTAGGTAGGTCTGGTGGTAGTTTGCGACGACCACAAATCGCCACGACCGTCAGGGACGCCAGTGGGTGGTAGGCGCGACAAGCCTCGCCTCACTACGACCACAGACATCAGTATTGGTAATGGCATTAGTGTTGTGCGTTCAAGTGGGGGGGGGGGGGTAGGTGTGGTGGTGTTGGCTGCTCCTGAAGGTGAAATAAAGTAGGACCGGCGGAGGGACGACACCTGCAGTTAATTGGCACAATTAGAATCCTTGAAGTAGGAGCATCGAGTTACATACATGTGAGTAACCTTGGCTCTGTGGTCTGGTGACCTGAGATCTGTGAAGGAGGTTCATGTGGAAACACAGTTTGAAGTGATTGATCTCTTGGAGTCATGATACGGAGGGAAGGTGAGTATACAAGACCCACCCATCCGTTATCGTGGAGGAGGCTATGGTGATTTTAATGAGGTCGAAGATACCGTGATTGTGAGCGACATTTAGTGATTGTGATCTCATGGACATTGCACTGATCAACAGCCCTTTTGTGCCTTGGGGGGAAAAAAAAAAGAATCCATTTAAGAAAAAACAAATCCAAATCATGCTGTTTTCTCTAACAATACAAAGTGTACTCAAACCTTAGCAGTGACCACTAGCAACATTCCATTCAACACCCTCGTAGTAGGACTTCAGAAAAAAAAGTGTTTTATATTTAAGTGTTAAAATGCTGGTTTATATATATATATATATATATATATATATATATATATATATATATATATATATATATATATATATATTCGTTCATATGATCGTTAGTGGCCAAAGGTATCGTTTCATGGTTCAGTTCTGCTTCGAAGTTTGGCTGCCAAGGCTTGTGGTGTTCCGCTTTTGTCTAGTGTGTTTTGCTTTCGAAGGCCAAATAGTGTCTCATCAGTGTGTTTATATTGAGGAATTCAACAGTTTTTTATATAATATATACATATCTATATATATTTTTTTTACGTGGACTGCATTTGTAGTGGTTTTATGCAACGCTTATTTCATATGGAAGTGTGTGTGAGTGCGTCTGGTGTGTTATTGTTCATGTCGTGTGTGAATTTTGAGAAACGTGTTGTGTGTTGTGCCGAAGTGAAGGTCGACTTATAACAACAGCTGGGAAGATAAAATAAAATAATAGTCCAGTTGAAGTAAAGCAACATTACTGTTAACTTTGGAAAGTGAAATTTTTTTTTTCTTCTCATCAAATTGTGTAATAGGAAAAGAGTGAAAAATCAGACTATTTAAATGCCCAAGTTGGTTAGTGACTGCCCTGCCAGTCACCAGCATAACTGTTGACTGAAACAGTTCAGTGTCTTCCTCGTAGGCGGGTACCACCAGTTGGTCGGGTTGGGAGACCACCTCTGCGCCGGTGGACAACATAGAAGGGTTTTGTTTACCATGTCAGACCGAATGGGAGTAAGACGATGATGGTGTCAGACTGGCCAGGTGTTTGCTTGGGTCTGTGGTCCAGGCCCTTGTCACACTCAGGGTTGGCTCCCTGACGACCTGGGAGAGGATATGCTGCTGCTGGACTGGTGGGTTGACATATTGAGCTTGAAATGTTGAAGTCCAGGCATGAGGGTGTGGGCGGCGATCGGCACGTTAACCCTCAGTTGTATGAATGATTTAGTGGTGTATTTTCGATACTACGAGGCAGTGGGGTGGGAGACGTGCAGCTTCTGGCGTGGGCGCCCTGACCAACGGTTGTTGGGAGGAGGGTATTACACAAGGCTCAGCGAGGGTTTGTGGGGAAGTGGCTTGAGGGGCGTGGGAAGGGAGGACATGTATGTGGTCGGGAGGTACACGCTACCTAGTAGCAGGGAGAGATCTACTGCCAGTATAGACAGATTGCTCAGGAGAGGAGCGAGAGATGATGAGAACAAAGGGAGGAGGTTAAACAGTTAGTGGTAAGGACGGGAAGCAGAGGGAGGGTAATAGGAAGGAAGCAGGACAGTAAGAGGAGGCGAGTGTGAGGTCGGGAGGGAGGGAGGTGTGAGCATGAGGCAGGATAGACAGGCTGGGACGGGTGGATCAGGATCCAGGAACATGTAACTCTGATCAGATCACTTCCTGCCTGATCGCAGACGACACACGATCTGACGGGGTTTCGCCAACCGTCCCATCAGCCGCTGCCTCTCCCTCATTTCTCCCTCGTTTGCATCTTCCTCCACCTCCTCCACCTTCAGTATCTCTCCCCACCTTGACCTTCTCCCAAGTTCATCCTCTTACCTATCCTCCCGGTCGTCTTCCTCCTCCTCCTCCTCCTCCTCGCCCACGCCTTCTTCAGTAGCAATAAACGTGAGCTACTGTCGGGTCTCGTAAATTCGGCTTGGGAGGCAATGCGGCACGGGTGAGCTGGGTATGGTGGGGGTGTCTCCCGTGCACATCATTGAATGTCCAGCCTACCTGCACGAGAGGAGGCAGACCACACGATAATACTACATAAACCGGTAATAGCGTTGCTAAATATAACCTCGGCTTTAAAGCCTGGCTTGGGTTGGGGTTGGGCCCTGGTGCCGGCTCCCTTTGATGTTGATACCACCCGTCGTTGTATTAGCGGTCCTGACGTCACAGATGACGTCATCACTGACCTCATAGTTTCGTCCATTGGAACGGCTAATGGAGAAGCAGGAGAAGAGGGGGATTATTTACGTTAATTTTTTTTTTATATGAAAAAAATATACATAGTGTTGTATACGTGGTCTACCTCGCTGGCGCGGGATATGGAAAACATGTAGAAAAATGTATATTTTCAACGCGAATGAATAGCTACATTTGGCGAGGCTGTATCACTGAGAGGACGAATTCAGCATACAACTTATCACTCCAGAGGAGAAGTATACATTACCCTGCCACTGGAAGTAGCGCAGCCTTGGGTTGCAGGAGTTTGGATAACACCGGGACTCATAGAAAATGGTACTGATGTAAAACATGAATAACGATGATTATATATATATATATATATATATATATATATATATATATATATATATATATATATATATATATATATATATTCGCCATTTCCCACGTTAGCGAGGTAGTGTTAAGAACAGAGGAATAAGCCAAATCCTCATTTGTCTCCCTTCTCTCTTCCTTCTTTTATCAGTGTTCATTTTGCGCGTGAGGGAGGTGGCGTTAGGAACACATGAGCGAGCCTTGGGGTCGCTACACACACGCTCAGTTTTCCACTCGGTATTATCTACCCCAGACCAGGGACTGCACTGCTCAACCTGGACGTGCGGGGGGAAAGTTAACTGCGCAGTCTTAAACTACAAAGGCCAGCCATTTTGGCATTGGTCTGTGCAGGTAGAACTGTGTTTGTGGATGGTGGCTCTTGGAGACGGGTGGGGAAAAAAAGAAAAAAAACTTCGCTGGACCTTCTTTCAGAGTTATGCTCCCGGCATCCAGTCGTCGCCTTGCATGACGCCTGAGATAGGTTGGCAATATTCTGTCTCCTTGATTCGATTCCGATATATGTATATATATATATATATATATATATATATATATATATATATATATATATATATATATATATAGTGTGTGTGTGTGTGTGTAAGTGAGCTATAAACAAGTGTTTTCCAAGAACAAATACTAGCTTTTCGCGGCTAAAAGTTTCGTTTCCAGCCCGAGGGTGGATGTATGCGGCGTCGATAGCCAAGATAAAGTACTGTTCTCTATGATTCTTTTCCCTTATGAATCAATGGTGCTTTGGGCATTAGTCCTGAATTCCAGTCAGTCACAAGGAAGAGATGGGATGGCGAGTTTCAAGAGGAGTGAGGTGGTTGTGTGGGTTGATAGGAGGAGACAGAGAGGAAGGGAACTAGGTGAAGAGGTAAATGCTAGTTAGATGATTACGACAGAAGGGCAGGTAGTCCTGACGTTGCGGTGCTGACGGTGTGCGAGTGTGGCCGGGGCGTTGGCTAGTGTTGGGTGTATCCTCCTCGGTGGCTGGCCAGGGACTGAGTGTAGGCGGAGTAACAAGTGGTGACTGGGTTTCCTTAACCACCAGCAGGTTTGTGATTACAATTTGCGTGTTACGGGGAGGGAGTGTTGCACTCGTGTTGCCCCGTCTCTTAACCTTGTACTGTGTTTACTCCTATGTGTTGCATACACACACACACACACACCCACACCGTCATATGATCGTAAACACATCTGCACACTCCTGGCCACATCCACACCTGGTTGTACAGACATCTGTCCCCACCCGCAGCTCAGTTTCCATGTTGGCATTAGTGAGGGAGAGGGTGGGGCAGCGGTAGCGTTGGGGTGGTATGAAAACGTTTATCTTTATTGTTATATTCCAAGCTTTACTTACCCGTTGGTTCAAACGTTTTTCTCTCTCTCAATCCTCCTCTATTTTCACGTCTCGCTCAGCTCTCCGTCAGCTTAACTCTCCTCAGCCATCCATAAAACTTCACCTACTTGAAGTCATACTCGCCATAGCGCCTGTCAGAAACGGCAGGATGGTACTACCCTTAAGAACGCGGTTACGACGCATTTTTGCCCTATAACAGCGGCTGTTATATTGTGCACTCCTTCCCATCCTGTGGGATTTGGCGCAAAAGAGGCCATAGTGCACAAAAGGTCCAGTGAACTAAATTAGTGGTTGCATGTGATGGTAAACTTATTAGGATACGGGGCAGCTGTCTGGCAGTTGTATGGGAGTGTATGAGGTAGCTGTACGGTAAGAGAAGGGTGAAGCGAGGTCATACACTACACTTGGCTATTTGTCTTGGTCACGTGTCTGGCTGGACGTGCGTGTGTGTGTCTCTGCTGTCATTCGAGTGAGTACCTGGGCGTGCCTGCTCGGCAGCGTTGCGTGTCCCTGCTCGCTAGAGGGTAATGAACACAAGCACGCAGAGGTCTCGCTAGGTTGCAAAACGGTCCAGACAGACCAACCTACTACTTTACGTGCTCACCCACACCACCTTACTTGCTTGGCGTACTTGAGCCGTGAGGACGACCGTGCCTAGCGATGCTGGGGTTGGGCAAAATGTCCCGCTTGGATTGTCCTATGTTTGGGCAGGTTTCTAAAGTCTCAGTTCACGAGTTTAATTAAATTCTGATGCCATCGTTCTACACCGGTTGCTTGTAATGGTTCATTGTATTTGATCAGGGAGGATACATGTTGATGAAAACGGTGAATAATGGTATGAAATTGAAATTCCTGGCGGTGCGATGAGCGGGTCGGTTCTGCACAGGGAGTAGTACCCGCCCGATGATTAGTATAGACGGTTGACCAGTACGTACCAAGGCGGCAACTGAGGCTAGAGTTTAGGAACGGAATCTGAAACCTTTAATCCATGAGTTTCTCTTCTCTTCTACAACCACAAAACAGTCCCGTTAGGATTCGAATTCATTTGTATTGTGTGCCACCTTTTTCCCACTGCTGAATGAGATGGGTGTTCAATGTGCACATAACCAAAAAAAAAAAAAGAAGATAACATTCAGATTCGTCTTTGGCTGTAATTTTATCGTTTTGATATCATTACGATTGTCTGTTCGACTCGGTGTCTTTGTAAGTTTAGAACGTTCATAAGTTCACTCGCAGCTACCTATTACCAACACCTCTAACGACTGTTTAGGTAGTTGGAAGTTTGTTATGCTTTAGATCCGTCGACTGCGTAGGTCATTAATGCCAGCACCAGCAACATCATTTTAGAACCATCATTCGAAAACGCGGACATCATATTAAGATTTTCCCAGATGATTCTACGATCGTACACACTGCACATATGCCCGCCCCTCCCTGTTGTGTGACTGTGTTCATCATTGACTCTCTGCTGCACATGGGAAAAGCTCCCGAAACCCTCATGCAGATGGCCTGTCCGATCTTCCGTTATATAACTTCAGGTAATTCATGGTGCCGGTGCTACGGTGTGTGTGGTGAGTGTGTGTGTGGCGGTGGTACTGATCATCCGGTGGACTGTGAGAGTTACCATGTTATTTAGGCTGCCTGACGTATGACGAATCTTGTAAGACAGGTTTGCCGGACTCGGCGATAGGAGAGAACTTGCCAGCTCTGGTGTTGTGATATTTCCTGGCAGTTCACTAGTGGTGAGGTTAAGAACAAATGTATACCTCATGCTATATCGTAAATTGTATTACCAGATTTGGCTGAATATTTGTTGTGTTAGAGGTTTATGGGTTTGGTCAGTGTCCCCTTGATCATGGCAGGTGTACAATTCTTGAACACGTCGGTGCGACCTTTAAAATATTGGCCTGACCTTTGACCTGGCTTAATGGACGTCTTGTCATGTTCAAGGATTAAACTGTTGTACAGGAGTAAACCAGATTCCGAACCTAAAACGTAAAGCGCCAGGAGCAAAATTTGTACCATATTTATTTTTGTTCTTTGTTAAAAATGGTTATCAATAAATATCTTGTCAGTGAAGTAGGGCCCGTATGGTACACAGCAAACATATAGGAAGCCAAAATAATTGGTTATATACGAGGCAGAACATGGGCTGTCTGACGGTACGATATTTTACCAGACATGTACGACATTTATGTACCAAGCGACCATAATAGTACCATCACAGTGAGAGCAGGTATGATCTTAGAATTATTCTGAACACTTTTAGGTGTTAAAGTTTTTACGATTGGTGGTTCCAGAATAACACTAACGACCTAGATGACCCTGGCAAGCGATAGGCCTAAGCCCAAATATGAAGCAGGCATACGATGAATCGTCAAGGTAGAAATGTTTATACATGCTGAACACGTCTTCAGCTGCCACATCTTGCGTTTATTTTATTCGTTTTAGAATACTTGGCAGAAACGAGACTTCAGAGACTAGTAAAAGCGCAGAAAACTGGTTCAGGAACTTGATTGTTAGGGAAGGTTACAATTTCTAGAGCAGCTCATTCTAACTTAAATTTATTGATTTGTAAATGATAACTGATCACCATACTGGGGAACGTGTTCTCTATATGGTGAATACATATTAGATATATTTTATAAGATGAACAGAAAGATTTACACGAGCAGGGGTCCATTCATCATGTGATGCAGGGTGTTAAGTCTCGTAAAATTGGCTCAATGTGGTATAATCAGTGCAGCTGCTGTGTCTGGGTAAGAGTGGGCCCGCGGGCTTGAGAGAAAAGGTGGGACGTCAGAGACTAACTAGGCTTGTGGTGCACGTGTCGTACGTGAGTTTAAGAACCAATTTTCATCGGCGTTAGGTCTCTCTTTGTGTGGCTCTTTGCCAGTCTACATTAGTTCTGTATCTTGCCTTACTTGAGTTCCTTTATCTTTGTCACTTTGAGATTCCGCCTTCGAGAAACCTTAACTTCTCATCATTATTTCGCGTCCGTATTCATACCAAGGAGGTTCTTTGCCTTGGTGGGTTTCTTGGCCTTAGATGTTGTGGAGCAGCCATTACCTGCAGCAGCCCTTCGTGTTGTGGTGTGGTACAGAGCCTGCAGATCCTGCTCGCCTCTCTCCCTCCCTCTCCTGCCGTTCTAATTAACAGTACTGTCGTAAGTTGACCAAAGCGTGTAATTTTGTAAGACTGAAGGGATAATTACATTGGGAGAGGGGAGATTAATTCGAGGGTTTAATATTACCCGAGAAGTAATAGAACTAATGGAAGTTCATGCAAAAGAAATCGAGAAAGGATCGCGAAAATAATAGTGATAACGGGAGAGTAAAGTAAAGGTAAGGTGAAATTTGAGGAAGAAGACGCAAGAAGTGAAAATGAGGATAAATGGGTAAGAGGGAGGATTAGGAAGGAAATGTTAAATGAAAGATTTTGTCACGGAAAGGGGCAGCGCGAGGGAATTACAAGAGTGGAAAGGACAGGCCAAACAGGGTCATCCGGTGTAGGCGCAGGGTTGGCACCTCCCTCCGCTATTGGGTACTGCAGACATCACTGTGACACCCAATAACATTATCATCATCATCTCCATGTGAGAACGCCAAGTCGTAGACGAACGTTCGTGTATACTGTCATTCCTGGGCCAGGTTGGACGGACACCTTGTGGCAAACCCTGTCATCAATATGGCACACTCTTGGTGTTGAGTTTGTCGGCTTGTGTAACCTCTGGTATGACGCTATGTTTGCGATTCATAATTTCAGTCTCCTAGGTTCTAGTAAGCAAGTTAGAGACTAAACAAGTTTGCGATAAGATTCTCTGAGTTGGTAAGCCTGTGCCATGTTTGGAAGCCACTGATGAACCTGTGAAACAGTTGGCAAGCCTGTATAGGTGTTGGTAATCCTTCCGTGTTGTCAAGGCTGTGAACGAGTTGGTTATATTCTTGCTCCTTTGTGACCAACATGGCTTTGTGGCTTTACATATATTTAAGTCGTCTCATATATTGCTTTTCGCTTTATATATTTCATTATCATGTTTTAGTGACTTGACTACCAATGAACGAGGATGATGATTGTTGTTCAAAATACAGCTGTGATGAGACATCACCTCGTAAGTTGGTAGTCCTATGTACTCGAGTATTAGCATGACAATATATTTGGTTGTGGTAATGTATGTTTGGTCCAGACCAACACCTAGCGGCTGCTGTATACTCCATAGTCCTTATATAATTCCAGTTGTAAAGGGCAGCAGTTGACTTAGCCTAATTACAAGTATCATTTTTGTTGGTCTGTTCACAGGGCGTGGTTGTGAGTATACGTAGTACTGGCTTGTTTTAATGATAGATTTTGTGAAGCACCTTTCTTGTGGCTCAAACCCGTGATGTGTCAGACGCAAGGTGTAAAAAAAATCTTGTGGAAGATTTACCGTTATGGCAAATAACTCTACATAATCCCTTTTTTTTTACGACTACATAGAATCAATAGATCTCCCCACCTCCCCTTCATGATGCGTCTTGCTGCTCGATATATGTGTTCTTGTATGTATGTTGGTATGCTCGTATGTAAAGCACCATTTCTACTGTATGGGGAGAGGGAGTATAGCACATTCATGGGAGCCCATATTGAACATATTGTATCATTAAACTTTTTATACTGTTTTGTGCTGTTTGTCTTCACAATTTCAGTTCCCATTTCATTCATTTATTCCATTTAAACCATTCCATGTGTGCAGGTGTTATTATTAGAGTGTGTGTGTGTGTGTGTGTGTGTGTGTGTGTGTGTATACAATATATAAGGTTGTGGTAGGTGGTACAGGAAATACCGACAAGAGCGAACGGTTTCCCCGCCCACACAGTGACGAGTAAGAATATTTGATTGCTCCATTCCAAAAGGTTTAGCCGACTAGTTAGTGGTTGTAATTGTCTACTTTTTTTTTTTTTGTTTAATAGAGGGAAGATTGGTTATATTTTGCTGAGGATTAATATGAATTACGGCAATTTTAGTTTCCACCACCGGGTTTTTTTTTTTTTTCGAGTTGTATGTTTTTACCGATGGTATTTTCATAAATTCGATGTCTTCTTTAATATTCATTTGCGAGCTGAGTGCCGTATATCAGAGCGTATCTAAAATATGGTTCTAGCGATGGTAAATAAAACGGAAATTTCGTAACGTGTGTTGGGCGTATGATGTAACAATACCTGAATTACTTAACACGAAGATAATTTAGACATAGCTATTATGAAGTATCTTATATAGAGGAACTAAATCTAGCTTGTACTGTGTCATTTCCTTTATGACTGATGGATCATCAGCATTTTAGGTAATTTTTATATTACCAATTTTTTTCCTTTTTTGTGTCAATACATCTTTTCAGGTGCTATGGTTTGATGTGGACAGGTACGAAGTAGGTGTTTATTTGTACCTGTAAGATAATTATACTTTCCATTTCTTCACCTCCTTGGTCTTCCAAGACATATATATATATGTAAACTTATAACCTTCTGTGAAAATGGTAATTAAAAAGGTAACTTTACCTTTCAGAGAGAAGGATGACTTTGTTTTCATTACGCTCAAACGCAGGTCCGAGTGTGTGTGTGTGTGTGTTATGCATGCTTGGTTCCTGCCATTTTTTTTTTTTTTTTTTTTTCAGTATGGTCAGAGTGAAAAACTTTTGAATCGCTCATTGTACTGACCGTTCTTGTACTCCGCAATTGTACATTTGCTTGATATACAGAATTTGGATCTACTTTAGTGTCCAACTCCTGGTCATGTCTGTTCATACTTAACAAGGTGGGGTTAACGTGTTCGTTGATCATGTAGGCACCGTTAACAAGGGCATTTTTAACGACCTGGGGTTCGTTTATCTACAAGCGTAGGTTAGTTTACGGTCTTTTCGAATGTTTCAATATAAGATGTTATTTAATCTAAATAATCTATTTTCTCAATATATAGTGAGTAATTTATAGCAGGGGGGACTGTATTAGGCTACGTAACACTGAGCAGTCTCCATCATAATAGCGTTGGTCCCATAGTTGATACCGTCATTTATTCTCGAGCACAAAGGTTCGAACCCTGAGCAGCGACTGTGAGATCCTTTGGTATGATGGCGTGGTCTTACTGCAGAGATCAGACGCTATAGGTTATCATCGTACCCAAGGGTCGTATACCGTCGTGCTCTGGGCTCGACCCATTATGTGGAGTGTGTTACGTCTGCCTGTTGTTGCCGAATGATAAGAGAGTCGGTAATGTATGTGATTTATACGACACAACTCCGCCAAGAACTTCCTCCATTCCATATATATATATATATATATATATATATATATATATATATATATATATATATATATATATATATATCCTCCCAGCAACATCTCAAGTTGGGCAGGAAAATCAATGCTGTTTACATAAAAGGGGATGAATGATACCGGAACTATTTCTTGGATGTTAAGCCACAGTGTGGTTGGTAGGGTCCTTGAGTAGTAGTGGTTATAGCCTAGCGTAACATTGTTTTGTTTTTTTCATGGCTATCTCCCTCCTTGTAAGGATGACTGAGGTAGAATAATTTGCTATTTGTTATTAATATGATTTTTTAGAGATCTGTGCGAGTTACTGTGTTGGTCAGTTGTTAAGAACAGGTGTGTGTGTGTGTGTGTGTGTGTGTGTGTGTGTGTGTGTGTGTGTGTGTGTGTGTGTGATGGATTTTCCGTTTGAGGTCTTCAGGCAGCGTAATTTTTAAATAGCACACATTCAGGAACATAATTGGATCCGTGGTAGAAATTTTCTTCCCCCTCCCTTACACTGTGCTGGGCCAGAGTCTCTTGGCATTGTTACAGCAAAGTGTACTTAATTGTGTATTCGGAAAAGTTATTATAGTTGATCTGGGATTTTTTTTGCTGGCCCAGGGTTGTACTTCGGGCTGTATCTATCATGCGGTGGCCCAGGGTTGCTGCTGTTCCCAAGGCAGCCTGTCATGTTCCCAGGACAGCCTTGAGCTGTGCCACGGGCTACCTGTTATAAAAAAAAAAAATGTTCTCAATACAGTGTTATGATATGTGATATTTTGTACGTGTATAGAATATTGTATTTGGATTATAATTTTTACAAATAAAAAATTAGTTTATAAATGTTTGGATCATTGCCCCCGTCTGACTGGGTCATTGTTTGAATCGAAAGGTAAACCAGGTTGTTTGGTCTTGCTTAGTTTGCAAATGTTGGACGTTCGATCGGGTGTACGACTTGGCCCGTCAGAACTACAGTCGGACGTCCTGATCCTTGCACGCTGACCTCTTTTTTTTTTTCCCCTTTTAGTCGTACGTTGACAATCCAGGAACACACACACACACACACACACACACACACACACACACACAGCTTGACTGAATGTGGAACAGCCTCGCACAAGCACCCCCCGTTAGGCTAACTACCGGGTGAGTTATTGCCTCGTTATGCTCCAGACCCGTGGCCAGGCCTCTCGTCCTTGTGTACATACAGATGGTGGTGACTGGAGTGAACACTGGCAGTTAGTCGGAAGGGCTTGTAAGCTGAATGATCTCTCTCTCTCTCTCTCTCTCTCTCTCTCTCTCTCTCTCTCTCTCTCTCTCTCTCTCTCTCTCTCCTACCTTACTTCCTCTCTTCATTTCCCCGTTTCCCCCTCTTTCTAACCATTCCCCTTTCTCTGTGTATCACACACACACACACACACACACCTGTCATTTGACCTACTTTTAAAACGTACTGACACACTTGGTCGGGTACAGCACAACCCCACGTCCCATTGTTCTACTGTTGGGCCGCCATTGCCGTTGGTGGGAGCCTATCCCCTGGCTTTCAGGTCATCCTGTTGTGTACTGTTAACACACCTGTTACCTCCCCATTGTTACAGGGCCAAACGCCAGCTGACACTGAACGGTAAGTACTCCGTTCGAATCCTACTGATAAACTTGTGACCGCAACATAACAGCACAAGAGTACAATGGTACGACCCTCGAGTTCTACGGTACGACCCTCGAGTTCTACGGTACGACCCTCGAGTTCTACGGTACGACCCTCGAGTTCTACGGTACGGCCTTCGAGCACGATGGTACGACCCTTGAGTTCTACGGTACGACCGTCGAACACGATGATGCGACCCTTGAGTTCTACGGTACGACCCTTGAGTTCTAAGGTACGGCCTTCGAGCACGATGGTGCGACCCTTGAGCTCTACGGTGCGACCCTTGAACGCTACGGTGCGACTGTCGAACACGATGATGCGACTCGAGTTCTACGGTACGGCCTTCGAGCACGATGGTGCGACCCTTGAACGTTACGGTACGACTGTCGAGCACGAAGGTACGAACTCTTCGGTAATAATCGCGTGCCCATCATGCCCTAGCGTCGTACCGTTGTGCTCATCCGTCGCACCGTCGTAGTCAAGGGGTTAATGGTGTACCATATCAGGTACCAACTGTTGTCCAGAGAGAGAGAGAGAGAGAGAGAGAGAGAGAGAGAGAGAGAGAGAGAGAGAGAGCGTGAAAATGAATTCTCTGGCTTTCCCTGTTGGCTCTGATCGTTAGAGAAGTTAACGATGTGAGTATAATTTCCTGATTTTCTGCTCATGGTAACTGCTGGTCACACACACACACACACACACACACACACACACACACACACAGTTTATAGGTAATACGTGGTATATGTTGCTGATGGTAGTTAGCGGTATGTGATGTTGAGGTAGTACATGTTACCTACAAAATAGTTAGCGGTATGTGATGACCAGGACGTTATGTATCCAAAGCGATGTTTTTCTATTGCTGAGTATTGGATGTCGTAAAGCATTAACAACAGAAAATATATACTATTAATACCAAGAAACTATTTATAAAATGATAATGATTATGATTATAGTAGTAATAATGATAATAATGATATCACTTATTATTAATGGTATTGATATTGGCCAGCAAAGTGAGAGTGAGTTAGGCTGGTTTGGATCCACTGGTGTCCTACACTGCTACGGGATCTTGAGCCATCCAAATCGAAACATTCGCAAGAAACTCGTACAATAAGTTGATATAAAAAAAAAAAACCTAGTTAGTACAACCGTGGATATACCATGGTTGTAAAGCGGATCCAAACAGCCGATTAGAACAAGCTTGGAGTGAATATATTTTGGCTGAACAAATACAAATTTAGAGGAATGTAAACAATATAACACTGGGTCCATTCGAGGCTGCGTTTGCTAGTGGAGGATCAGCGTGGTAAAAGTTGAAAGGTATACAGGTAATTCAGAGAGAATGACCTGCAAATTATCAATGCGGATAAGGAGGCGCAAATAATGTCAGCTGTGGACTTGTAGCCAAATAGTTATCAAGCTTATTCTTCAACGTATCTATAGTTCTGCTTTCAAACACTCTAAATGGCAAGGCGTTCCATATGTTAACTATCCTGTTAAGGAAAAAGTACTTCCCCTCATTCGAAGTACAATATTTGCCCACAATTTGTGTACCCATTACTGCAAGTGGAATCGGACAAATGAAGACTTAAGTAACGTGATGGATCAAGATTGTAATCAAAGCCTCTAATCATTTTGAATACTTGTATTAGGTCATCTCTTAGCCTTCTCAATTCTAAGTTAAATAGATTCAAGTCGTTTAATCTGATCTCGTAGGATTTGTTTCTCAGCTCGGGAATCATCTTGGTAGCTCGACACTGCAGTATCCCCATTCTGTCTATGCCTGTTTTGAGGTAGGGTGACCATAACCGAACGCGATATTCAAGACAGGGACGAACCAGTGAAATGTAAAGAATAAGGATGAGTTCGCTGGACTTGGAAGGCTCTACCGTTAAATCTCAAAAGTATATTCGCTCTTTTCACTGCTTCTGTGCACTGCTGCTTACTTGGTCTTATTAGGTCACCAGAGATTATTACACCCAAGTGCTTTTTTTTTTGCACCATTTGCCTTTTGTAATTCAACAGAATTCATACTGTAGCTTGACTTTTTCGTTTTCGCTTTTGCACGTACCGATGTTGAAATACTTTTGTAAAGCTTTATGCTTATAGAAATTTAAAATTGATTTGCCATCATTGAGCAGAGTCCATTGGTTTCTATGATCAGCGAATTTTGATATCTTGTAATGCAGCCCATCATCAACATCATTTGATATATATATATATATATATATATATATATATATATATATATATATATATATATATATATATATATTAATATATATGTGCGTGTGTGTGTGAGAAAGAGAACCGGTCCCAAGACTGAACCTTGTGGCACTCCACTTGTTACGTCTGACCATTCTGAGGCATGACTGCTGATAATTCACTGTTTAGGGCCAGTCAACCAAATTGCTATCCACCGACATACACCCACATCAATGCCGTGCGACTTGATTCGTGCTGGTAACCTTTGATGCGGAAACGTATCGAATGCTTTCTGAAAATCATGGTATATGACAACTGCTTGCTCTACTAGTCTTATCATACATATTGATTATGTCATAGAGGCAGTAAGGGAAACACACACACACACACACACACGCACACACACACACACACACACACACACATATATATATATATATATATATATATATATATATATATATATATATATATATATATATGATTGTTTTATCTAAGTTGTCTCCAGCATGTGTTAGGAATGTCTGTAATAACTTACTGTACGACCCTTGAACATGACTACGTCACTTTTGTACCTGACATACGAGCGTCAGGTCATAAACCACACCTTCCGACCCGAGAGTCGCAACGTCATGCTTAGGGGTCGTACCGTCGTGCTCAGGGGGCCGTACCGTCGTGCTCAGGGGGCCGTACCGTCGTGCTCAGGGGGCCGTACCGTCGTGCTCAGGGGGCCGTACCGTCGTGCTCAGGAGCCGTACCGTCGTGCTCAGGGGGCCGTACCGTCGTGCTCAGGGGGCCGTACCGTCGTGCTCAGGGGGCCGTACCGTCGTGCTCAGGGGGCCGTACCGTCGCGTGCGGCGCTTTAGCAAAGGTTTATCACCTCGACAAGGACGCTGGTGTGTTGCCACAGACACAGTATCACAACAATGTTAATTTTGGTGTACAGTAACAAAGAGACGAAGTGTTTTGCTCACGTCTGTGGTGCGGGTGCGAAGGCCGTGTGGTAAACTCGTTTTTAGATGTGACCATCGAGGGAAGCATACTGTCATGGAGCGCGAGACATTCAGAGAATGACTCTCAAAGTTTATATACGACTCAGGAACGAGGCAAGCCTATGTGTGAGTCAGCGTAGGGAGGAGTGAGGCGCTGAAAAATGGCTGTTGAGTCGCTGGGGAGAGAGAAAAAAAAAAATGGTTATTAATATCCGTAACCTCAGAGAATTGGCAAAGGTCCAATTATTCCACCTTGAGGAACTCTGATTGGAAGAAAAATGAATGTCTTATCAAAAGCTGACACAACATATTGTGACGAATGGCGACTGTCTTTTGCCAATTGTGAGCTTATTATCAATCACTTGCCGGACCTCCAACGTCCGGGTCATGAAGAATGATGTCAGAATGTTTCCACCAACCAGTTCAAGAATAGTCGCGCTCCGTTGGTGAAGCCAGCAACACCACGCAATATAGGCTGAATTGTTTCTCATAAGTCGACAACTAACTGTCAACAAGCATATTGCTGTCTCCGGGAGACAGTAGTATCAAAATCTATTGGACAGAAGCTGATACAGTATTACGTATCAATTTTACATGGTACAACAGTACATCTGCTCATGCGCAATAAGTGCATAAACCTAGTCGAAAGACGATCACAACCTCCCTGTATGGGTGCTAATTGTTAATGTGGTCTCCGTAATACAGAATGTATAGAATGGAGGAACCTGGGATAACTTTATAATTTGTACAATTGTAGGCCCTTACTTAGAGGTGATGATAGAGCTGTTCATAGAGCGCCGGGCTATCATCGAGTCTATATAGTTTCTGGCTTTGGAACACTGCGTCAGATAATGGTGGAGTGCGTGTGTGTGCGGGTGCTCTTCTTGCTGGGCACATAGCCGGCACCTGGTATGTGCGGGTCATGGAGATTGTGTCACCTGCCAGAGGGAGGGAGGGTGTAACCTGGCGATCGCGGTCTGTGCGCGTCTTCCTCATATGTTCCTGTCGTCAATGTTACGGCGGCTCTGAGACGCAGGAGTTAGTGTTGAAGCGTGTGGCTCGTAGGAGTGTCAGCAGTGACTCGTTGTTTGTATCCTGTCTGTATGCAGTCTCGTGTCCAGGATTCTCGAGATGATGCCGAACGGAGAGGTGCGCATCACAGTCTATCTGATCTCTGGTGGTGGCAAGGTTAGCTCTATGATCCGCTACCTCGTTTCCTGTGATGCCAATGTGAGGGGGAGGAGGAGGCATATTAAAGGAGATTTTCTGATCATTTTCCTCAGCTTGGGCGAGGCATCGAAAGACCAACAGAGTTGCTCCCACTGGTAACGTCACAGCTTTTCCCACCAACTGCTAGCTGGTACCTTTAAGGTCATCAGGGATTATACAAAAGAAATAATTATTATAATAGATTTCTAACTAGAATAAGTAAAAAGAATAACGACAATCACTCCAGACTCCGCCCCAGACTTCAGTCTTTTCACAGTTCGCCACGAAATTCATCCTCAGACTCCTGTCTTTCGGCTTCATGAAATCCATCCTCAGACTTCGGTCTTCCGGCTTGGTCGTCATAGCGAGATGTAGCTGGTCGTTGTAAGTTGTTGTACCGATTACGATTTGCTCTGGGTCTAATGAGCCTGTGTGTATGAGCCATTGCCCTGTCGACATCTCGCCCCCAATCCAAGGACATGTATGTCCTTATACTCTTCTGTTTTGTGAGGGACGTTGGCACAGGATCTCTTCCTTATGCCGTCGACTGTGTTTCCAGCCCTGCCAATGACTTCGCCATGCAGGTTTTCATCAACAGACAGCATACTCAGTACATGACCAGATATGGCCACAATCTGGAGGGGGGGGGCTGGTGATCGTCCCTTGTAGCTGACGTTGGACACCAGCGAAAAAAGGACGTGTCCCTGTAGGTAGAATGTTGGATGCTGATCCCTAGGCGTTATTACTCTGGTTTTCTTTTTCTTTTTAAGGGCAATTACCAGTCCTAGTTCATTGCAAGAACTGTCGAGAATATTCAGGGATCTCCCTGTGGACTGCAAAGTTGGACACTGAATAAGTATGTCGTCTGCGTAAACATGAATGTGATACCGGTCGGGAAATCGTTGAGTTGCAAGTCCGTTCATCAAGATACTGAAAAGCGTAGGACTCAGGACTCCCCCTTGTGGGGGGTTTCCTAGGTTCAGTGGTCCTGGTCTGTGAAAGATGACCCTTACATAAGACGGCATTGGTTCTATAAGTCCATGCAATCTTGCATGATATCAAGAAAAGTCCTCGAGATATGCGACACAGCTTGACCTTGCGCTGCTCACGCAGTTCCCTCGAGCGCTCTGCTAAGTATAGGCTGAGAGGAGAGAAGCCGGAAGTTAATGTGAAGGTAGTGTATTCTTGCCTGTATGTACAGCTGCGACTCGGGCGATATTCATCCTCCCTTGGGGGTGTGAAAAAGAAAGATATCCTTCTGTGAAGGTCTTAGAGAACTGAGTTAGGGCAGGTGCCGCCACGCCGTAAGTAAGGGTGTCAGGGCACGTTCCTAACTCCTCCTCCTCCTAAAAGCCATATCAAAAGCCAGGTCATCATACCCAAGGGTCGTAACCTAGTGTTTAAGGGGGTTGTGGCCTAATTTCCTCACGGTATTTATGTTAAATGTTCTTCCCAAGTCTTGCTAGACACTACTGGAAGTTCTCATGATTGGTGTATACCATCGTATCGCTAAGGACATCCATGTACATTTGTAGGGCTACATGGAGCAGCCTCCAGCTTGCATCGGAAGGCATTTATTAACAAGCGGTATGTCAGTATCTGTAGCACATCGATGCGACCCTTTGGTATAATGGACTAACCTACAGCATGATTGTTAAGGGCTGGGTGAAAAGGTCAGGCGATCACACTGGACGGACGTAGCGCGTCATGTTCAAGGATCGTGTATGGTTCTGAGTGTTAAGTCCTCACAGTCTGGCTCAGACGAGAAAGACTGGCAAGTGATTTGATAACTATCAGTTGGTAGTTTCCTACAAGAAACACCTGTGATTAATCTTAAGTGCGGTGGAAGTGAACTGGGTGCTCTGCTGGGGTAGGGGGTTAGTGACACCGGATATGAAGCGGTGTGGCCAGTATTACACTTAAGAAATAAGTTACTGTGACCATCATTATCTCCAGGTACGTAAAGCTGATCGCACTAGAGAGTGAACACATTCTTATAGGGCTCTGTTACAAGAACCTATGATGACGGTTCTCAACAAATTCGTTGACGTCAGCGTCTCAGAAAAATGGATGACGCGAGTGTTTTGTGTGGTGTAGGAAGTGGCGAAAGTCCACACTTAACGATAATGGTGTTGACTAAGACGATAACAAAAGAAAAATAGGTAAGTGAGGAGGATGTGGGGGGACCTCAGACCTGGTGACGTAGTAAACAAACAGGTCGGGCGGGGGCGAGTGGAACGACACATCTTTAAGGGCTGGTGTACTTCAGGCGATGTTTTGCCCCTCCCTCTGGTTGTACGGCTCCTCCTCATTCCAAGAGGCTTTGCGTGGTTTGTCTCATTAGTCAAGTCATATCTTATCACTTGTCTATATTTACACGTAGGAGGTTCATTTAGTATGGGCCTCGAATAGTGCGTAGGTCCAGTCCCAGCCTGGTGGACACCATCTCTCGCTCATGGTGAGTAACGCACGAACCTGAAGGCCTTTATATACATCTAGCAGAGAGCGCCAAGTTTTTACAGGGTGAACGCCTCATCCGCTGCTTTCAAGTCGGAAAAACAAACAAACATTGACTTGAACTCCCTCTGTGATAGAGAACGCACTGACCTCCCACAGCGGGAGACCTTTGACCTCGAAGTGTCAGGAGGACGATGACCTCCTGCGGTTCCCTTCTCTCTCGCTCTTTTTCTACCAGTTTCTTCCTCTCTCTCTCTCCCCCCAACCTGTCTCCATTCCTCCCTCTCTCTCCACCTTCTACCCCTCTCGCGGATGCCTGACGAGACACAGCCTCTCTCTCTCTCTCTCTCTCTCTCTCTCTCTCTCTCTCTCTCTCTCTCTCTCTCTCTCTCTCTCTCTCTCTCTCTCTTTCTCCACGGAGTGCCGGTGACAAGAGACTAATGCCATGGAAGATAACCACATAGCGACTGGAAGGAAGGCGTCAGGTAAAACGATAGCGGAGGGAAGGGATCACACGCTGGAGGTCCCTTCATGCCATGCTGAGCCTGGCAGATGATACTGAAGTACCTGAGTGTTAGGGGTCAACAGGTGTGTCATACGTGTGTCACTGTTGACACACCTGTCCTCACCTGAGTGAGTGACACATGCCCCTGATCGCAACGCCTGACTTATATAGGGAAGAGAGGAGGCAGAGGACACAAGAAGGATGGAGTAGAAGAGACTGGAGAGACGGGAGCTGAGACATAAGACTCCCCTTATTGGTATCGAGGAGTTCCAGGGCGTCCAGAGCTCCTGGAAGGGGAGAGAGAGAGAGAGAGAGAGAGAGAGAGAGAGAGAGAGAGAGAGAGAGAGAGAGAGAGAGAGGCAGTCGACTGCCGATTGGTCGGGCAAGGTAAAACTTAGGAAGGCCCTTAGATAGAGATTCATTTCCTGAACATTTACTCAAGGTTGATTTATATTCAACGAGTTGTCTTTGTTTTGTGACATTGGATGGATATGATTTCCTGATTGTATATACATAGTGCATGGGCCTGACCTTCCTGCAGGTTGACCTAAATACTTGAACTCTTTATCTGACTCGCATTACAATATGAAAGCATTCCAATGAGGATTCAGGCATTTAGATTAAATGTATCTGTGCCATCCACAAAAATAGAGAAAAAGTAAATTCCTTTTAAACTTTCATTCGTCATAAAATCTTGACTGGGCAGTTTTACACACACACACACACACACACACACACACACACACACACACATACACACAAATCATCAACTGATGTCTCATTCGGGAACGTATTTTCCAAACAACAGGACTCAGGCCAAACTACTGTATGGATCATCCTATTCAACACTTAATTTCGGACTTCACAGTCTATCACCAAGAGTCTATTGACATATTCTCACACGGTAAAATTATAGTTTTACTCTGTGAGTATTTTGTTAGCAGACCCATGATGATGAACTGGATGAAGTCCAAAAGGTTGAGTTCAATAAGATCAATGATCCATTCACCTATTGGCCTTTGTCTTGCTATATATATATATATATATATATATATATATATATATATATATATATATATATATATATCTTTCATACTATTCACCATTTCCCGCATTAGCGAGGTAGCGTTAAGAACAGAGGACTGGGCCTTTTTTGGAATATCCTCACCTGGCCCCCTCTGTTCCTTCTTTTGAAAAAAAAAAAAAAGAGCGGGGAGAATTTCCAGCCCCCCGCTCCCTCCCCTTTTAGTCGCCTTCTACGACACGCAAGGAATACGTGGGAAGTATTCTTAATCCCCTATCCCCAGGGATAGGGGATTAATATATATATATATATATATATATATATATATATATATATATATATATATATATATATATATATATATATATATTCCTATGAGTCCACAGGGAAAATGAAACACGATAAGTTCCCAAGTGCACTTTCGCGTAATAATCACATCATCAGGGGAGAGACAAGAGAGAAATATAAGTCAGTTGATATACATCGAAGAGACGATATATATATTGTATTATATATATATATATATATATATATATATATATATATATATATATATATATATATATATATATATATATATATATTGTGTCATACTGCTATGATATGACTAGGCTCATATGCATATGAGGACTTTTACACTATGGTCTGCAGGAGGTTAAAGGGAGGCGATATCAGTTCAGTGATGGCAGACGGTAAGTCGATCTGTCGTATGAAAAACATCATGGGATCGTGATGGTCTCATTTGTTATCGATATTTAGTGGATTCCAATCACTTGTAGCGCTTTGGTTCTATAAGGTCAGTCCAGTGTGATAACTGAAACCATTACGACAACCAGCGAGCAGTCGTGTTGTTTTGACAAAATTATATGATTTCCTTTTATATCTTAGCCTATCTTTATATCTTCTTCGGGCAAGTATCACATTCAATCATAAGATCTTATTAAATAGCACATTTTTTAGACATAAAAAAGTAAAAAAAAAAAGAAAGATATATACTTTGTTAAATCGCTTCCAAAACATTCGGTTCAGACGACGCTGTCAGGTAGCGTCGTATGGCAGGAAGGGAGTGTTGACGCTAGTGTCCAGTGTTTTTCCATATTATTTTCCCAAACTTTGGCCAACCATGACAAAGGTAGGAAGGAAATAATGTCACGCAGAGACAGTAGTGACCTTTGTAATTCTCTAAAATGTCGACAGCGCGAACAAAAGAATTCGCTTGCATTGCCAGTGACTTTGTCTAGTCTCTTTAACTGGTCTGTGGTTACGTTAGATGCATAGTCGCCCGCTGAACAGTAAGGATAGGTTATACCTTGTTGGAGGACGTCAATAGATAAGCTTGATGTTGCGGTAAGACCAGGAAAACTTTCTTGTGGTCCCTTTGAACGACGGCTGGAGTCCGCCATTCGTTTGGCAAATGGTGTGAAAGCCTTCATGTAACATCAGAACTCTTGAGTTTCGTAACCTAACGAGGTTTTTCTATTTCAGACGATATCATGATCGTTTCTAACATCCAGCTAATTTTAGGTTTAAGTAGGTAGGTTTGTCTGGTTGGTTGAAATTGTTTTCTGATGTCTTTGGAACGATTCATTTCTGTCTCAAATCACTACTTTTATGATTTCCCCCCACTGACCCATTTTCTTACTCTCTCCTACTTGAACTGTTGACAAATCACTTCGTTAGCCAATAGATGCTCGTTATCAGGGATATATGGCCATCGATGGTGTACAGTTTTATGGAAGATGTAGGGATAGAGAGACGAAATAACATGAAATTGAATAAGAAAAATGTGAGAAAGAAGTACTTATATGATATATATGGGGAATGGATATATGAAACAGAGAATACAGTAATTTCGAAGAGCGTACAGAAGTTCAATACAGTAATTTCGGAGGGCGTACAGAAGTTCAGAAAACCGTATGATGGTAGAGATGATTCCAGGGATGGGGTTGCAGTGAGTTTTAATCACCCTCCTCGTACAGTTGACGTTGGAAATTACAAGTAGGTAATTACATACGCACATATGCACAATCACACACTCACATGCACGTGATGTTTGCCATTTCATATATGCAAGGGGAGTCCCAGAACTGAATAGTCGGTAAGGGTGGGCGAGGCTACACTTCCTGAATGACGTTGTTACAATCATAACTGCTCTTTTTTTTTTTTTGCATGATAATGAGTCTTTGTCCCAGCCAATGCCCTTGTTATCATCGTTGCTGTAGTTACGAAGGCTATCCCCAAACGTTTATCGTAAATTCAGTTACGTCTCTGCGGAGTGTCCATAATAGTGTTACGTAATATAGAAATACCAGCTTTTGACGGCTAGGATAGTGGGAGTTTTTGAGCGTCTCCGGTATAAACCGGTCGTTGTAGTCTGTCTGGCTGGTGCTATGCTTAAGCGACTACCGAGGCAGTTAAGAATAATTTTACGAGCACGGGAGACCGGAGCGGTGGTGGGGAATATTTCTGAGGGTTGCCTTTGCTGGTGGAACGCAGTTGGTCATGAGTCAGGTGGAACAAGGCATTATTAGGCAGAAGCATGGCTGACGGTACGCCCTTCTACGAAACATGTGTCCCTTGCCCGGGAAAAAAAAAAAAAAACATTGACTAAGATGCATTGGAAAGGCAAAGAATGCGAGAATGTGCAGGATGATATGAAACTGTAGTGGCATTAGTAACATTAGTGGTTGCAATAGTAGTGGTGGTAATGACTTCAGTAAGAGCAGTAGTATAGATGTTAACCGTAACAGTAGTAGCAGTAGCATTAAGAGCAGTAGTGGCAGTAAGCAGTCACAGCAGCAGCAACAGTAGTAGCAGTAAGCAGTCACAGCAGCAGCAACAGTAGTAGCAGTAAGCAGTCACAGCAGCAGCAACAGTAGAAGCAGTAAGCAATCACAGCAACACCAACAGTAGAAGCAGTAAGCAATCACAGTAACAGCAACAGTAGAAGCAGTAAGCAATCACAGCAGCAGCAACAGTAGAAGCAGTAAGCAATCACAGCAACAGCAACAGTAGTAGCAGTAAGCCATCTCAGCAGCAGCAACAGTAGTAGCAGTAAGCCATCTCAGCAGCAAGATCATCAGTTAGCAGGAATCGCTGCTGGGAGCCAGAACATGTTCCCAGCCCTGGTGACTCACTCGCCAGTAACATGTAGAATATTTACGTCATGAAATGATCGAACTATGGAGGAAATCCCCATTACGTGTTCACATCCTCTTTTCATGACTTTATTCCCGTAAATCCGGCGTTTTCTTTCCGACTGTGTGGCAATGTATGCTTTACGAGTTTATTATTAAGACTATACCTTGATCTTGTACGTATATAAATTTTCTAAAGGGGCGTTGACCTTTTTTTTTTTTAAGAAATATGAAATATGTTTTTCTTAAGTCTGGACGAAGCCATGATAATCATTGTGTGTGTTTAGCGTCGGGGTATTATGTGGGGTATTAGTTATCAGTTTCGGGAAGGTACATGTTTGATATCTTTTATTTTTCTATTTATAGTTTTTTATCTTCGCCAGGTCGTATTGTTTTGATCCATAGCAGTTATAGGTACTTCCGTCCGTATGTGTTATCTTACATTTATTTCACCTGTATATTTTATTTCCCCCGTTTATATACCAGATGACCGCGGGTGTCTGGGTACCCAAGCAGCTGGACATGGTTGTCAGGAAACCAGAGCAGTTGGCAATGGTTGTTGCGGAACCCAGCAGGTAGCTGGCAATGGAAGAACTGAGGTGGTTAGAAACGCTGGAGGTCGTCAAAAACCTGATTTACAATACTTTTTGTTTTTTTTCGAGACGTGTCTGATGGTGGTGGCGTACTCTGGAACCTGTCCTCTGACATGAGGAGGAGTGGCTTTTAACTGACTTAAGTAATATGTACCGAGTGAGTCTCCGTCTCTGGCTTATAAGCCAAGCTAGGTTGACGCGCCAGTAAGTCTACTTAGACTGTAGTCTGAAGTACCTCAAGAGGAAGTATTTTACACTAGAATACAATCTGTAGACATTCATAGAGTCAGGGATTCATTATCATGTGTGTGGTGTCGATCCTCGAGGAAGCAGAGTGTGATGATGCAAGTACCATGTTCCCTGAACATAATGTATTATACACACACACACACACACGCTAGAGAGCGCTTCATACTGTTTACACGATTAAGTACCGTCTCTCTCTCTCTCTCTCTCTCTCTCTCTCTCTCTCTCTCTCTCTCTCTCTCTCTCTCTCTGGTGCTGCTGGGTTGTACGTAGTCTTAGAATTATCTTGAGCACCAGGAGGTGTTGGACTTTCCTCGGGTGTTGGTTATACCTTGACCCTGAAGACCTTAATGACTCTGGTAGTTACTAGCCTTACAGACCAATCGACAAACGGTATGTCGAACAACTTCATTGCTATTGGTCACAATATCAAAGAGTCCACCCTTTACCGATGCTTCGTGTACACAAGAGAAAATTTCTGGTATATGTGAACTTGTAAGATCGTCTCTGCTTTTACTTGAAGCTTTGAGTTTTGATACTGGTGTCAGTGTGGATGTAAATTTGACGTATGATTTGTCATATGCTGATTTTGCTACCTGATCTGCATAGTGTGACGAGCAACAATTTTCTTTAATCTACTTTCGTGAAGACATCATAAACTTGTACCGTCTTCAGTGCAATCCATCTTTATTGTTTACCTCAATACATTACAACGTGTAATATATATATATATATATATATATATATATATATATATATATATATATATATATATATATATATATTTTTTTTTTTTTTTTTTTTTTATACTTTGTCGCTGTCTCCCGCGTTTGCGAGGTAGCGCAAGGAAACAGACGAAAGAAATGGCCCAACCCCCCCCCCCCCATACACATGTACATACACACGTCCACACACGCAAATATACATACCTACACAGCTTTCCATGGTTTACCCCAGACGCTTCACATGCCCCGACTCAATCCACTGACAGCACGTCAACCCCTGTATACCACATCGCTCCAATTCACTCTATTCCTTGCCCTCCTTTCACCCTCCTGCATGTTCAGGCCCCGATCACACAAAATCTTTTTCACTCCATCTTTCCACCTCCAATTTGGTCTCCCTCTTCTCCTCGTTCCCTCCACCTCCGACACATATATCCTCTTGGTCAATCTTTCCTCACTCATTCTCTCCATGTGCCCAAACCATTTCAAAACACCCTCTTCTGCTCTCTCAACCACGCTCTTTTTATTTCCACACATCTCTCTCACCCTTACGTTACTTACTCGATCAAACCACCTCACACCACACATTTTCCTCAAACATCTCATTTCCAGCACGTCCATCCTCCTGCGCACAACTCTATCCATAGCCCACGCCTCGCAACCATACAACATTGTTGGAACCACTATTCCTTCAAACATACCCATTTTTGCTTTCCGAGATAATGTTCTCGACTTCCACACATTTTTCAAGGCTCCCAAAATTTTCGCCCCCTCCCCCACCCTATGATCCACTTCCGCTTCCATGGTTCCATCCGCTGACAGATCCACTCCCAGATATCTAAAACACTTCACTTCCTCCAGTTTTTCTCCATTCAAACTCACCTCCCAATTGACTTGACCCTCAACCCTACTGTACCTAATAACCTTGCTCTTATTCACATTTACTCTTAACTTTCTTCTTCCACACACTTTACCAAACTCAGTCACCAGCTTCTGCAGTTTCTCACATGAATCAGCCACCAGCGCTGTATCATCAGCGAACAACAACTGACTCACTTCCCAAGCTCTCTCATCCCCAACAGACTTCATACTTGCCCCTCTTTCCAGGACTCTTGCATTTACCTCCCTAACAACCCCATCCATAAACAAATTAAACAACCATGGAGACAACACACACCCCTGCCGCAAACCTACATTCACTGAGAACCAATCACTTTCCTCTCTTCCTACACGTACACATGCCTTACATCCTCGACAAAAACTTTTCACTGCTTCTAACAACTTGCCTCCCACACCATATATTCTTAATACCTTCCACAGAGCATCTCTATCAACTCTATCATATATATATATATATATATATATATATATATATATATATATATATATATATATATATATATATATGAACAGTTTTATAGTAAGTGATAGGAGTGAGTTTTGTACCTCCTACGGATCCCGGATGGCCCGCTGTAGGAATAAAGGTATCTATTCAGGTAGTTTCCTGGGAAGAGAAAAACTGGCGTCAAGGAATCCAGTTAGATGCCCGTCAGGCAGGATGGTACCGTTATACACAGACGTCAGACGGTCCTATGCAGGCGATCCAATCACAAACGGGTCGATGTGGAAAAGACTTGTTGTGAATGGCCAGACCAAGGCGCCACGCCAATACGAATGACCCTTAAAAGTGGGAAAGATTGATTGATTTTTTTTTTTCTTACAGTGGTGGGTGGGTTAGGTGGTACACACACACACACACACACACACACACACAGAGAGAGAGAGAGAGAGAGAGAGAGAGAGAGAGAGAGAGAGAGAGAGAGAGAGAGAGAGAGAGAGAGAATGGTATAAGACTTGAGGAAAGGGAGAGGCACAGTAAGGGAAGGGCGTAGATGGGACAGGGTTGTGAGTGGACGGAGTTAGGATCCTGATTGACAGTGGTAGAGGGTGCAGGGGCGTCGTGATTGACATAACGTTTGATGTAAGAAACTCAGGTTCTTTCTGAGATGTGTTTGGTGAAGTGGAGGAGGTGCCGGGTGGCGGTATGGGGAGTGAACCACGGGAGCGAGAGAGGCGATGGCTGCGAAACTCAGGTTATACGAGCTATTTTGGTTGTAGTAGAGGTGTGTGTGTGTGTGTGGTGAGGGGGGAGGAGGTGGTGGATAAGTAGAACGGGTGCAGATGGAGGGCGATGGACTTAGTAGTACCTCTCCGTCTCTACTGGGTAGAATTATTTACAGAGACGGGAGTAGAATTCCTTATGGAGAGAAGGCTATGTGACGTGTAGTTATCACTGTAGATGATGTGTGTGTGTGTGTGTGTGTGTGTGTGTGTGTGTGTGTGTGTGTCTGTGTGTGTGTGTAGACCTGAATCAGGTGTCGGTTAGGTCAGTTATGATCTAGAATCGTAATTTAGTATCAAAGTCAGGAGGGAATACTAACTACATCATGGCTAGGAGAAGACAAAGTTCCATAAAGAAAAAAAGATATTCAATTCTTGATTGATTGATGATTAGTTCTGATAGCTGTCTGATGATGATGATGATGATGATGTGTGTGTGTGTGGGTGTGTGGTGGCGTCAGGAACTCTTCAGCCATCGGAACCTGGAAGACTGACAGACCAAATGCAGGTGACTGACACAAAGTGTGTTTGGGTCGTCCAGGGAGTTCCAGTCACACGTGGTATGTAGTCAACACGATTGTGTATCATCATTCTATTTCTTCTGTCATCATTATAGTTTTCTTTTTTTCTTTTTTTGCTACGGAAAAAAAGAGAGGGGGCCAAAAAGACAAGATGTTGATGGCTGGAGAAAAATATAGAAATATTACAATGAAGAGAAAAAAAAAAAAGCGATGGACGGATGGGTATCACACAGGATGAGTGATCCATTACAGTCAATCAAGAGTGAAAGTTGATCCATCATCGGAACCCAGGCGCTAAATGACCTACCAGGGCGCTCCCTCAGCCGAGTGGACGGGGAGGGAAAGTGGGGTAGGTTGAGAGGGGTGAGGTCGGGAGTGGAGTGTGTTTCCTGGCAGAAGGTAAGGAAGAGGGATGGAGGGGTGAGGTAGTGTAGTGTAGGGTGAGGAAGGTGAGGGAGGCACTTGGTGAGGGTGTTGGTTAATAGTACGGAGGGAGTGGGTTAGTGGTGGAGGAGGGGAAGATTGACGGGAGGTAAGGCTTGTGGTAAACTGGAGGGTTAAGGTAGGTTGGGGGAGGTGGAGATGATTAACCCCTAGGGAGACGATGGTACGACCCTTAACCACCATGGTTCGACCATTAGGCAAGACGATACGACCAGTGAGCACGGTGGTACAATCATTAGGCACGACGGTGGACGACCCTTGAGCACTACGTTATGACCATGAGGCACGACGGTACGACCCTTGAGCACTACGGTTACGACCATTAGGCATGACGGTTTACGACCCTTGAGCACGGCGGTACGAGTTGGGCCGCAATTACCCTGGGCAAGTTTCTTGCATCCTTAAGGGTTTGTTTTCACGTTATGCTTCAGGGGTTCACGATCTTGTCTGGAAATCGAGACAATGGTAGCAGTAGCTGCTGGAGGTTAACGACCCTTACCAAAACGCAGTCGGAAGGCGGCGTCCCAGGTGTTACGTGGATTGCGTGGTAAGGCAGGTGTTCTGCCCGAGTGATATAGTACCACACGCTGACGCAGTCGGTGATGGTGTTGACTACGAACTATAGCTGGCATGGTATAGTCCTATAAGGTGGCATATATCCCGCATGTTGCGGTGATATGAGGGGGTATAATATCACGCTTGTTACATATTTATAAGGTGGTATACGAAGCATTTTGTGATGTGTTGTGGTATATCTGGTATGTTGCATTGGTACATCCAGTGCAAATGCGCTCGAAATACACTCGTCTTTGTCCCAAACGGAGCTCACTCTCTCGTAGGAATGTAAGAGACTCGTGATGTCCCGCGTTGTACCTCTACCGTGGTTTTGACATTTGCGGAGGGGCTGACGCTGGACGCCCATCCCTCGAAGGTTTAGTGAGGCGAATATAGATAGAGTCGTGTGAGTTACGTCTCGTGAAGTGAGTGAATGAAGGAGTGAGTGAGTGAAGGAGTGAGTGAGTGAGGGAATGAGTGAGTGAGTGTGTGTCTCTGTGAAGTGATTGCCATCAACGCGTGTGTCTCCGTGGCAGAAAAGAGGAAAGAATTTAACCAGAAAAAAAAAGAAAAAGATTGAAGAAGCATATCACTGTGCGGTATTGTTTGTAAGCAATCCTTTTTTTTATATCAACTTTTTCACTCGTATGTATCTATATTTCTTCATAACTTTTTCATTCACTAAAATCTCCGTTACGGACATATTCTAGTTCACTACATCTCTGTTACGGACATATCTTAATTCACTACGTCTCTGTTACGGACATATTTTAATTCACTACGTCTCTGTTACGGACATATTAATTCTTTTTAATCTTTTCACCAAACGTCCACCGAAGGTTGTAGCATCATCGTGTTTTGGTTAGGTTTCCACCAGCGGGTCAACGACACCTGACTCTTGTCATAGTGGGAGGAACGCACTTAGGGTGACGCTGGCTGTATTGAGGGAGCACCTTTGGGTACCACCTCCTCCTCACTCCCCATCCCCGACCACTTGCATGGGGAGGCCTGAGGATGCTACACCTGTCGGAGGATCTTTCCTGAAAGACGGGGTGTGGCCCAGGTGTTCCCGTCTGCCGCCCCTGTGTGTGTGTGTGTGTGTGTGTGTGTGTGTGTGTGTGATTACTATTTGCATGTTACGGGGAATAAGTTTTACCACGCGTGTTGCCCCGTCTCTTAACCTTTCACACACACACACACACACACACACACACACATAGACCGATAGACATAAATAAATAACATTCGCAGATTTCCTACAATCAACCATGATGTAGCACTTTCTCCCTGCAGAAGACCGTGACGTCACCCTGATGATGACATAGAATGTGACGTAATCAATCCCGTTGACGTCAGAAGGTAACCGACCCGTCACGGCTTACCTGGAAATCGATTCTTATTGTTTACTTTTGAATTATTGAGAGTAGACGGACGCTGTAACAGCCGCAGCTGCACTGATCCAGCTGCACTGATCCAGCTGCACGGGCGCGGGGGTGGAGTGAGATCAATGCTCATAGATTGAAGTTGAAGAATGTGACAGGGTCTATTGGTGTACACACACGGCCACGATAACTAGATCAAAGGGAGTGAGTGAGAAGATGTCTTGTGTTAGGGAAGGCGGAAGGAAGGTAAGGGAGCGCGAATCATGCGCTGAGGTAAATGAAAGGGAAGTGAGAGAAATGAAAGGGCACGTGTGCTTTTTAGAGGTGGAAAGGGAAGGATGCGATGAGGGGGAAGTGAATGGTGACTTAAGGGGGTGAATGAATGATAAAGTGAGAGAGAGAGAGAGAGAGAGAGAGAGAGAGAGAGAGAGAGAGAGAGAGAGAGAGAGAGAGAGAGAGAGAGTAGAGCCGGATGACTTGTCGACCATACTGGTATAAGTACTAGATGTGGAGGAAGGGGGTTGAGTGGTGCGTGGAAGACTGTATACTGCCACAGTATGCTGACCTGGCTATACCTGCGTGCGTGCACACACACACACACACACACACACACACACACACACACACACACACACACAGAGTCATTCCAGCCCGACTCCCCTTAACAATGGCAGGATATTGATGGCCTGAGGAGGGTGATGCTGGGGGTGGGGTGTGACTGTGAGATTGGTGGATGGGGAGAGGGGAGGGGAGGCATAGGTTACGGATAAAGGAGGAGGGTTAAGGAACAGAGAGAGAGAGAGAGAGAGAGAGAGAGAGAGAGAGAGAGAGAGAGAGAGAGAGAGAGAGAGAGAGTAGAGGAACTAGATTTGGAGAGAAAGTCACATTGTGGGTTAGGAGGTGGAGAGGAGAGGAGGGGGTGGGGGGAAGCGAAGGACTGGAGGGATGGGGAAAGGCAAGTAAGGGAGTGTAGAGGGTGAGGCAGGGAAGGTGGAGGGTGAGGAAGGTGAGGCAGGGAAGGTGGAGGGTGAGGAAGATGAGGCAACGAATTTGGAAGGTGAGGCAGGGAAGGTGGAGGGTGAGGAAGGAGACTCAGGGAAGGCAGAGACTGGATCTGAGGAAGTAAAAGGTGAGAAAATCGTAGAATTCTTAAAGTCGTATCATGAAGAGTACCTTCCTACCTACTTACGAACCTACCTACCTACCTAACTGCCTGCCGGCCTGCCTAAATACCTACCTACCTACCTACCTACCTGCCTGCCTGCCTGCCGAAATACCTACCTACCTACCTACTACTTACTTGCCTACCTACCTACCTACCTAATTACTTACCAACCTACCTGCCTACCTACTTACCTGCCTACCTACCTACTTACCAACCTACCTGCCTACCTACTTACCTACTTACCAACCTACCTACCTACCTACCTTCTTACTTACCAACATACCTACCTACCTACCTAAGACGAGGTTGTGCCATGGTGGCAGGGCTAACGTGTGTCGCTCACCACACCAGCAGGGAGGGAAGGAGAGGCTGAGAGAGCGGAGACTGTGGGAGGAGAGGCGTGTGTGCGTGTGAGAGAGAGAGAGAGAGAGAGAGAGAGAGAGAGAGAGAGAGAGAGAGAGAGAGAGAGAGAGAGAGAGAGAGAGAGCTGTTGGTCTCCTCCAGTACTCGACGCGTTTTTCCGGTCTGTGGCACAGGAATGAGCAAGAGTGTGGCGGATATGGCTGTTGCTACGGGGGCTCCCAGGTCTACCTCACGTGTAGGTATGACAACCCCTCCGGTTGTGCGTACGCACCGACCAGACGGGAGAGGCCGCCGTAGAGAGAGAGAGAGAGAGAGAGAGAGAGAGAGAGAGAGAGAGAGAGAGAGAGAGAGAGAGGGGGGGGGGGGGCGAAAATGGCTCGGAGGACCAATTCAGTAAGTAAGGACCGACGCTAATTGCTCAACCCGACGAAATGGAACAACCACGTAATAGGATATCCTAGTCGGGCGCGTTCCTGTCTCTCTTGACCAGTTCTAACGGACGGTCCAGCCGGAAGGAAACGAGTCGAACAATGCAGAAGCGAAACGCGACATGAAATAGACAAAGGTTACGTCACAAAAAAACAAAACACAAAAAAGACATTCTGGGAACGGAGGATATGCCGACGTACATGGTTATATGGGCTATTACGGTACTTCCAGCCGTTGCTGATACCAACCACTCAGCCAACTAACCACCCCTATGCTGATACCAGCCAACCAACCACCCATGCTGGTACCAACCAACCAACCATGCTGATACCAACCACTCAGCCAACTAACCACCCCTATGCTGATACCAGCCAACCAACCACCCATGCTGGTACCAACCAACCAACCATGCTGATACCAACCACTCAGCCAACTAACCACCCCTATGCTGATACCAGCCAACCAACCACCCATGCTGGTACCAACCAACCAACCATGCTGATACCAACCACTCAGCCAACTAACCACCCCTATGCTGATACCAGCCAACCAACCACCCATGCTGGTACCAACCAACCAACCATGCTGATACCAACCACTCAGCCAACTAACCACCCCTATGCTGATACCAGCCAACCAACCACCCATGCTGGTACCAACCAACCAACCATGCTGATACCAACCACTCAGCCAACTAACCACCCCTATGCTGATACCAGCCAACCAACCACCCATGCTGGTACCAACCAACCAACCATGCTGATACCAACCACTCAGCCAACTAACCACCCCTATGCTGATACCAGCCAACCAACCACCCATGCTGGTACCAACCAACCAACCATGCTGATACCAACCACTCAGCCAACTAACCACCCCTATGCTGATACCAGCCAACCAACCACCCATGCTGGTACCAACCAACCAACCATGCTGATACCAACCACTCAGCCAACTAACCACCCCTATGCTGATACCAGCCAACCAACCACCCATGCTGGTACCAACCAACCAACCATGCTGATACCAACCACTCAGCCAACTAACCACCCCTATGCTGATACCAGCCAACCAACCACCCATGCTGGTACCAACCAACCAACCATGCTGATACCAACCACTCAGCCAACTAACCACCCCTATGCTGATACCAGCCAACCAACCACCCATGCTGGTACCAACCAACCAACCATGCTGATACCAACCACTCAGCCAACTAACCACCCCTATGCTGATACCAGCCAACCACCCAGCCAACCAACCACCCATGCTGGTACCAACCAACCAACCATGCTGATACCAACCACTCAGCCAACTAACCACCCCTATGCTGATACCAGCCAACCAACCACCCATGCTGGTACCAACCAACCAACCATGCTGATACCAACCACTCAGCCAACTAACCACCCCTATGCTGATACCAGCCAACCAACCACCCATGCTGGTACCAACCAACCAACCATGCTGATACCAACCACTCAGCCAACTAACCACCCCTATGCTGATACCAGCCAACCACCCAGCCAACCAACCACCCATGCTGGTACCAA